>NW_019154097.1:40925061-41311810 GCF_002288905.1 Enhydra lutris kenyoni
TTTGGTTTGGTTTGGTTTGGTTTGGTTTGGTTTGGTTTGGTTTGGTTTGGTTTGGAAATGCAGTCTTGGTCCTACCACAGACCTGCTAAAGGAAAACCTGGATTTTAATGAGACCCCAAGATGATTGTGTGCATTTCTAAATTTTTAGAATTTACCAATTCTGGTCTGGAATGACTCTGCCCTCACTTTTCCTGCAGGTCTGTTAGTAGTTTCTTCCGTTTCTGAAGGAGACTTTGTCATTTGTTTCCATGCTCACTGCTTCTCCTCCCCAAATGGAATCAAAGCCCCACAAGGGAATCACCTTCTCCAACTTGTTCACTCCCGTATCCCAGCACCTGGCCCGTGAACTGCACCTAGAACGCGCACAAGAATGTGCAGGTGGATGACTCTGGACGATAAAAATCCCCAGGGCTCTCACTTGCTTGTAAAATCAGGGTCGCTCTTCCCTCCCAATATCATTATAAAGCGGTGTCACCCTTTCTTGGACACTATTAAGCTCATGTGACAAATAATCACTTACTTTTCCTTGTTTTCAGGTAGTTTGTATTCCAAAGCAAAGTTCAGGTTTCATTCAGTGCTTTGCTACGGACTTGAAACCATGACTGCTGTTTTCTTTCTTATTTTCTAAAAGCATTCTCGTTCAGAGTTGAAGTTATCTTCAAAGATTTTCATCCAGAGTAAATGTTAGTTTGATATTTGAGTCAAATTTTATTAAATCAGAAATAATCTTTCTTAAAAACAGGAAAATACGATTCTGAAAACATTAAATGCAAAATTTGAAGTTAAACTGCAAATAAAAAGTGACAGAGCAAATTGTGTATCAGGTTTTTTAGTCTTGAGGTATGATTCTAGAAAGGACCTGTAGTTTCTGATACTGTTCTGTGTTTACAAATATGTTCCTAAGATATTTTTCCTGTTGCATATCCTGGTGAAATTTGTCAGGAAGCAACATTCGGTCCTCATACTTTGTGATTTTATTTATTCATTTATTTATTTACTTATTTGTGGGCAGAGAATTCCAAGCAGATTCTGTGCTGAGTGTGGAGCCCGATGCAGGGCTTGATCCCACGACCCAGGAGATCATGACCTGAGCCAAAACCAAGAGTCGTATGCTTAACCGACTGAGCCACCCAGGTGCCCCTGCGCTCCACATACTTTGAATGAAGAAATAAAGCAGCTTGAGTCAGCAGCTTTCATTTGAAGGAGATTTTGCCCCCCCGGGGACATCTGGCAATGGCTGGAGACATGTCACTGGTGGGAGAATACTACTGGCACCTCATGGGGAGAGCCCGGGATACTGCTGCTAACACCCTTAATGCACTGAACAGCCCCCAAGTGCAAAGAATTCTTCAGGCCAGAATGTCAGTGGTGCTGCTGCGAAGGGACTGGCTTACATTGATGGAGCCCTTCCTCTGCAAATACTAATGCCATCAGAAAAAACATACTTCCATCCTACCTTTTGGATAAGAGAATATGTAGAAATAGGCAACTTAGAGACTCAGATGGGTATATTGGCATGGCATTCTCAGACAATTTTACATTTCTAAAAATAGGAAGACTCAAAATGGGGTTACTGGTTTTCCTTATTTTACAGATGGGGTCGAGGATTTGGTCTTTTGGGTTCCATTTTTGGAAAGGATGGTGTATTAAACCAGCCAAACAGTGTCTTTGGACTTATATTTTATATACTACAGTTATTACTTGGTAAGTATTTATACAGCAATACAAAAATAAGTTTCTTTTGTTATATTCCCTTTAGTACTTTGTGTCTTTGCCCTGAAATGTCTTTATATTAAATAAAAGCATGTTAATGATAGAACCGCTAGTTTGCAGCACATTTTTCTGCTGTGAAAATCTGGTTCACTGAGACTTTGATGACGCTAATGCTGAATTTGGTATCTGTTGGTCTTTAATCAAGGACAGCAGCATCCCATAATGTCCAGGAAAAACCATCCTCATTCAGGGAACTTACTCTTCCAGTCTTCCCCAGAAACTTTTTTATTAGTTTATATACTGTGCAGATTCCTGAAACATGTCACACCCCGAGAGAGCATTACTGTAAGCACTAGACGTAACTCATCACCTTTATACACCTGCTGTGTCCATTGTCTTCTGCTCTTTTCACTTCACTGTATGTGAACTCTTCCATGCTGTTTCCTCTCTGGTGTTTGTTATTGTTGACATCAAGGTTTCAAGTTTCTTGTGTTCTAAATAACACTGTGCTGATCAACGTTGTTTAAAGTGCCCCTCACACACACCTCCCTGTTTGAATTAGTTCTGCAAAATAAATTTCCAAACCTTGGGCGAATGAGCCAAAACACACAAAATATTTAATGGACTTTAATACGTATTACCAAACTACTTTTCCCTCCATTGTCTGGCCTCATCCATCTTCATTTTTTACAAGTGCTTTCTATGAAATTTCTAATTTAATAGTTACAAATCCGCATCATTGTCTTTTAATTTTTCTGGCATTGTCACTTTTGTTGTTGGGGTTCTGATAATAGTCCATTTTCATATTTGTTACATTTTATCCATTCTTTGTCCTTTTTGTGTTAGTTTGGTGAATTTTGATTGTACAGTTTTTATACTTTCAGAGTTAAATCCAGCTAATTTTGACCTTTGGTTTCCATCGTTAATATTTTACCCCATTACCTGCCACCTCTGCGGTGCTCTCCTGCCTAGCTGAGGTTGATTTCTTATGAGGGAAATTATGAATCTAAATTTTTCTAAATACTTCTATCAGGTTTACCCAGTTCCATATCCTATAGAAATACAAAAGTATGCATAAGGATATTCATAGCAGTATAAAATAGCAAAAGACTGGAAGTAGCTTAGCAAAATGTAATGGTTGAATAAATTAGGTTACACCTGTACTAGAAAATACTATGTAGCCATTAAAGGAAAAAGTAGGTCTTACATGAATATTCTGGAAAGATCAAGACATAGTTTGGTGAAAAAAGCAAATTGTAGTATAACAGGTATGAGAGAAGTTCCATGTTTATATATATGCATAGAAATGCATATAAAAAGGGTCAGTGGTTGGGGGCCCGGGTGAGACTTTTATTTTTTATTCCATTTATTTGTTCATTTGGATTTCTAAAGAAGAATATAACATATAGGCCGAAATTAAAATAGCGTAAGAAACACTTTTGACTATGTTAATTTTTGGAGATAGAGATGGAACAAATTTCCATTTGTCATTTAATTTCTGAATTACCTTATATATATGTTTTTTAAATCATGTGTATCCTATGTGTTTTTTTCTGTTCGCATTCTGTGTGTTCACATGAAGCATTTATAATGTCAGGAGGCACACGGAAGGCACACGCGGACTCCTCTAACATGGTTTTCCAGAGCACGTCATCTTCACTCCCTTCTAAGTTGTTTGAGATACAGCGTTTTTAATTTAATTTTTCATAGGTAATACTTCCACGAGTCCAAAAGTACAAACATGTAAAATGCCACCCAGTGAAAAGCCTGCCCTTGACCATTGCCCCCTCTGCCCACTTTGTAGCCTTTCAACCCCAGCTGGTAGCTGTGTGTTGTTGCTGTACTTCCTTTAGGCCTGTGCAAGAAGACACAAACCTATCATCTTCATTTTCTCCTCTCTCAAATGTAAAAGGCAGATGCCGTACATAATGTTCTACATACTCTTTTTTCTTTTTGCTCAACTAATTCATCGTGGTGGTATTTCCACAGCAATCCATGAGTGTCTTCACTCTTCTTCCCAGCTGCAGAATGTTCCGCTGCTTGATGGAACCGTCATTATTTAGAGGCACAGCACCTTGTAAATTCCACTGGGAATTGTATCCCAAGCCACCAGCTACATCACATCAGGACAGGTTGGGTACAAAATGGTATTTAACTAATAGCCAGTGTTTATGGAGCATTCAAAGTGCTTTATACCTTTTAGCTCATTCATTCAGTCATTGGTTAATTCACTCATCAAGTAAGCTCTAGGCCCAACGTGGGGCTTGAACTCACGACCTTGAGTTCAAGAGTCCCACGCTTTACTGGCTGAGCCAGCTGGGCACCCGCCCAATAGCTCTTTTAATTCACACATCAGTATTAGGAGGTGAGAAAGTAAGTAAACTTGTCCATCATGTTGAAACCAACCCTCTTGGTAAAATTAAGGTGACAGCATTAATTTTTGAAGGTTTAGATAACTAGTAAAGGGCCAGACAGAAAAAAACGGTGTAGGCTTTGCTGTCTGTTGAGCTACTCAGTCTGTCCTAGATATTACATACGAGTGAGCGCGGCTCGGTCGGTCAGTCTGTAGGTATAAGAGCGGGGGCCGGTTGGATTGGCCAGTCCCCGGCATCAGGAATCCGGCAGTACATTAGCCGTGAAGAGCCTTATGAAGGGTCACACTCTAGCATGACCGGGCCTGGGGGCAAGGCCGGCCTTCGTGGTCTGAGCCCACAGGCAGCTTCTGGTCAGCAGGCAGTGGGGATTTCAGCTCCTTCATTAACCTCTTCCAGCCTCCTACCACCGATCATTTCTTCCTGTTTCTGTTCTTGTCCATTAGTTGTTGGGAGGGATGGTAGCTTAATATGCCCGGCTGTCTCCTCTGTCCCTGGGAATAAATGCTCACGTTCCCACGACCATTGGCTGTAGGAAATTACAGAACAGAACACATGAAGATGTCAGACAGCATCAGAGAGCCCCAGTTCAGCGCACAGAACCGCCTTTTTTCTTGGTTTGGTTTGACTCACGTGTGGCCAACCGGCCAAACGTGGCTCGTTACCTCCTAGGCTAAGCCCTTTCTGAAATGTTTATTACAAGTTTTTCCTTCTTTAGCAGCATATTGGTACAATCATCTTTGTATGGTTTTTGAAAATTTTGACCTAAACATTACAGATTTTTTAAAAAATTTGACCTAAACATGGGAAGCCAGGTTTTAGTGCCCACAGATGGAGAGCCTGCAGTGAAAAGGCCAGGGGCAGCGTGTCCTGCTTGGGAGAGAAATTGTGGTCCTCACGTTCCTTTCTCTGTTAGGGGCCTCAGCGACGGGGCTGCCAATTTCGCAGGTGAGCTTCAGGCAGACTGTGGACTCTGAGCCTGCATATGCTCTTGGCAGGGCTTAACTAAGGCCCGTTCACGGTCCAAGTAATGATACTTCACCTAGAATACTGACAAGTGAGAAACACTGCGGCTGCAAGACTGGTGCTCTGTGTGCAGAGTCAGCCCGCAGAATCTCACCAGACCAGTCGTTTTCGCTCCCAAATTCCATCGCGTGTTTCAGTAAAATCAGCATTCCAACACTGCAGCAGATCGCAGAATGCTTGCTTTTGACTCCGAGACTTTCTCCGTCATCAAGGCCTGACCGAGCCGTGTCTCTCCCCTTGCAGGCATGACCGCAAGCGCAGTGGCAGCTTTAGTCCTCATGACGTCCTCCATCGTGTCCGTGGTGGGCTCCCTGTACCTGGCCTACATCCTGTACTTTGTGCTGAAGGAGTTCTGCCTCATCTGCGTCGTCACGTACGTGCTGAACTTCGTTCTTCTCATCATCAACTACAAGCGACTGGTTTACTTGAACGAGGCCTGGAAGCGGCAGCTGCAGCCTAAGCAGGACTGACCGCGGACGGACAAACTCCGAACTGGCCGCTGAGCCCCCTTTCCCATTAGGGTTCTTTTGCAGCAGTTTTGTTTTGTTTTGTTTTTTCAATCTCTCCAATAGACACTCTCCCTAAGAATCTCAAACTGATTTTTTAAAATCCTGTAAATTAGAAGGGGCCCTAGCTATTTTCTGTGTCAATCTTCATTTTGAATATGGATACAAAAAAAGAAAAGAAAAAAGGATATGCCGAGCCAATCAAAGACAAGCTTTAACTTTACTTTGAAGATGTTTCCGAAATAATAAAATATAGCCCTAGCCCCCTGCCCTTGATTGTAAAGTGAGCGACCATTGCTAGTAATTCTCTAACGTGTATAAATTCAATTTCAGGTATAACAAATGTGATCATGACATGAAAATATTTTAGAATAGATACTGTATTAAATATTGCCATGTTTACAATATGTAATATGTTTTTAGCCGATGGATTTAAACATGTAGATTCAACTAGAATCCATTTATGTGATATTTGTAAATAAAGGTAGAAATATTGGATCCATCCCTGCAGAACTTACTGTACAGTTTAGTTGAAGTGTAGCAATGAAGAATTGTCAGCCCAACGTTGACTGAAGAAATAGTGAAAATAGTAAGTCCGAACGGAGCATCTTGTGAGGAGTACTGACAGCAAAATCATAGGGTAGTTGGTTCCCTTTCATCTCCTTCCTTGGAAAGGAAGAAGCTAAATTTGGACATTCAAGTCAAGCTTGTGTCTAGTCATAAAACTGGATCAATTATAACCTTACAAAATGAGTCATGTGACCAGACCTTCACATCCAAGGTCTTCAGGACACTAAAGATGGGGAAGTGGGTAGAATTCTTTGGAGAAAAGCTGGAAACATTGATATGGCATTTCTAGGTAAAGCCTCTTACAGTAGCTGGATTGTCATGCATAAGTTTCCCTTCACATTGGTGCCAGCCAACCAAACAGTATTAGGACCTTGAAATAGCCAATAGAAGCCCCGTTGCTCCAGAGTAGGATCACTCTTGGGTCGCCCTGTAGTATTTCCCGTTTCATCCTGCACTAATTGGATGTCTAACTTAATTGTTTTAGAGTCAGTATTAGATCGGTAAATCTTAGGGCTGACGCGCTTCTGAGTTTGCTCCATCGGGAGTGGTGCAGGTAGAAACATCTGAAGGCGAAGTACACTAACAGTGTCACTGCTCTTTCTAGAAACTACGCAAATGCCTAGGTTTTAATGGTGATGTGAATAAACCCAAATGAAATTGTGACAGTATGCTTCTATGGTTAACACCTTCTATCAAAATGTTAAAAGTGCCTTCTGTCTTAAACCTCAAACCAAATATTTTGTGTGTTGAACTTGGGCAGAAGTGTCCTTTCTTCCTCTTACCATGAAGTAGAAAACCTGCATTATTCTCTAGAAAGGTTCTGTATGATCATTTTATTCCTTAGAGGAGAAGTAGTAGCAATGTTTTTGCTTCCAGTTAGTCTCATCATTATGTTAAAAACAGACCGGTAACTTTTGAGTGCTTTCACGAATGAGCCTTCTTTTTGAAGGGAGGGGACAGGTTCTGCTCTGTAACCCATAATGTGTGGAGTCAGCAGCTGTTCAGCAGTTTCCGCCTAACTGTCCTAATTGATGCAGTGTATCTTTCTGGCCCAAGGCAGGTGTAACATCTGAACTGTAATGAACTTTCAACCAGTTTTACCCAGTTTTGTAAAAGCCGAACTCGGATTTCCAGGCTTGTGTTTTCCCATGAATGTGAATATTCCAATGCCTGTTTTATTATGTATGTATTGTTCTTGTTTCTGTAGTGAATGAACTCCAGAAAGCATTGAATTGGATGTCTGGTGTCTATGGAGAAACAAGTCCTAGCACTGAAGACCTTGTCCAGTCATGATGTCCAGAGGTCATCTTTGTAGAATGCTTCCAGTCCTGCCACGCAGCTCACGGTTCTGTCTTCTAAGCTAGAGTGGAAATGGTTAACAGTGAAGACTTCTGTGGTATATATAACACTGGTTGTCCTAAATAAGTTCCTCGTGTCCCAATTTAAAATGGTTTTTCATCATATTTTGTATCAATCAGCAGAGTATAGTTAAAGCTTGTCTTGATGCTGCATTCTTGCAAATGTCTTCAACTCTCATATGATAAAACGTAAAACTGTTCAGCCAGACCCTCCAGGTTTTCCTTTGCTTTCCTAATAATCCTTGGGGGAAACACCACTGTTTTAGTCATACAAAAATTTCTGCAACGTTCCTGTGACCCCAGTAGAATTCATACCCTTTTTCTCACTGAGCGATGATGGTGTGCTGCCTCAAATAACAGCATCGTAATGCCAGCATCTCTGTAAGCAGCAGGACCCTGGTGGAAGCATTTAGGCTTCCTTCTCCATCCTCTCTTCCACCCCAAGGAGAAAACACCATGCTATAAACTACGAGGACTATTAGGACTATTTTAGACTCAATATTTAAAACACTGCAACATTACTAGCCACCAACACTGAAGAACAAATTTGGCGGGTGGGGGCGGGATTGGATTTCTGGGCTTTGCAGTAATTCCACGCTTCTTGATTTGGGGAATCTATCATAACAAATGAAGCCCCTTACTTGGTAGTCTTAACATTTGAAGAAATAAGAGAAACTGGGGTTAGATGACAAATTCTAGGCAATCTAGGTGGTTTGGAGGATTTCATTGTTTTTCACTGCAGCTAGGTGCTTTCCACGAAGGTAAACTGGTGAAATAACTCAGGTTTAACCAGCTGTGTGCCAGGAATTACTTCTACTTGATGTATGTCACCTCACTCTAAATCTGTTACTTTTAAAGATGTTGAAAGCATTGACTATTTTCATACAGAGACGAAGATCTGTCGTTTGGTACAAGAGATCTTTGGACCCTACTCAGTAGGATATAGGACCAAGATTCCAGTGAAATTAAAACCATTTCTTGGGTTTAGTTTGCTTGTATTTCATTTATAAGATTATCAGAAGTGCAATTATCTTCAGTGACTACTTCTGAACTGCGATTGGAACCAACACTTGACATGAGCGAAAGGTGACAAATCTTGTCTTGAAAATTCATGTTAGACAAACGCCAACAAGAAATCCACTATCATTTTTGGTAACCTATTTGGGAAGGAATACCTAACATGCAACCTTTGTCCTCCTGTATTTTCCCCCAACATGCAAGCATTGGTGGAACATTTCTATTCAGACATTTTAGGCAGCACTTATGATTCCTAATCTGTGAGAACTCTCCCCTTCAATCAAACAGGAGGGGCAGGGGTGGGAATCCAGGCTACTTGGTTAATTTTTTTCCCCACAAATGAGCCCAGAAAAGGTAAAATGTTTTGTAATAAAACTGTATTAAGCATGGCCTAAGTATTAGGTGTATGATCTGTATAGTACGTTCCATCAAAAATATTTATTACTCGTGCTTTAAGCTCCAGAGCAAACACTCATTTAAAGTGGAGTTCACTGGGCAGACTTCCCCCTTTACTATAGATAGAGATATTCTTTATCAGAGATTTAGGACAGTTTTGCTAACTGGTAAAAAAAAACAAATGTAAATATGTAAGAATGTTTATTTGTTGCACATAACTTTTTTGGTATAAAATAAATGTAGCCGTTACCCATGTTAGCTGTGCTGCCGTCCTTCTTATACTAGTGTTATGGTCCAAACAAGGCGCTGGAACCCAGCTTCTCTTCCCGTCAACAGCTCCTGAGGCTGACGCTCTAACTTCCTTTCCACAGGTGTACTGACCTCTTTTTCCCTTAAATTATTTGTTATTTATGGAAGACACAGGCAGAATTCTTAAGAGATTCTGGTTCCTGGAATCTGCGTGGGCTTGTGATGTATGTGGCTGTCAGGAATGAATGAAAAAGGAGGTACTGGGGGGCTCAGTGAGTTAAAGCCTCTGCCTTCGGTTCAGGTCATGATCCCAGGGTCCTGGGATCGAGCCCCACATCAGGCTCTCTGCCTAGCGGGGAGCCTGCTTCCCTCCGTCTCTCTGCCTACTTGTGATCTCTGTCCGTCAAATAAATAGATAAAATCTTAAAAAAAAAAAGAAAAGAAAAAGGAGGTACTACCCAGAGGCGTGTGAGCACACCGCACGGATGAGCTCTGGCTCTCGGCTATACATTGGCTCCCCCTGAAGGCGCCACTCAGTCTCCTTCAAAGGCAACATCTGCAAGAATGAATCTGTTTAAAATACTATTCGGCCGGATTTTACCCAGTACGACAAAGGCATTCTGTGCTAGGACCTGAGGACTTAGGATATGGAACTTACCCCTAACCTGGAAAACATTTAAGTGTGTCTGTTACGTTTAATTTTTTTAATGTTTCAAGTAGAGAATTATATATCATTCCCAGACGTTAAATGTACATGGAACTTGCGACCTTCAAGGAACTGAATGAAGTTCAGTGGTCCCAGGAAACGCGGGACCCTGAGAATCCCTAACTTCCTGTCTGAACCAACCACGCTCACGTTCCTTAAAAGTGGTCTGAGGAGGGCGAGGGCCACTAGGAGGAGATTACATTACTGTTGCTCTCGTGGAGCTTGGAAAGGGAGGATAAAAACAGGAATGTGTCGAGAAGTGAAGTATCACCCACGAGTGAGTGAGACAAGTTCCGTATTAAGAACCACATTGGGTCACTGTCCCCCATTTGACGGGACACCCACAGGAATCCTCTCCCAGAGCGCGGAGCTTTAGGCCAGGATTGATCTGGAACCTTGGGAGCGCTGTGCCTGACTCGGCTTGATGGAGCCTGTGGGGGAGGAGGAGGCGTGATTCCAGAAGGAAAGACCAAAGACCATCCCACAGGCGCAGGGTAGGTGGCCTCACGCGGAGGGCTTGTCTGCCGGCCCAGCCGGTTGGAAAAGGTCCCTTCACGGTCCCTTCACGTTCGCCGGAGCCAGAGGTGACGGGACCCGTGGGCCTTTGATCCCCGTCTGTCCTCTTCCGTCCAGACCAGGCTGTGGCGGAGGCCGGAGTCCTGTCCTGGGGAACGGGGAACCTCTGAGCTCCCTCCGGACCCGGGCTTCCTTCCGCTTGTCTGTCCGCTTCACTGGGCGAAGCGGGGCGCGGACCTGCTCGCTCCGCGGGGAGGAGCCTCCCCGCCGCAGACTCAATGGACGGAGCCGGTCTGCGCACTCGGGCGCCGCCGTCTCCCGTAGGCTCCCGGCCGGCTCCCCAAGCGCGGGCGGCCCGAGGGCGGCGGGCCCGGCCCTGCGGAAGCGGCTCCTCCGACGGGGGTGCGGGTGTGTGGAGGCGCCGCCGCCCGGCCTGGGACGAACAAGCCCGCCCGGAACAGAGTCGCCCGCGTTTTCCGGCGAGCGCGCGCTCGGGCGCTAACTCGGGCTCACCCGCTTATTCCGCTCAGGGCTTGACGGCCGCTTCCACAGAGACAACGCCCGACTCACGTCAACAAGAGCCTTTATTTTCGCCGCTGGCGGACCGTGGAGGGTCGGGCCACAGGCTCCCCAGTCGGCCGCGCACGGCCCGGGAGGCGCCCGGTCTCTCCCTCGCGGGGCGGCAGGCCTGGCCGGGCGGGAGCGGAGGCTGGAGCTTCAGACGTGGAACAGGCCGCCCTCCGGGCACTGCGAGCGGCCGGCGGCCGGCGGGCGCCACGTGTCGTTGGCGAGTCTCCAGTACCGCTCCCGCAGCAGGAACGCCGCTGCCTTGGGCTGCCTCTGGCGGGTGAAGATCCCCTTTTTGTTCCCCATCACTCGCTGCGGGGCTGAAAACAAGGCAAAGGCGTCTCAGGCGACTCGTGCGGGGCCACGCGGGAGCCCGCCCGGAGCCACGCGGGGCGCGAGCAGAAGCGCCGTCGCGGTTCGGGCCGCTCGGCCGGAGGCTGCCTCGGAGGCGGGCGGCGGCTCCGCCGCTGCCCCGAGCCCCTCGACTCCCCGCGGCGCTGTCTGCCGTCTGTGGGGACCAACAGCCCGAATGACGTCTCTTCTCTGGGAAACAGGCGTTCCCCGCTGCCTGCTCACTGGCGGGGGGCTGGGCGGCTCCCCCGGACAGACCGGCGTCTCCGCAGCGGCGGCGCCGGACCAGGCAGGCCGGGGCTCCCGCTGCTCGGGCCCCGCGGCGGTGGCCGGGCTCAGCAGGGGAGGAGCCGAGCCGCGACGGGCTCCCGGCACGTCTCCTTCGGCCCCGCTGCGCGCAGCCTCTGCCGAACGGAAGGTCCGTCCATGACAAGCCTCGTCTCAGATGGATTCCTGGGTCGCCCGCGCCGTCGTGCGCACTTGCCGGCCTCCCACAGCCAGGTGACCCGTCCGGTCACGCGGCTCTGTCCCAGGACACGGAGCGACACGCCCACTCGCCAGACGGGAGGCTGCGGAAGCCACTGATCTCCTCTGCCGAACACGGAGAGGCTCACGTTCTCCTTCCTTTTCCTCTTTACCCCCTTCTCCATTCCGGTTTTTAATGAAACTGTCCCCTTCCGCAGACTTGTCTTTCCCTGTTGGGTGACACGTTCTAATTCCCACCAGTGCCGAATCCTTCCTCACCTCCCCAGATGGCTGGGCTACGGGCTGTAACACCTGGAAGCACAGGAGGAAACGGAGTCCCTTCGTTTGGGACTTAGCTGAAGTGGCCCTCCTGTCGCCCCACTTC
Source organism: Enhydra lutris kenyoni (assembly GCF_002288905.1). NCBI lineage: Eukaryota > Metazoa > Chordata > Mammalia > Carnivora > Mustelidae > Enhydra > Enhydra lutris. The sequence continues at coordinate 40,937,259 of NW_019154097.1, forward strand.
GGAGCACGCGGACTTAGAGCCTCCCACGTGCACAACACCGCGACGCCTGCTTGTGCTCCGTAAAGCTGCCTCTTCCGGGGGAACGACGTAAAACACATGAAATACCCTGTTTCCCAGGCTCTGTACCCGACCCTGGAATAACGGGCATGTCCCACGGGGAAATCCAATACAAGGTCCGATTTTTCCTCACCCTGTTGTGAAACAGACTAAGGTTCAGCTGGTCATTTTTCCCTCAAGAAAATAGGCTCTTCTGTTGGCTTCTTTTTTTTCTTACCATAAAATGATCTGGGAAGCAGGCAAGTGACTGCTGCTTGCTAAACACAACTTGCTTCTCCCAGGAAATTCTCATGTCGCCAGCGCTGAGAGCTTCCCCCCTCGTTTCCGCTGTCCTTAGAACCAACTGCCCCGAACTAACAGGCCAACTGGAACGAATGAGAAACGGTCCATTCCGTAACCCGAACTGCCACTCACCCTGGTCAGTCATAAAGTCGGCAAAATTCCAGACGAGCTCTCCAACCACATAGTTTTTGCGTTTCTCATCCAGAACCATGTGGTACTGCTGTAGCAGAGCCTTCTGGTACTCCTCACTGAACATCACAGGTGGATCCTGGAATTCAAGGCACAGGGAGAACGGAAGACGTGACTGTAAACGTTAGAAAAAATGAAGACCCACATGATGGTAACCAAAACACCCAACTTCCCAGCGGCTGTAGTGCCTGCAAGACGTGCTGGTGCTGGTGCAGACACAGCCAGGGTGGAGGTAGCCCGGAGTAAAGACCAGGGATTTTTGGTAAAGAACCTGAATCAGTAACTGCTTTACGTATCAACAGAATTTGGTATTTTCTTGCTCTTACTCTTCCATCTCTATTCACCGGTGTAGTCTTAAAGCTGAGCTACACGGAAAGTAAAAATGTCTTCATGTAATAAGTTTATTTATATTATTTATTATTATTATTATTTTTAAAGATTTTATTTGCCAGAGGGCGAGCACAAGTAGGGGGAGGGACAGGCAGAGGGAGAAGCAGGCTCCCCGCTGACCAAGGAGCCCGATGTGGGATTCGATCCCTGGACCCTGGGACCATGACCTCAGCCAAAGGCAGAGGCTTAATGACTGACGCCCCCAAACAATAAATTTAAGCCTCAAGTTTTAAGTAGCTGCCAGTGTGTAACTGGAGAACCAGGGTGACTCACTGCCCTCACATCACATTCAGCTGGTCTGGTCCTTGGGAGCGGCTGCTCCTCAGCACCCACCCATTCCACAAGTCACCACTTAGTGTCTGCTTCCTTGGCAGCTTTGGCCTCGAGGCAGGAAAGGTAGGAGCATCCCTGCCCCTGCAGCTCGGCCCTCCGGCTCTAAGTGTAACGAGGGTTAACAGGAGAGGGCGGAGCCAGGGCTGGGGCCAGGGGGACAGTTAGCAGGGGGGCTGCACGGCGCCCCACGACGCTCCCCAGGAGACACTGGAGATCCCACCACACAGGTGACAAGGATCCAACCAAGGCAGAGGCGGTGGGGGCTCATTCAGTGTTCGGTGGAGAGCGCCTCGGTGTGGTGGACTGAGACAACAATCGTTCAGATGCCTTCCTCCCATGGGAATCTGGGGGCACTGCAAGCTCAAGGTTCAAGGAGGCAGTGTCTCCCTCCTTTCGCAAGAGAACAAAACACCACAGGCTTTGGCTTTCTGTTCCAATGAGAAGGATTAAAACGCTACATCGGACACGCTGATGATGTCACGTTACCACAGGACCATGTTTTGTTCTGGTTTGAGCAAATCTGAGGGCAGGGCCACACGCAGGTTTTCTTACCAACCCTGCCTGGCCTAACGCTCGCCACACGTGGCTATTTAAACCTAAGACTGAATTAAACTAAATCGACTCGGCCATACCGGTCACACTGCAAAAAAATTCCATCCCAAAAACGGTCCCATCAGCGCTAGATGCAGACTGAGCTGCTTAAACATTCCGAGTTCAAGACCTTTTCAGGACGAAGGGCTGGTACGAATATACACTGTCGTACAATATACACTGTACGAATATACATTGTACGAATATACATTGACCCCTCACCCACCCGTCTTCACAACAGCCTCCCGTGTAAGCAAGATGAATTTAAGGGTCTGAGCGGAGAAATGCAGTCGCGGGGGGGGGGCTGCCCGACCCAGCAAGGATAAGCCTATTGTGTGTCAACACGGAATCTGACATCTGGGACAGGTGAGTGTGAGGGGGCTGGGGGGGCTGGGGCCTGGCTGTGGCTCCAGAAATCACAGGAGAAAATCCCTGCAGGAGCATCTCATCTTTGGTGAGGAAATTTAATAAAAAAGCAGAGAGAGAGGGAGGGAAAATGCTAGTGATTAAACCTTGCTCCGAGATTGCATTCATTTCCCTACTATTATTTAGCGTCCTCCGAGCGCTGGAGGCTGCCAAGGGCTTGGGAAGCGACGGTAACTAGGAATCCGCTGCTCTCTTGGAGCCTGCACTCCGGCCAAGGAAAGAGTCAAAGCAATAATGACGGTGCGCAGTGAGAAAGGCTGAGACAGCCCAAGCAGAGGGGACAGCTTCCTTCCTTTGACATCTCACCAAAGAGGGGACATCGGACCTGAGACCTGAACACAGAGTGGGAACCCAGGAGTCAGCGAATGTGTTGCTAACACGGGCGTCCCGGGAGAAGGGACAGCCCACACCAGAGCAGGAGCCGACGAGCACAGTGAGAACAGTCCAGTGGCCAGAAGCGAAGGCAGAGGAAGACGACGACCTGGGGGAGGGAAGAGAGTGAAGGGCGCCACTGCCCCGGACTGGGACTTTAATGTGGGGGCCACGGGATGCCAATGACGGGACCCCCAAGGTTTGGATTTGCTCAGGAGATGACTCGGGCAGTCACTGGGAAGCTCTCTGGAAACCAGGCCAGAAGGACCAGGCGAGGGAGGCAGAGGCCCGAGCCCTGAAGGACAGCGTGAGCCTGAAGAACCTCAGGGAGATCGTCAGCACAAGTGAGGGCTGGGAGAGGAGCAGCTTTCTGGCCTGGGGGAATGACGGACACCTCTGTCCTGGAGAGTGAAGAAATAACAGAACGCCCCTCACTGCTTACCTGGTGAAACCCTGGGATGGCCCCGGCTCCGTACTCGCTCTGGATTATGGGTTTCTGGTAAGTCCTGTACCAGTTCTCAAACTGGGTGGCCAGCTGCAGCGGAATCACCTCCAAGTGCCCGTAGTCATGATACCAAGAGTAGTAGCTATTCACGCAGATGACGTCCACATACGGCGCCTAGGATGAGAGCACGAAACCTGCTCATGGACCAGAAGGCCGTAAAGAGTTCTAGGGCTCACAGACTGGGGGGGCGCTTCCGGCAGGGAGGTGGGAGGGGGAGCACAAAGCAACGGAGGAGCTCCTGTGTGTGGCAAATGTAGGCGGGAGTGACAATCAGGCAAGGCGCTGATTCTGGACGGGCGCTCCTGAGCCCCACAGCTGGACTCTGGAGAGGCACAGAGGCGCCCCGCGAGCCGGCCCCGCTGCAGCCCAGGGCCCGTGGCATCGGATTTTGTTCCTCTCTCCGCAGCACTGCTGTCCCACTGGCCTTCCCTTACCTGGCCCTAGAGAAAAGTTCCCAACCAAAGGACAGATGCACCTTTTCCCTCGCAAAGACCTTGGTTAACTGTGCTGTTCGTGAGACGGTGGTATGGGCCGTGGGGTGGCCGGAAAACTCCCTCCTGGCGGGGAACAGGGAGGACGGGCAGGACCGCCTCGCGTCTACATGGTGCAGTGCCCAGGATGGAGCGGCGAACACTAGGCAGCCAGTGTCCAGTCCCTCCCGTCACTTGAACCAACGCCAATCTCCAGAGCCTGCCCTGGGACTGATGCAGTGTGACTTTCCCAGGTGACGGAGCCCCTTCCCAAGAGTGGTGGCAGACAGTGCCTGGTGGGGGAGGGAGGAGCTACTGGCATTTAGGGAACGGGATGGGTCCTGCCCAACAGTGTCACTTGAGAGCAATTAGAATATGTATGTCACTGGAAGCAGCAGACGGGACGAGGAAGCCTGTGGGGGACACATGCACCCAGATGGCATATCCCGCCAGGAGTCTGGCAACCCTCGGAGGCTCAGGCACTGGCTGCCCTGTCCGCGCGGGAGACCAGAACAAGAAGAGATGCCACTTGGGCTCTGAGAACGTCCACACCTGCCTGTGCCACGCTGGGGTCTGCCAGTCTCTTGAAGGGGTGTTCTCAAGAGATGGCGAGGGAAGCACCAGGGATACAAACCTCTCCCATCCGTGTTAAAATGAGAGTTCCCAATTTATATTCGTATGTTGCATTTTCTCCTCCGTTCTTTCCATGAGATGTTTGCTCCCTCTGCACTTCCCTCCTAAGTACTGGCCTTGAGTTCTCTCATGAAGAAGCATTTTCTTGCTCCCACGTCTTCCAGCTTCATGCAATGGCGCACATCATTTCCAAGGGGCTGCTGCTTGCCAGTCATGTGGGAGCCCGGCTGTCCCTTCCATCCCAGCCTGTGGTTCCCAGAGCGAGGTGACGACTGCAATCGCTGAGGAACTTTCTAAAAACTCAGAGCCGCCCCGGACGCAACAACCCAGAATCTCAGAATCCAGGCATCCACCCCTGGGAGTTCTGACAATCGGCCAGGTTTGAGAAACCCTGGATGGTGACAACTGTAGTCCCCTCCAACTGAGCAGCATCAGGCGCGGAGTCTGCACTCAGAACGACCGAAAGCTGCCTGTGCCCAGCCTGCTTGGATTCGGAAGTCACCGCCCGGCAGGTCAGCAGCTGGCTCTCCCTCACCCAGAGACCGTCTAGGAAAGCGCATGGACCTAGTGCTCAGGGCTCTTCCCAGCAGCCCATGTTAGCAAGCACCAGAGATGGTGAGAGGACAGGCAGGGAGGACCCCCCAGGCTCACCCCCAGGTCTGCTTCATAGTTGGAGTTGGTCACAAAGGTCACGGGCCGGGAGGGGTCCAAGGCTTTGGTGTGAGCAATCAGCGTCCTGTCCACGGAGGGCAGAAGACACAGGCTCGTCAGTCCGGGAAGGACCCTGGACAGCCATCTTTCTCTCTCTCTCTCCATCCCATCTCCCAGCCAAAACCCTGCTCTCTTCCCGACCCTGAAGAGGACCTGAGGGGAGCAAACACGTCCTTCTAGCCTTAGATCACATTCCCCAGCATCTTTCTCCATCCCCAAAGAGAGAGCCGCCGTCGCAGGGGTGTGCAGGCACCCGAAGCTGGGGTCCTTGGACTTGGTGTCCAAGCTGCATTCCCAATCTCTGGAAAAGCTCTTGAAAACAAGAATGCGTGGGGTGAGGGGTGCCTGGGGGGTTCAGTCAGTTAAACGTCTGCCTTCGGCTCAGGTCATGATCCCAGGGTCCTGGAATCGAGTCCCACATCAGCCTCCTTGCCCAGCGGGGAACCTGCTTCTCCCTCTGCCTGCTCTGCCTGCTGCTCCCCCTGCTTGAGCTCGAGCTCTCTCTGACAAATAAATAAATAAAATATTAAAAAAAAAAAAAAAAGGAAGAAGAAGAAGAAAAGAAAGAATGTGTGGGTGTAGACCAGAACGGATACAAACTTCAAAAGGCGGGGGTGTGTGCGAGGAGGCAGGCTGTGCCCAGGGCACTGGCTGGAGAACAGCCCTGGCCATCCGCAGCTTGGTGGAGCAGTGGGAGCAGACGCTTGCACAAGGAGACACTATGCATGATGACAAGGGGCGGGAGGACCATGGCGGGGAGGCGCAGAGCTCTGGGAGGCAGTGACAGGGCACTTAACGGGCACGGGCGAGTCAGCCCAGAATCAGAAGAAACAACATTGATGCTGAGACGCGTTCATCAGGGAGGGACCCTGAGAAAAGGCTTCCCAACAGAGGACCCAGCCTGTGGTTGGGGCTCAGCCCGGGGACCTGTCAGAGGCCACCCCAGTGCAGGTCACCCCATGCACAGCTTAAGCCTGCTTCTCTCTTCCTGTGGCTAGCGTCCTTCTCCTTGAAGCCCTCCCCACACTGCCCTCCTTTTCAAGGGCTGTGGTTTCCCCAAGCCAGAACGCTATCCCTCAGCTCGAGTCCCAAAGCCACACTCTGAAACGGCCTGTGTGTCACTGGGAAGCCTCGAAGCCTCACTGAGCTCCTCAGGCCCAGGCAGCTTTAGCCACAGCCTGGCCGCCTCCCCACTGCCCTGGCCGCCACGCACCTCCCCGAACAGCTGGTAGGAACCTCAGGCACCTGTTCCTGGTGCCTGCACTCCTTCCCGCTCCACAACAAACGTCTGTCCCCCAACCCTGGCTCAGCACGGCCTGCGGCCCCAAGGCTCCGGGCTGTGTGTGCCGTGTGTGCCGGGTAGTCCTTTGCCCAGGTGGGCCTGCGGCTCAGAGCCGCGCATCTTCTACCCACAGCTCAGCTCACAGCGCTCCATGACACTGGGACGGTCTTTGCTGCCCCAGAGCAAGTGACCCCCTCTGCAGGCTTAGTTACAGCTGCGTGACCGTGACCCTAAGAAAGACAAGGAACCAAGGAACCCTCCCCGCAGGGCAGCAAACCACGCGGTTGTTGCCAGCACTGCCCTAAGGGGGACTCTGTCCCAGCCACGCCTGGTGGGGGACGGAGGAGCTACTGGCACTTAGGGCAACGGTGTCACTTGAGAGCAGTTGGAGAGCGTACGTCACGGACAGGCCTGCGCAGGGTTATCTGCCGGGAAAACGCGGTCTTACGGCGCCGAACTGCACTTGACAAGTGAACCCAAAGCAACACCCACTGGTTTTCTGCACCTTTAAAATACACGAACCTTCCCAGGAATGGGGACAACGGAAAGACTGAGAGACGGTGGAAACGGGTGTGGCTTGGAACTTCGCCTCCAGCGGCTCACACTTCAGAAGCGAGGGCAGCGCTGACGGCGGTTGCGGCACCTGCCCGGCGCCCCCCCCCCCCCCCCCTCCCCCATCCCCCTCCCCCCCCCCCCGAGCCCCGCACCCCCCCACCGCACTCCCACCCCCCACCCCACACCGCACTCGCACCCCTCCCACCCTCCCCATCCGCGCTCTCAGCCACAACCCGGCCCAGGGCGGCAGCACTCACTTGAAGTAGTAACCGGCGGGCGGCAGGAAGGAGGCGGGCTCGTTGGCCACGGACCACATGACCACCGCGGGGTGGTTCTTGTCCCTGCGCACCAGCTCCCCCATCACCTCCAGGTGGTGCTGCAGAGACTGGTTCCCGTAGCTCTGGCTGCGGCACACGGAGTGGGCGCGGTCGGGAGGGGGCGGGGCGGAGGCGGGGCGGGGCCGGGGCGGGGCCGGGGCGGGCACTCACGCCAGCACGATGCCCACGCCCGGACTCTCGTCGATGACCACGATCCCATAGCGGTCGCAGAGCTGCAGCACCTCCTCCGCGTAGGGGTAGTGGCTGGTGCGGAAGGCGTTGGCCCCGAGCCAGCGCAGCAGGTTGAAGTCCTTCACCAGCAGGGCCCAGTCAAAGCCCCTTCCCCGGATCTGGGGCAGAGCACGGTGGGGTGAGCCCGAACCCCGGCCCCGCGCTCTGCTTTCTGAAGCCAGGCCGCCCAGGGGTCACCGCCTTAGCCCTCTGTGTGGCCCCAGCACAGCCCGCAGGGCAGCGGTTTCCAGCACTATGCTCAACTGCTCCGAGTCACCTCGATCGCTTCAGGGGCCGTGGGGACGGTGAGGACAGGAAATGGCCCTCCAAGGGGCCCAGAGGCCACAACTCACATCTGCATCCTCGTGTTTGTTGACGCCATGGAAATAGAAAGGTTTCCCGTTGATGAGGAACTGGTGCTCTGTGACCTCGATAGTGCGAATCCCCACGGGGAGAGTGTAGAAGTCAGACACAGGCCCAGCTGCTGTCTGCGTGGTCAGCCTCACCTGCGAACGCAGAGAACCGGGTGTGGGGCTTCCTTGCAGGCCTGAGCCCCACACAGCCCTCCCTTCAGCAGGAAGGCCCTGCGCATGCACCGCGGGGCCCTCGCCTGGGCCCACAAGCTGAGAGATGTGGAAATTCCCGACTTCTGCCACCAACAAGGAGGAAACTTTCCCCACCCCGCCCCATGCCTGCTCTTCAAAGCCGGGGCTCCTCACCAAGCACTGAGACGGCCAGGCAGGGAACACTGCGATCCAACTGACTGGGAAGCTCAGGAGACCTGGTGTGCCTGAATGACTAGACTACCTGTCCTGTGCCCACCGCCCCACCACCTGGAGCCGCAGCTGCTGGGTGGGGGCAAAAGGCCTTCTGCAGCCCCAGGCCTAACCACCATTACCTCCAAAGAGTACAGGTAGGCAGGGTGCTCATGCATCAGGTAAGGCCACCAGAGGTGGGCATTGGGAACCTGCAGCTGGCCGCGGCACCCTGTCCCCTGGGCCACGACTTTGCCTTCCTGGTCCAGAAGACGCACTTCCAACTGGAAGTGTTCACTGCCCTGGACAAAAATCTGGTAATCCACCAGCCCTGCAAGGGACAAGACAGATCAGACAAAAGAAGGGAAGGAAACAGTCTGGGTCATACAGAGGACAGTTCCCTGGGGCCACCACCCTGAGTCTCAGTCTGCAGGGAGGGCAGCACAGGGGGAAGAGACATGATTCTCATGAACCCTGAGCTATCCCCCCGGAGCTATGGTTTTAGGCAAGCCCCACATCTCTTTGCGCTTCCTTTCCTCACAAAATGAGGTCAGGCCAGACGGGTGATTTCTGCTGCCTGTGCCTATTCCGACAGGCTGGGCCGCAGCTCCTCTTAGGTGGATGAGAAGCCTGCGGGTGAAGAGATGCTGGGAGAGCGTCTCCCCTAGAGGATCTTTCTAAACAGGGAGCAGAGCCACTTGGGGCCTGGCCGAGGGAGGTTCCTGCCAGGAGCTCTTACCGGTGCCCTGGTCCACGCCGGTGGTGACAGTGATGTCGTCGATGTAGGTGGTAGGTGTAGTGTAGAGAAGCACAGGACGATGCAGTCCCGCATAGTTGAAGAAGTCAAAGTTTGTGTTCTGGACAAAGTAACCCTTAGGGTATCTAGGATGGGAAAAAAATGCCCAACTGCAGACTTGCTCTGGTCCTTCGACCTCAGCTCGAACATCTGCCTGGCCTCCCAGAGCCAGGGCCTCACCTCTGCTAAGGCCACCCAGCCCCTAGTGGGAAGACCAATGGGCGGGGTGGGGAGTGGGGTGGAGTGGAGCAGGGAGCACGGTGCTGCTCACTTGGAGGTATCCGTCTTGTGGAGGATGGTCCCTGGCGGCAGCGTGTGGGGGGTGAGCGTGTTGTTGATGGCAATGGTAATGCGGCAGGAGGACAGGGGCCCACTCTGCACCAGCTTGCTGATGTCGGCTTCGAAGGGGAGATGCCCCCCCTCATGCTCCACCACATGCACCCCATTCACCCACTGCAGACACAGGGAGATATGGGAGGGAGGAACAAGTTGGTGCCTGCCATCTCCGGCACCCCCTCACACGAAGGGCAGTATGTGGGGCCTGAGGGCCCTGCCGACTGCCGCCTGTCTCACAGATGGAGGATCCAAGCTCCAGAACAGATCAGGCAAACCTCCCCTGACCCCGGGCACTAACCCCAGAGTAGGGCCTGAGCGTGCCCCCCATCCACCCCAGGGGCAGGCTGTCAGGTGACCCCTGCGAATCAGGCAGCCCCAAGCTGCTCAGCAACTGCACCTGACCGCTAACCCTGCCTGATGCTCGTTGTACTGACCACAATGGCATAGTAGTGTGCACTGCCAATCCTCAGCACCACCCTCGTGCCCAGGTCCTGGGTCCATCGCTGGGGCAGGGTCACCTCCCGCTCATACCACACCCAGCCGACAAAGCTGCGCAGCTGCCTATCCTGGCCCACATCGTTGAAGCTGGAGGGAACCGGCATGTCCAGTGTGGGGCCCGACTGAGGAGAGAAGGGCTGGGATAAGGTCCAGAGCACCTTGGACTCTAAGACCAGGACCCAGGCAGCCCCCTTCCCTAGAGGCCAGGTCCTCCCACAACCCTGCCTGCAGGAAGAAAGCTGGACAAGATGACGTCTCCCAGGCCCTGGGGTTCCAGGCCGTCCCATCACTGTCATTCTTCCTCTTTTTTTTTTTTTTTTAAAGATTTTATTTATTTGAAAGAGTGAGAGAGATCACAAGCAGGGGGTAGGCCTAGAGGGAGAAGCAGACTCCCGGCTGAGCAGGGAGCCTGATGCGGGGCTCCATCCCAGGACGCTGGGATCATGACCTGAGCCAAAGGCAGGCGCTTAATCGACCAAGCCACCCAGGCGCCGCACCACTGTCCTTCTCTGCCAGCACCTGACTGATGCCTTTCATGGAGTTCATTTAATTCTCACAACTCCAGGAAGCGGATGCTGGTCGCTCAGACGCATAATGGACAGTGTGCAGCGAACCTACAAGGCCGCTCTAGGTGCCAGGAATAAAACGAGGCCTCCGCCGGCAGGTGGTCAGCTCTATGAAAAGTCTGGAGGGTGGCGGGAACTATCGTAGGGGTCAGGGAAGGCCTTCTGGGGCCCACGGGATACTGCCTGAGGGCAAGTTGGCCCAACTGGGTGAACCTGAACCTGACAGGGAACCCCCTGATCCCCTCGGGTACAAGGCCAGGCACGAAGGGGACAGACAGCTAAGTGGGCCTGGAAGCAGCCTGGGGAAGAGCGTCCGCGATTTCCAGAGACTCAATAAACACTGGCTGAACGGGTGTGTGAATTGGGGAGAAAAGTCTGCGGGGCTGGTGGGCCAGACTGGGGGAGGGGCAGGCTGTGCACCGGGTGAGCCCGGGCGCAACCCTGCCGGGGACAAGCGGATCCGTGAGCGGACCCTAAGAGGAAGACGGTCAACTGACCGCCCGCGGGAGGAAGGCGGGAGGAAGGCGGGGGGGGGGGGGCAGGGACCGCTCTGCGGGGGAAGCTCGGAGTGCACGCGCCGGCCCCCCGCCCCCGGTCTTCCTCCCAGTGAACGCCGAGCGGAGGGCAAAACGGGGTCTGGGAGAGACGCGCGCCCGTGAGCGCGAAGGCCGACTGCGCCCCCAAAGTCGGACGGGAGGCCTGGAGGGGGGTCCCCGGCTGGGCGGGGGTTGAGCCCCGTCCTCTCTCCGAACCCTGCGATGGCTCCTCCGTGCCGCGGCAGAGCTGGGGACCCGGCGCCGAGGGCTCCCCGCTCCCGCGCTCCAGCTCGGGACCCGGCCGTGGAGCCTGTCCCAGCGGGCCGGGTCGAGCAGGGCCGCCCCCGCCCGGCAGACCGCCGCCCGCCCCCGGCCCCCCAGTCCGCCCTTCCCGCAGCTCCTCCGGCCGCCCCCGCCCACGGGCCCGCACCTCGCGCAGCGGCGACCGGTACCACCGCTGCTCGAAGCCGCGCTGCCGGTTCTCGGAGAAGTCGGCGCGGAAGCTCCAGAGGCCGTGCAGCTCCTTGCGCTCCCGAGACGGGCTCTCCCGCGGGTACAGCATCCCGCCCCGCAGCGCCAGCCCGCAGGCCCAGAGCAGCGGGCCGAGCGCCGCCCAGGCCGCCGGGTGCATGCCTGCCTCCGGCCGCTCGCTCGCAGGCGACTGCGGCCGCGCCCCGCTCGGAGCCGCGCGGGAGGGCGCGGGAGGGCGCGGGAGGGGCGGGGCGGCGCGCGGTCACGTGACCCGCCGCCGCCGCCGCCGCCGCCGCCGCCGCCCGCGCCATCTTGGTGGAAGGCGGGTTCTGGGGGCGCAGGAGCTCGAGGCCGGAAGGTCACCCGGGAGGATCCGCTCCTCGCTGCCCCGTGGCGACGGCGGGGAGGGCCAGCGCGGAGCCCGAACCTGAGCCTTTAGGCGAGGGACGCCCGCGTCCCGTCCCAGCTCCGGAAGGCAGCGAGGTCCCTGGCCAGGGGGACCGCCAGCCCGCCCCAGCTGGGGAGTCTGGGGCCGCGGGCCAGCGGGAGGCCCAGGGACTCGGCCGGACGCCTCGTGAGCCCAGGCAAAGCCTCTGCGGTGCCTGGGGGTGCCCACCCCGCGGCCTTAGCTTGACCCTGGGCCTCCATCTACGGCCACCTTAATGTGGTTCTGGAATAGAGATGGGGTGAAGGGCTGAGCCCATGGTCATCCCGAGATGGATTTGGTGCAAAAAGGTGGTTTTATTAAAGCTTGGGGACAGGACCTGTGGGCAGCAAGAGCCGCTGCACCGGGGTTCCGAGGGGTGACGGATGGTGCGCTTGGGAGGGGGGGGAGCTAAGGAAAAGAGATTTTCAGAACTTTCCTGTCCTGAAGAGGACCTGTGACACATCCGAGGCCTTGCGGTGGTCACGTTCCCGTGGTTTTCCCTCTACGAGGCATTAACGTGAATTTCCACCATAGCCCACCCAGGGCTGGGGGGCAGCGGTGCAGGGTGTCACCTGGCGCGCTGTCCTCAGCCAGCCTTCTGCCCCCTCATCGGCCGGGGCCCAGACCTCCAAGCAGGGCTCCGTGCTCCCTTTTGACAGGGTGGGGCCGTAAAGAGAGAAGCAGGTGCTGGGGGAACAGAAGGCTCGCTGAGGAGCAGGGGCTGACACCCCACAACACCGCCGCGGGACACAGTGACGCTGAGGACAGGCAGGGGCTGACACACCACAACACCCCGCCGTGGGACACAGTGGCGTTCCTCACGTGCCCCTGGCCGCCCTAAAGGAAAAGCAGTTCACTTTCAGAGGTTCCAATCCTGCACCACGCGAGTCTCCCTCAGTTTACAGCAGCTCGAGCAGTGCGCGAGAACAGCGTCTCTGCGGACAGCCGGCCTTCCAGAAGGGAGTTTAGACGCGAGTAAATGTCCTTATAACCCACGCCCGTTGACAAACACTGGAAGCTGAGGGGCTTTTGGAATTTAGGTGAGGTTCAGTGGGGCGGACGGGGACAGGACCCATGGGAGCTGCCGCATGGGGTTTCTGAGGGGAGGCTGGGGGAGATAAGGAAAGGGAAGTTTCAAAAGGATTTTCACGTGTTAAAGACGCACAGGACACCAGAGGCCTTGCCACTGTCCCGTTAGGGTGGTTTTCCCTCCAGCAAGGCAGTAACAGTAGGACAGCTGGGAGCTTCCGGAGGAGCACTACATCCTGCCGTGTCCAGTGTCTGTCAGTGGGCCGCAGGTCGTAAGGACATTTTCTCGGATCTACATTTCCCTCTGGAAGCTGGGGTGTTGATAGACCTGCCTTGTTCTTGTAGATGGCTAACACACCTGTTAACAGGGGGAGGCGCCTGCCTTGCAGGATTGTGATCTATACAAGTTTACTCCTTGCTTTTCCTGTCCTTAGCTTTAGGGCAGCCAGGAGTGTGCGAGGAACGTCACACATATCCCATCTGGGTTGGGGGGAGGGTTGTGGGGTGTCAGCTTCTCCTTTGTCCTCAGTTTGCCTTTTGTTTCCTCATCAAAACAGTCAAAGTGTAATGTTCCTCCCAGATAATGTACTGTTAATGCCCTTCCTCCAGAAAGAATCAACTCTGCTAATACCTTGATTTCAGACTTCTGGCCTCCAGATCTGTGAGATAATAAGTTTCTGTTGTTTTAAGTCAAGGAAAGAAGGAAGGAAGGAAGGAATAAATGAAGGGAGGGAGGGAAGGGAAGGAAGAAATAAAATAATAAAACCTTTCTAAGAAGAGAATCCCTCCCCTTCCTTCCACTACCAAATCTACCCACCCCCTTGCAGCTACCCCCGCATTCTCTGCCTGCATCCCTATTACCCTGGATGAATTGTCCCTGTTCCCCTCAAAGTCCAGCCCCTCCATGTGGGCTCAGAATCCCGTCTCTTCATGCCTGCTCAAGGACTTCCTCTCAGTGACCCCTCCCAGGCATCTTTTTTTTTTTTTTAAAGATTTTATTTCTTTATTTGACAGAGATCACAAGTAGGCAGAGAGGCAGGCAGAGAGAGAGACGGGGAAGCAGGCTCCCGGCCAAGCAGAGAGCCCGATGCGGGGCTCGATCCCAGGACTCTGAGATCATGACCTGAGCTGAAGGCAGAGGCTTTAACCCACCGAGCCCCCCAGGTGCCCCCCTCCCAGGCATCTTAACATTAACAGTGTTTGTCCTGCTTCTGGACAGCATTTAAACATGTTCTAGATCTCCTTTCATGAAAAGTGTTCTTCCTTGATCCTGAGGTCCTCTCCATAGAAAAATTTATCAGAAGAATTTTCTGTGCTCAAAGTTGCCAGATTTTTCCATTCTCTTTACCCTCAACCTATTCCAACCAGGGTAACACTCCTTGGAAACTGCTCTTGGCATGATCACTGATTATTTTTGTGTTGTTTGATCCAAACTGCTTTGCAGTCTGCTTACTCTCCATGACATTTGGCTTGTTGTTCAAGTCAACGGTCCCCCTAGGGTTCTGTGAAACAACATGTTCTTGCTTTACCTCCTGCCTCACTTACCAGTTCTTAGCCTCCCCTACTGGCTCCTTATCTCCTGGCCAGTCTTTAAATGTTGAAGTGTCCTAGGGTTCTTTATCCGTATTCTCCCCCCACAACCAAATTATCTCGTCTATTCTCATGGCTTTTTATACTATTTATATGATGATAAAATTCCCTGAGATTCATGTCCTTGTGTAATCTCCTCCCATGTCACATCAGGGTTGGTCTGTGAGATCAAAAAAAGGTGGCAGAAGTGATGTTACTAAGAGTAGGTCATAGTGTGGTTTCTGCCTCTTGCTCTCTTGGATCTCTTGCTAGAGAAGTAGCTGCTAAGTCCTGAAGGACATTGAAGTACTCTATGGTAATGCATGTGCCTCTTGCCAAATAGCCTTCTGTGTCCACCATCTTGGAAACGGATCCCCCAGCCCTATCAAGCTTTCAAGTGACTGCAGCCCCAACTAATAGCTTGACTGAAACTTTATGAGAGCCCCAGAACAAGAATTACCCAAATTCCTGTCCAACAGAAACTGTGAGATAATAAATGTTTGTTACTTTAGGCTACTAGCTTTGGGGTAATTTGTTATGTATCAGCAGATAACTAATACAACCCCTCAGTTTACATCTACAGCCTTGTCCACTCCACATTGCTCCGAATTTATAGATCAAAGTACTACCCGATATCAACCTTTAATTATTCAAAAGCATCAAAATCAACAGGGGAAAACCAAAAGTCTTGATTCAGAAAACCCCACTACCACTCAGTTTCCACTTTGGGAACAAAAATCTCCATCTCAATAAGCGTGAGCAGAAGAAGTTAGAGGTCTCTGGAAAAAGAAAGACAAGGCATAGCTTTCTTGACATGAGAAAAGTCTTCTTAGGCTCCCAGGCATCTTGAAACCTATGCCTGACAAGCACCACTCGCTCAAAGTGTATTTCTTGCAGACCTCCCTGGAGTATGTTGGGATTGCAGAAGAATAGACCCCGGGAGAAGATTTTAAGGGAACAAAAAATGTAAGAACAAATAGCCACTGTCAGGGGCGGCCTGATCATATCAGGCACAGTAGATTGGTGGTCAAACTCCCAGCTCTGATTCAAAGGTGAGGACTGACCTGCTAAGTATTCTTGAGTTACCGTTGCAGGATCTAAACCCCTTTGAGCACTCAGGTGGTGGGCCAGCTAGAGCCAGAGAACTGACAATGCTGACCCTTGCTGACCCTGTGACTTCAACTTGGACTCTGTCACATTAAGATGACTTTTGTCCCAATTCTGTGCTGAATCCCCCGTGGCACAAGCCTCTTCAAAAATATGCATGTGCCCTTGGCCTAAAAATTCCCAAGTTGTGTTCAAGGAGTCACTGTTTGGGAAATACCCCGGCTGTTCTCCTTACTGTTGCAGGTAAAAACCTTTCCTACTTTTGGGCTTGGTTGTGTCTTTGACTCGACACCCACCAAGAGGTGAAACCAGTTTCAGGTAACATAACCAGTCAGTTTCTGAGGCCAGAAACCTAGGAGTTATTACTAATTCCTTCTTTTCCCTTACCTTCCACATCCAGTCGGTCAGTTCTACTTCCAAAATTAATCTTACCCATGCCTACTTGTTTCCAACTACATTGCTACTGCCTTGGTCCAGACCACCAGCATCTTCACCTGGACAGATCTTCCTTATTCCATACATGCCCATCCAACAAGAGCAACCACAGTGAATGGTCTTTATAAAGCTTATGCCATGTCCCCTGGCTGAAAACTTACAGTGGCTTCCCATTACACTTTGGAATAAAATTCAAACTCTTTACCACAACCTACAAGGCATTGTGTGACCCAGCCCTGCTATCTCTCATTCATTCATTGTCCAAACGTTGAACCATTTTTCTGTTTCTCAAATACTTCAAGCCCATTCCTGCCTTACAATCTTTATATAGCTTTCTCCCATACTTTCTCCTTTTTTGTTTCAGCTTCAGCAAAAATATCACCTCCTCATGAAGTCCTTCTCTACCTACTTCAAAATGCAATTACAATAACTAACCATGGTGGTCATTAGTGCTGGTCACCAAATATTTCTGGTTCTCCCCTTTTCTGGACACACGGTCTTGCCCTTCTGAAGTTAGGTGTGACGATGTAACTGTTTTTGCTAAATGGAATGTAAATAGCAGAAATTTTAAGAGCCAGTGTCTGATCTGCCATATCCCTTTTTCCTGACTTGATCAGACCATGGAAACATGAGTCAAAATTAAGCTTCCATCAGTCTGAGTTGCTGTTCAATGTCCCCGTTCTAACCTGTGATGGATGTGTGGCAAGGAGTGAGAAATAAACCTTTATTACTTCGAACAGCTGAGATTTTGGAGCTGTTTGTTACCACAGCATAACTAGCCTAACCTGAGTGCTACACCATGTGCCACATACTGGATGCTGTACACATATTAACTTATTTACTACTCACAACGACCCTATGAGATAGATACTATTATTATCCCCATATTATTAACACAGTGACTGAGGCACAGGAAAATTAAGAAACTTTTCTAATACCACAGAGCTAGTAATGGGCAGAGGTGAAATTTGGACTTAACCAATCAGGTTCCAGATTTTACTCATAGTCACTCTGTAGAACTGCTTATCAAAGACTTTCAAACTCATGTTTGAACAGGAATTGACAGAGTTATGGCCTTTTTATACATTCATACATATATATGTCAGTTTTTATCAGGGTTATGGGCTTTTTATACATTTTTATACATGTATACATTTATACATTCATACATATATATGTCAGTTTTTATCAGGGTTGATAAATATATATATGAATGCAAGTATTTACATTTTTTAGAAATACAGATATTTCAATTGCTATTTTATTTTAATTTTTAAAAAGCTTTTATTTTTTGAAAGATTTTATTTATTTAATTTATTTGAGGGAGGAGGGGCCACGGGGGAGAGAGCGGGAGAGAATCTCAAGCAGATTTCTTACTGAGCGCAGAGCCCCGCCCACCTGGGGCTCAGTCTCGTGACCCCGAGATCCTGACCTGAGCCAAAATGAAGCGTTCGCTGCTTAACCGACTGAGCCACCCAGGCGCCCCAAAAGATTTTATTTTTAAGTAATCTCCACACCCAAGGTGGAGCTCGAACTTACAACCCTGAGATCAAGACCTTCATGCTCTACTGACCGGGCCAGCCAGGAGCCCCTGCTGCTTTACTGTCGATACCAGAGCAGCAGTTACGAAGCGCAGCACCCATTAAAGTGGCAGCTATTTTGGCGATTAAAGATTACTTTTTACAAGATCTAAAAATAGTCTCAAAAGTTCAACTTCTTAAAAAGTTCTTCCCCACCTTTTAGAAATACTTCCGAGGACTCTTTTTTTTTTTTATTTATTTAAAACAAATTCTGGAGGCATGGTCCCCATGTAATAAAATGCATGCGCATTCCAAGTGCACAGTTTGATACGACTTGGCAAATGTACACCTGAGTGCCCAGCACCACTGTCAAAATGTAGAACTTTCCCACTACTCCGGGCAGGACCCTCTGATCCTTCCCAGTCAGCCCTGTCCTTACCCCTGGCCGCAAGCAATGACCGATCTGCGTTTTGTTGCTATAGGTTAGATCTGGCTTCTCTAGGGTATAATTCACAGTATTATACAGGATGAGTTTGGGTCTAGCTTCTTCC
The DNA here is from genome assembly GCF_002288905.1 of Enhydra lutris kenyoni. Lineage (NCBI taxonomy): Eukaryota > Metazoa > Chordata > Mammalia > Carnivora > Mustelidae > Enhydra > Enhydra lutris. The sequence goes on from NW_019154097.1 coordinate 40,955,199, forward strand.
ACTCAGCACAGTGTTTTTGGGATTCCCCATGTTGCTGTGTAAATCAGCGTCTCCTTTCCAAGGACAGCATTTAGTAACAGAAAATAAAACAAGTGTCAGTTCTGGATGGACTTTCATGAGTATTCTCAGTTCCACACTTCATTCAGGCAAGATTCTTTGAACCAACTTTACGACACGGAATGATGTCTCCACATCTGCAGTTGCTGGAAAGAGGAGACGTGCCATTCCTGAAACTTTCTCCCCTGCAGCATTCTCCAAACCCAGTATTAGCTTTCCACCCCCACCTACAGAAAAGAGCTCAAAATCGACCATATGGGAAGGAGAAAAGCAGAGGATTTTAAATGAGGGGAATAAGGGGCACGTGATGTTCTTCTCTGATACAACTGATACAGATTAGCCCCCTCTCCAGTCCCCTTCTCACATCTCCCTGACTTATCCCTGACACTGGCCACAGTGGAGTGACCTTGCTCATTTGAATACCTGTGGTAGACGAAGAGCCGGTCGCCGGCAGCAGCATCCCTCCCTGGGAGACGATGCGCTCTCCCACCCCAGGAAGCCCCACGTGGCCACGAGTCACGCTTTGGCCAGATCTGAAGTGCCAGCTAGAGGTAGCTCCAGCTCATACATTGAATCGCTAGAGAGGATTCCCCTGTGTGAACACGCCGCCACGGATTGTGCCCTTAGCCTACTCAGCATTTAGGCTGTTTCCATTGTTCACATTCACCATCGACACCTCGGCATTCAGTCCTCAGGAGGCCGCTGAGCCCGTGCTCACGTGGGAGACATTGCCCGGGTGTGTGCTCGGCAGGGGCGGCAGGCTGGAGGGTCTGTTCATCCTCCCCTTTACCGGGCATCTTGAGGGCTCTCCGTGGGGTTGTGCCCATGGGCGCTTTTACTTCCTGCCACCCCAGGGAAGGGAACACGGAACCCTTCAGCCAGGACCTCTGCCCATGAGCCAGAGGCAGGCCCTGTGGCTCCCCAATCCCACTTTCTGCTTGTGTCTGGTTCGCAGAGGTCTCCCTCACTCGGATCTTGACGAGATCTTTCGGGGTCTTTCTCCTTTTGTGTTTCATTCACGGCTATTGTACATCTGAAGCATGGAGTCACTTTGCCGTAGGACTGTACGTCTGTCTGTCTTAAGCTACTTTTCCGGGCTTCCCTTCCATCCTCCCTCTGTGCACTTCTGCTTGTACACCTGCCTCTTGGGCCCAGAAATACTTTCCCAGGCTTGTCTTGGAGGCTGTAGCATTCTTTGTCCTGTTCTCCGGGTCATCTTTCCAAGCTCGGTTCAGACGCCAGGTCTTTTGTTTTTTCAGTCAGAAGGAACCTATTCCTTTTCCTTCTTCCTGGGACAGTCGCTGTGACTACGTTCGTACTCGGGGGTCTGCACCGTCTGGTGTTAGCCGGACTATGACTTTCTGGCAGCTGATCCCCCTCCTTGTTCCACAACCATCCCATGGGCCCTGCCCCCCCAAATTAGAGCATACAGAGCATCACTGAGGCAAAGGTGACCTGGGGTGTGTGGGGGTGCCCTCTGGATTCCTGTTGCTGGATGACCATAGTGGTAGCAATCCCTATGAGCAGGCATTTTGCGAAGAGAACCTTACAGCTCTGAAAGACTATAAAATGGTTCTTCTGTCTCCATCACAGATGAGGAAATTAAGGCTCAGAGAGGTAAAATGACTTATTCAAGGTAATACACCCAAAACTGCATTTACCATTGTCGATGGCACATTCATTCCTTTTCCCAATTACCCTACATCCGCAGGACTTTCTGATGTCTAGGACAGAAAGTGCTAATAGAGCACGCTTCCCCTTGTGGTGGGGTGCAGCAACGCCCAGTGTCCCTGCAAAGGTTGTCAGGTCACAACCTTGAGCTTAACAAGCAAGTCACAGGATACTCAGTTGATCAGAGATAAGTTTGAGACTTCCTATTTTTTTAAAAGATTTTATTTATTTATCTGAGAGAGTGGATGAACAAGAGAGCATGAGCAGGGGAAGGAGCAGAGGGAGAGGGAGAAGCAGACTCCCCACTGAGCAGGGAGCCCAACACGGGGCTTTATCCCAGAACTCTGGGATCATGACCCAAGCCAAAGGCAGATCTCAACTGATTGAGCCACCCAGGAGCGCAAGACTTCCTATTTTTTTTTTCCCCGATAGATAAATTTCATTGCATTTAAACAATATCTCAAATAGGTCTTGGAACTCATTTGGCATCTTGTTACTCTAGGTGGAAAACCTCAGATCTTCTTGAGTTCCTTTTTCAAAGACAGACATCATCTAAAATTTTCTCATGTCCTTGGGATTAACTGTTGTAGCTTGCTGAATCAAAGAAGGTGAATTTGTACAAGTTCAATGCCAGTTACTTTCTGGGCTTGGGACAGGGACCAAGAAACACCTGGCCTCATTTGAACCAGCAAATGGATTTTTTTTCATCCAAGAATTTTCAGATTTTAACAAGAGAACTACTCTCCATAATAAAGGCATAAATGGGGAAATGAGCACACACAGACCTCACCCTAATGGAAACACAGTGGAACACTCTTGCTCATGTGCTATATTTGACTACCGACCACATGAACGGTCACCAGTTCCTCTCTGTTTGTCAATCCAGAGCCTCTCACTTTCCTTCCAAGGAGGCTGATTTCTACACAGATGACATCCCTCCACAGGAGTCTTCTGGGCTTTTCACGATAACTGTCCCATCAGAGGGATGACATTTTCTAAAATGTGGACAGTCTGGTTACTGAAAATGTCTTCATTCTCACAGTGGATTCAGTAAAGAGAGCACCCTAATTTTTTTTTAAACACTTTCATTGAGATATAATTAAAATACCTCATAATTCATCCACTTACAGTGTACAATGCAATAGTTTTTAGTATATTCCCAGGTGTGTGTGACCATTATTGCGATTAAGTTTGGAACAATTTTTTTTTAAGTTTGGAACATTTTCATCACCTTAAAAGAAAACTCTATGCTCTTTGCTTTCTACCCTTCTGTCCCACCAATCTAGTCCTAAGTAACTACTAATCTATTTTTTGTCTCCGTAAATTTGGCTATTCCAGGTGTTTTATGTAAAGGGAATTATGTATGTGGTCTTTTGCCTCTTAATGTTTTAAAATATGTGTGTTTATACTGTAATTCCTCTTTGAGAAAATGAAAATTTAAAGTCAAAATTTAAAATTAAAAGCTCTGTGACATCATACATTTTTTTCAAGATTAGCAGAACATTACAGCAAATACAGAATTAAATTTTCTCCTCCCATCCTTGAAAAAGTGCCCAGAGGCATTTTTTTTTAAGAGTTCACTCCAGTTGGGGGGGAGTTGGGTGCCTGGGTGGCTGAGTCAGTTAAGCACCTGCCTTTGGTTCAGGTCGTGATCTCAGGGTCCTGGGATCAAGTCCTCTGTTGGTCTCCACACTCACTGTGAAGTCTGCTTCTCCCTCTCCCTCTGCCCCTCCCTCTGCTTGTGCTCTCATGTTTGCTCTCTCTCATATAAATAAGATCTCTTAAAAATATGTTACTATTGGGGAGCCTGGGTGGCTCAGTGGGTTAAGCCTCTGCCTTCGGCTCAGGTCATGATCTCAGGATCCTGGGATCGAGCCCCACATCAGGCTCTGCTCAGCAGAGAGCCTGCTTCCCCCTCTCTCTCTGCCTGCCCCTCTGCCTACTTGTGCTCTCTCTCTGTCAAATAAATAAATAAAATCTTTTTAAAAATATGTTACTATTACTTTTTTTATTTTTTTATTTGATGGACAGAGATCATTAAACAATCATTAAACAAAATATGGTATGTGCATATAATTATTATTCATCCATAAAAAGGAATGAAATTCTGATACATGCTACAATGTGGATGAACCTTGAAAACATTATGCTGAGTGAAAGAAGCCAGGCATGAAAGGCCACATATTATATGATTCCATGTATATGAAATATCAAGTAGACAAGCCCACAGAGACAGAAAGTAGATTAGTGGTTTCCAGGGTCTTGGCGGAGATGTTCACATCAGGTTGGGAGGTTGAAGAAGATGTGAAAGCTTCAGTTTAGTTGTCATGGTGGAGATAAGGGAAAGCTGAACAAGGACAAGTGAAAAACTGAATGTTTGGCAAACTAAAATTATAGGCCCAGTCTTGCACATTCAGACAGCCACAGGAGTTGGTAAGAGATTGGGGTTACTGAGAACAAGGTGATAAGTGTGTAGAATTTCTGTATGTAATGTGGTGGCTGGTGGTGAGCAGAATGCTGGTGAGCCTACTGGTGAGGCTGGAAGAATGAGAAAGTTATCAAGAAAGGGAAGAAGATGAATCCCACAAAATCTCAGTAAACTTAAAGCATTCAGCAGAACATTTGACCCATGTAGAAAGCTCTTATTTGTTTAAAATAATAGTCATTTGAGCACTGGTGGTGTCAGTGATGAATCACTGAATTCTACTCCTGAAACCAAGATTGTACTGTATGTTAACTAACTAGAATTTAAATAAAAACTTAAAAAGTAAAATATGATAATAGTGGATTATTTTAGAGGGATATCAGTTTTTTTGAGGTATAATCCACATATCATGCAATTCATCCCTCTATATTGGTCAACTACTTTTTGACTAGGGTGCCAAGATGACTTAATTGGGTATAAATCTTTTCAACAAATGGTACTGAGACAAACAGATTTTCTTATGGGAAGAATGAAGTTGAACCTTTTCCTTACACTATATACAAAAATTAACTCACATCCTAGTGGGAATGAAGTGATATTTCATTTTGATTTTGATTTGCATTTCCCTAATGATCAATAATGTTGAACAATAATGTTTAGTGTGCCTATTGGCCATTTTTATATGTTCTTTGGAGAAATATTTATCCAGATATTTTGCCCCTTTTCAATTTAATTAAATAAAATTTAAAATAGTATACAATTCATTGTTTAGTTGTAAAAGTTCATTTATATTCTGGATACTAGACCTTTATCAGGTATATGATTTACAAATATTTTCTCCCATTCTATGAATGTCTTTTACTTCCTTTGAAACACAAAAGTTTCTTGTGGGCTTCTTTTTGGATGATGAAGTGTTCTAAAATTTGTTGTGGTGATGACCACACAATTCTGTGAACACACTAAAAGTCACTAAACTGAACCCATAAAAGGGTATGTCTTGGGGTGCCTAGTTAAACGACCAATTCTTGGTTTTCAGCTCAGGTCATGATCTCATGGGTTGTGAAATGGAGCCCCATCTGGGGCTCCATGCTCAGCAGGAAGTCTGCTTGAAAATTTTCTCCCTCTGCCCCTCCCCACAAGCATCCACACATGTGCTCTCTTTCTCTCTAGAATAATTTTTTAAAAAGGGTGTATCTTGTGGCATGTGAATTACATCTCAATAAAACTATTATTTTTTTTTAAAGGAATGAGGGGCACCTGGGTGACTCAGTTATTAAGTGTCTGCCTTCAGCTCAGGTCATGATCCTGGGGTCCTGGGATGGAGCCCCACAAGGGGCTCCCAGAGCCTGTTTCTCCCTCTCTCTGTATCCCTCCACCCTGCTTGTACTCTCTTTCTCTCACTATCTCTCTTTCAAATAAATAAATAAAATCTTAAAAAAAAAAAAAAAAAAAAAAAGAACATACCTCTGGAGTTTTGTTGACTTTGAGTCTACCAGTTTTGCGGTAGATGTCAGTGCAATTTTGATTATTCAGTAGGACAGTAATCAAATATTCTGGACATAATTGGCTGCTAAACTCACAACCATCCATCCCCCCAAGCCCCCCAACCCCCAGTTTATAGACCTTGATTTTGTTCAGAAGACAGCAGGCCTAGTGAAGCGAGGCCTGCCCCAAGCCCCAAGGGATGGTGGAAGTTTAGTACAAAAGCCAGTAAGACAAGCTCATTCCTTTTGCCAGGAGCTTGCTTTCTCATCATCCCTTAAAGCTGAGAGTATGGAATAGAGATAAATTGAGGTAAGGACTGTGAAGCAAAAAGAAACCAGGACTTGATAATTTGGGAAATTCTCAGGCTATCCAGATTTCAAAAGATGTTAAAATTAGGAGAAGCACTGTCAGAAAGCATGGGTTGGAGAGAGAGGCTAGGTTGTGGTCGGACAACCTTTTGCTAGTGCCTGGAAGAGATCAAAAGCTCCGAGGACTTTGTTGTCGGGAGCGCTCTGTGCAGGACCAGGGCTCCCCTCAGCTCTCTCAGCAGAAGCCAGGAATAGAAATGGCATTATCTCGAAGGATCTGTAGAGGAATCTCTTGACTCACCAAGGGAACCCCGTGACGTTCATAGGAGACCGGCCAAGCTCTTAAGGGTATTATGTCAGCAGAAACACTGCAGGCAAGGACAAGTGGACGGGAGAGGAGGACACCGAAGAAGGCTCTCCGAGTTTCCTCAAAACTGGACAAGCAGGAAACAGGCCGATATGCCCACGTGTCACTCAGCTGTAAAGATGCGCGGCCCTTGGTGGTGGTGGGGGAGGGGGGCTGATGGCTCTGCGGGGCGGGGGGGTGCGGGGCAGGTCCGGAGGGCGGAGGGAGGATTGCGGGAATCCTTTATTTTTCAGAAGTTTGCCTTATGCCACCTCCCCTTTATGAGAGCTCTACATAAACACCCGTTTTCACTAACCAAAACAAATCCGAAGATTTTTGCTTTTAAAAAGTCAAGAAAGCAAAATCGGCGTTGTTTAGCCGTGAGCCTTCCTAGCGGCCGCGCGCACCCCCGGCCTCGAGGGCGGCGCCACCTAGCGTCTTGCCCGGGAACCACACCCGGCCTCCGGGCGTCCCGCCACCAAGAGCTTCGAACATCTGTGCTTCAGCTTGAGTTGTTTTGTGCATCTAAGCAAGACGCGTCCGAAGGTACAAGGAAAGCCCAGGAGAGGTTCTGGGGTTGCTCAAAATGTTCCCATATTAAATTAACGATCATTGCTTTTTTACTTTATACCATTTTGGCTTGTAAAAACTTTCAAAGGAACACTGTACTTTCAGACACCAGGGAAACCTGTATTCCCAGGCCTTGAAACCTAGTGGAATTTCCTAGGTTGGATTTCAAAATTGCTTGGAACCAGGGAATCCCTTTTTCTCTTCCGTTTTCTTCCTTTTAAAACTGAAATGCCTTGGGGCACCTGGGTGGCTCAGTCTGTTAAGTGTCCTGCTCTTGATTTTGGCTCAGGTCACGACCTCAAGATCCTGCGATCGAGGCCTGTATGGGACTCTATGGTCAGTGCAGAGTCTTGTTCTCCCTCTCCCTTTGCTCCTCGCCCCTCCCCACCCGACTTGTGCTGTCTAAAATAAATAAAATTTTTAAAAATACATAAATTGAGGGGTGCCTGGGTGGCTCAGTGGGTTAAACCTCTGCCTTCGGTTCAGGTCATGATCTCAGGGTCCTGGGATCAAGCCCCGCACCAGGCTCTCTGCTCAGCAGGGAGCCTGCTTCCTCCTCTCTCTCTGCCTGCCTCCCTGCCTACTTGTGATCTCTGTCAAATAAATAAATAAAAATCTTTTAAAAAAATACATAAATTGAAATGCCTCTAAGTGTCATCCTATGCCTAGACAGACCCTGCATTCTGGGATTATATCATTTGTTTGGGTGAACCCTAATCCACACCACAGTCACATGAGATTCTCAGGTTCATGGATAAGAAGGAATTTTGCCCCTGGAGGATCATATCCAGTCTCTCATACCTAATTCAGATGATTTAGATAAGGAGATGTGGGACTTCTGAGCTGACGAGATTTAGAACTTGTGCTGATGTTTAAGGGGCTAAAACTTTGGCGGGGGGGTGGGGGTCATGGGATGGAGTGAATGTGTGGCCCGTGGATGGATATTAGTCTTTGAGAGTCAGACAACAAGATATAGTAAACTGAACAATGATCCCCCAAACTTGTGAATGTTACCTAACATGGTAAAAGTAACTTTGCAGATGTGATTAAGTCAAGGATCTTGAGATGAAGCGATTATCTTGCTTTATCCAGGTGGATCCAGTGTAATCACATGGGTCTTTATAAGAGGGGGGCAGAAAGGTCAGTCAGAGGATGTGACAAAGGAAGCAAAGGGATTTGAAGATTTGTACCGCTGGCCTCAGAGATGAAGGAAAGGGCCACAAGCCAACGAATGCTGATGGCTTCTAGAAACTGGGAGAGGCAAAGAAATAGATTCTCCCAAATGCTTGTTGTCACTTGATTCTGTCTCAGTATAAACGCATTTCAGACTCTAACCTCAACAATTATTAGATAATGTTTATGCTGTTTTATTCCACTATGAGGGGTAATTTGTTACAGCAGCAATGGGAAACCAGTCCGAAGTCCTACTTTGGTGTAAATTGTTAGAATGGAAAGAGGCAGACAAGGGGAGTAACTCAATCACGTATGGGCAGTCTGCAGAAAAGCCATACAAACTCTTGCTCTCCCTGACCCAGGAGAGGCTCATTCCTCTGGTCAGGTTGGAGGGCATGTGGCTGGGCTCACAGGTGGGAAGCCCTGGGGGGCTGATTCCAGTTAAGGAGAAACTTTTGATAGGATTGTCTGAGAACAGAGTTCCCACTCAGGTTGTGGTGTGTCCTACTGATGGAGGTGTAGGGCAGGAACTGCTCCCTGTGTCGTATGCGTTCCGTATGCATTCCAGTCATTATTTTAATCCTGTCTGTTGTTTGATGTACATTAGTCCCTCCTTCATTTCTGAGACTAGATATTAAACCTTCTCAGGTCTAATTAGATCAGCACTTTGACTCTAATGTGTACAACCGGTATCTGGGGAGTTTGTTAAAATGCAGATTCTAGATCAGGTCAAGCTGGGACCTGGGAGAGATGGTGACCTGTGGTGACTTTAGGTAACAAGATTCTAGAGATCAGTGATTCTCAAACCTGAATGTGCATCAGAATCACCTGAAGGCCTAGCTGCGCCCCCACCTAGAATCTGATTTTGTAGGTCTCAAGCCTCAGAGTTCGCATTTTTTAACAAAATCCCAAATGAGGAGGAGGAAGTGAAAGAGGAACCACACTTGGGGAGCCAACATTCTGTGAGCCACGGCTTTGGCCCCTTTTGGAATGCGGTGTGGTGTCCGCACTGCTGAAGTTTTAACTGTTCAGTTTACAAAGTGTTTCCATTGCTCCCAAGAAACACTTGGGAGGGGTTATTCATTCTTCCTTGGGTTTAGCTCTGTTGTTCATGAAACATAAATGTCAGACATTTCTTATGAGGATTTTGGTGACATCCATGTAGAAGAGGTCTCTGCTGGCCTCTTCTGGGACTCACTGCTATTGAACATTTACTGTGTGCCAGACCTGGCCTCGGGCCCTTGCAGAGTAAAGGTAAGTACTTGACCGCAACGGGGGGGCAGCCCCCCCACCCCTTGCACTGCCTGTCTGTGGACCTCGTGATCTGCGCCGGGACCATTCATTACCCTCCAGGGTGAAGGAGACGCCTCCAACGTATATGAAGCTCACCCAGCGCCTGGCATCGCACGCTAGCTGGCCGAGTGACTCTACCTCCAAATGTACCATCCCCCCCATGGGGCCCCACGACAGGTGCCGCTGACCGTTCAGGGAAGGGTGGGTGAAGCAAGGGGAGAAGGCGAGCAGGGGAGCCAGGAGGACACTGGAGGAAAGGATAATGAACAGGGACTGGCTGAGTTCCCCAAGCCTGTCAGGCACCATCAAGGCTCCAAGGAGGCCAGTGCCTCCGGAGGACTCTGGAGGCAGGAGGTTACTGTGGCCGCCCGCTGTGCAGGGTGGGGGGGCCTGAGCCGGGTGGAGGCTCCAATAAAGGCCGCCCCCTCTGCTCCTTCCCCATCTGTGCCTCCTGCCATCCTCGTCCATTTTCTCCGCTGTCTTGATGGCCCCACTGTCCACCCAAGAGACCCCTGAGAGCCTGCGGCTGAGGGAGTCAGGCAGGGCAGGGAACAAGCAGCGGCCTCCCGTGCGGCCGACTTTATTGGGGGGCGCGGTGGGGGGCTCTAGGCCTGCTTGGGGGGCGCGGCGGGGGGCTAGGCCTGCTGGGGGGGCGCGGCGGGGGGCTAGGCCAGCTGGGGGGGCGCGGCGGGGGGCTAGGCCTGCTGGGGGGGCGCGGCGGGGGGCTAGGCCTGCTGGGCCCGCAGCAGTGCCCGCACCTGGCCGATCTGCCAGTCGACGCTGGAGCGCGCCGTGCCCCCCAGTGCCGCGTACTGCTCCACGCTGTGGCCGTAGTCCCACACGCGGCTCACGTCGCCCGAGAACAGGGGGCTGCGAGACAGAGGACCAGGTGGGCCAGGGCCCAGCGGGGGTCCCCGAGGGCCCCACTGGCCCGGGCGCACCTCCCGGGGGGCCGCAGCGGGGAGGCAGGGGCCGCACCTGATGGCCTGCAGATCCTTGAGCGACAGCTGGTTGAGGGCGACCCCCTTGGTCTCGGCCATGAACACGGCTTTCCCGGAGGCCTCGTGCGCCTGGCGGAACGGCATCTGGGGCGGCCGGCGCGGGGGGCTCCGACTCAGCCTTCCTCCGCCCCCTGTTCTGCCCGCGCCGTCCGTCACGCCCCCCACCCTCGGCCCGGGACGTCCCCATCTCCTCCCGCTGCATCCCAGCCACCCCACACTCACCCCTTTGCGGACCAGGTAGTAGGCGAGGTCAGTGGCCAGCATGTCGGGACTAAGAGCCCGTGCCATGTTGTCCCGGCGAATCTGGGGGACGCCGGGAGGGGAGCGGTGAATCCTGGGGACCCTGGGTGGTGAAGCCGCCAGCCTCCCACCCTTAGCCCCAGGCAGATCTACTCTGACCCAGACTGGTCCGCCCTCTCCGCCATTTGCCATCATCCCCGATAACGTTTAGGGGTGCTATCGGGGCCGCCGGCACTCTCTCTCAGGGTCCCCAGCTTCGGCTGCGTCAGAACCGCGGGGGCGGGGTGGGTGGTGGGTAAAGACAGCCAAAGCGAAAAATGCCACCAGTCGCTCGTTGTTGAAGTTGGGCGCTAGTCCACAGGGGTTCACTGTGCGGTCTCAGCTGTGCGTACTGAAATCTCCCTTCATGAGTGACCAAAAAGGAGATCTGGCCAGGCCAGTTGATGGGACCCGTAGTGTCTAACCTGCTTCCATTCTACTGTGGCTTTTGTCTCTGCTGTTCCTAGGGGCAGGAGCAAACACCCACCCTCCTCCCCCTGCCCCAGATCTTCTGGATGCACCCACCCTCCCCTCCCCTCAAGACCACCTCCTGGCATGTAGGGGCCTGGGGGAGAGGACGGGGGGCTTGCCTGCAGTGTGGAGATGACGCCCGTGGCCACCTGCAGGACGGCACTCATGGTGTCTGACACTTCAAATACAGCTTCCTTGTCCTCCTGGGGGCCGCGTGGCAGGAGGTGAGAGCCCAGCAGCCCTGCTCCCCACTGAGGCATCCCACTGCCCTCCTCGAGGAACGCTCAGCACCTCGTACAACCCACATCGACAGAGAGGAGAGAGTTCTCAAGGACAATCAAGGGCTGGGTGCATGGGATGGGAGGCGGCAGTTCTGTGGGGCCCCTGCCTGGATGTCCAGGGCCCCGAGAAATGGGATAAGGTGTACGTGCAGGTGGGGCCCTCACCCACAGCCCCAGCGTCGCACCTGTAAGTCCTTGTTGTAGGTGCTTGGGAGTCCCTTGAGGGTCATCAGGAGCCCAGAACACTGAGAAAAGAGTGAGAATGAGGAGGCTGGACCTCAGAGCCCATCCTGCAAGTTCCCTCGGGACCCTCCGGGTCAGCCCAGAGCCTTGCCCCCACTCCCTGCCCGGCTCACCCGCCCAAACACTCGCCCCGCCTTGCTCCGGATGAGCTCCAGGCTGTCTGGGTTTTTCTTCTGGGGCATCAGGCTGCTTCCGGTGCTGGGGACAGAGATGCTAGGGCTGAAAGGGCTCCCCTGCCCCTTGGCTGGTCTGCTGGCTGGGCCAGGTGAGGTCTAGTGGCCATGCAGTTCTGGTCTGCCCCGGGCCAGGGCCGGGGGGCGGGTGTCAGGGGCAGGGAGGGTACGGGGAGGAAGGAGGCCATGCTGGCGGGTGCAGAGCCAGGCAGAGCAGGGCCCAGCCTTACCTGTAGGCGTCTGAGAGCTGCACAAAGCTGAACTCCTTGGTGCCGTAGAGGATGAGATCCTCGGCCATCCTGCTGAGGTGGGTCATGCACAGCGAAGCCCAGAACAGGAACTCAGCTTGCGGGGGAAAGGGAGAGCAGGCCTTCTGGTCCCCAGGCTTCTCCTGCTCCCCACTCATTCTGGAGAAGCCCCAGGGGGACCAGACTTGGGGTGGGAGGAGGTGGGAGGGGAGCCAGGGCTAGATTAGAGCCAGATAGAGCTAAATTAGGGCACAGTGCAGGGGAGTGGCCCTAGAGGACAAGCGGACTGGCTCCGAGGACTCACCCACGAAGTCTCGCTCACTGGTGGCATCCATGCTGTTGAGAGTGATGGCCCCAAAGTTCAGTTCTGGAGAAGGACATGGGGGAGGCAACAGGGCTGGGCTGGAGGGCAAGGAGGGCCTTCCTCTACTCCTAATCAGGTTGCCCAGCCACCTCCTCCTTAAGGCCCTTTTAGGGAGGAGAGTAGGGAGCCGCAGGAATGGGGGAGGGTCTCCCGTACAGGTCCCAGGCACGAAGCAGGAGCCTTGAGTGTCCCCAGCACCATGCACCGCTGCTACAAGCCTTCTCTTGCTGCTCTAGCCTCACTGTCCATAGGTAATAAATGAGGGTTTCAACCAGCCCCCTGCCCCCTCCAAGTGTGTGTCTGTGGCACCTGGGAGGTGCTGTGGGGGATCACCAGGGTGAGGGGCAGGGCACCTCACCTGCTCGGAGCAGCTCCCGGTCCACACCCAGAGGGTTGCCCGCAATGGCCCCGCTGCAGGAACAGGGGATCCTAGGTGAGCAGGGCTCCTGGCATGCGCACACGCACACACACACACACACACACACGCACGCACACACGCACACACGCACACACACACCCAGAGCCAAGCCCCGATGGTCAGGGCGGCCACCCAGGCAGCGTGGCTGATGGAAGGCTTGTCCCCACGGAGCCGAAACGGCAGGCTGAGGGCAACCGGCCGGCTCTCTAACCTCTCTGCAGAGCTCTGGCCCTGCTCTGGCATCCTTGCTACCCCGGTCAGCCCCATCTCCGAGACCGCCGCGGGTCTGCGCGGAAGAACCCCTGACAGAGAGGACCGTCACCTGGCCGGCTGGCCTCCTCTGTCCTTCCTAGTGCCTCCTCTTCCGTTGATCCCCAAGGACCGGCTAACTATGTGGGACAGCCCCCGACTCCCACCCCGCCACGAGGCCCTCGGGACACTGGGGGCTGACTCACCTCCCCAGGGGCAGGACATTGACCCGCTTCTGGACCTCCAACAGCCTCTCCGAGTCTCTGGTCAGCGCCACGGCATGGCTGTAGGAAGCCAGAGGGCAGAGGTCATGGCCTCTGGGGCCCTCCCCTCCATCCCAGCCCCTCCACAGCACCCCTGCATGACGCCCCACCTCACCTCAGGATCCAGTGGCTCCAGCGGATGGGCTGAGCCCTTTGCAGGTGTGTGTAGCCCGGGAAGAGGACGTCGCGTTCCCTGTGGGGGAAGAGCCGCAGGGTCTGAGGCGCTTCGCAGCTGCCGCAAGGCCGGCCTGTGTCGCCCACACCCCGCAGGCCCCAACAGGGAAAAGTGAGGCCAGCCTTGCGAGGACCTGCTTGTGCAAGAAACCAAGTGACCTCCTGGGGACAAACACATCCTAAAGGAAGAGACCAGAAGCAGGGCAGCGTGATCCAGGGACAGGGCCAGGGCCCCGGGGCCTCCCCAGAGCAGGATGGGAGCTGGGACCCGAGGCAATGCCATCCTCAGCTCTAAGCAGAGGTGACAGCGAAGGAGGGGACACCGAGGGGTACTACCTGGCGGGGGAGTCGCATCTGTGAGCCCATGAGACGCGCCCAAGGACCTCAGAAGAGCAGGGGGCACTTTCAAAGAGACAAGGCGCTGCAGGTGATGGTTTTGGTTTGTTTGTTTTAATAAACAGCTTTACTGAGACGTCATTCACCCACTTAAACTGTACACTTTTGTGTACCTGTCACCCCGTCAATTTTAGAATGTTTTCAACCCCCCAAAGAAGCAACTTATAGTCATTAGCAGTCACTCCCCATTTCTCCCAGCACCCCCCGGGGCAATGGGTCTTAGGCCCTTGTTCTCCCCCACGTGGTAAGGTCTGTGAACAAGAGGTCACAGGGAGCTGGGATCACCCTATCTCTGACACCAGACAGGGACTTCTCAGCAGCAAATTGGCCAGGTCTGGAAGGAGCCAAGTCACCCCCAAATACATGAGGTCAAAAGAGCCAGAACTTGGGATGAGGCCAGTGGGAGGCAGCTTTGGTTGTCCTGTGCCAGCCATGCTGGGTGGGGACCGAGGCGTGGAGCAGCTGAAGAGTGACCTGGGCTGTATCTGGCACAGGCAGGCCCTTTCCTCAGGCTTCAGGCATCTGCCTAGTGCCTTAGTCTCCTACTTACGAAGCCTCAGAGGGTGAGCTTGCCCTACCTGCTGAGCTCAGCTGGCATGGGAGTAGGAAACATGGCAAGAAATGCCCCCATTCCTGGCTGCTTTACCTCATTAGTCCAGGAGTTCCAGGACACTCCTGAGCCCCGGGGCCTGGCTCCCCAACCCCCTTCACCCTTGCCACGTAGATCGGGCATTCAGGCTGCCTGTCCCAGGGCAGAGGAGACCCTGGCTGCCCTCGTGCCCTCTCTGCCACCTGGGTGTTCACGGGAAACTCACGCCTCGGCCCGGTCCACCATCGTTCTGATGAGCTCCCAGAGGAGGGCGGACAGTTTAGAGCAGTTCTGTCGCATCCACAACCTGAGGTCCGTGACTACCTGTGGGGAGGAGAGGGTGGCACTCAGGGACACAGATGTGTTGCTTCGCTGGGGAGCCAGAACCACTGCAGAGCCCTACATCTGCCACCTGGGCTCCCCAAGATCGGGAATGCACAAGGCCCAGGGTCGGGTGGTAGGGAGTGTGGGAGCAGCACCTGGTCATTCCGACTTCGGCCCGTGTGCAGCTTCCCTGCAGTCTCGCCGATGAGCTCCTGGGGGTGGAGGGAGGCAGGGAGTCATGGTCAGCCCAGGCAGGGCCTGGTTCCTCCCAGCCCTGTCACCTTCCCTCCCTACCCCTGGGCCCTGCCATCTCTGCAGAGGCCACCTGCTCTGAGGTCCAGCCAGCAGGGAACAGAAGGATGGTGCTTATGCTCCAAGGGGCCATGGGTGAGGTAGAAGGGGGAGGCCAGGTGGACAGCAGGGGGTCATACCTTCAGACGTCGCTCGTTGGCTGTGTGAATATCTTCATCATTGGGGTTTAGTTTGAAGGTGCCCTGAGCCCACTCCTCAGCCACCTGCAGCAGATGTCAACAACCCAGGGGTCAGGGGTCAGCCATCCACAGCCTTGGTCCCACCTCAACTCTGATCATTGACTATCTCTGCGTAAGAGCTGCATCCTCAGGGTGCTCCCCAGGAAGCGTGAGTGCTCCATGGGGGGTTGTAGCCCCCACACCCAGGGGAGCACCTCGGGCCCAGGTCTCCTTCCCCTATGAGCCATGGGCCATGGGCCACGGAGGCATTGAGGGATGAAGAGAGACACAGCACAGCATATGGTTTACAGGGCACCTCGGCGGGGGCACCTGGGGGGCTCAGTACATTAAGCAGCTGACTCTTGATTTCGGCTCAGGTCATAATCTCAGGGTTGTGGGATTGAACCCTGCGTTGGCTCCCAGCTCAGTGAGGAGTCCGCTGGAGTTTCTCTTTCTTCCTCGCCCTCTGCCCCTCCCCCTGCTTTCTCTTGAAGATAAATAAATAAAGCTTTTAAAAATTAAAAAAAAAAAAATAAAGAGCACCTTGACAGACATTTAACCCCAAGGGAAAACGTGCCTGGAGAGCACATCCTCCACAACCTGTTTGGGACTTGGTGGAAGCCTGGGACCACAGGGTGGGGCTCTAGAGGGGGCTTTTGGGTGTACAGAATACCTTGTCCAGTCCATGAAGTATCTGGTCCGTCTCGGCCTTGGTGAGGAGCCCCGCCTTCTCCAGGCCCCGGCTGTAGGCCTTGCTGCCCTGCACGTCCACCTCCCACAGGTGCCGGTCGTAGGCAATGGATGAGTTGAACTTCTCCATGATGGGGTCCACTGCGCCCACAAAGCGGCCACCCCATAGCTTCCCACTCTGGCCAGGAGAGCAGGAACAGTTAATTTCCTTCCCACCCTGAGAACAGCGCCTCTCACAAAGGGCCCGCGGGAGAGCTAGCAAGTCTGACGGCAGTGGGAACCAGCAGGCAGGGCCATTCTTACTGGACAGGTAAGGAAACTGAGGCTCAGAGAGGGTCAGGAACTTGCTCGAAGTCACCTGGGGAGTCAGTGTGGGAATGTGGCTGGACACTGAAGTTAGGGTTCTCTCCCACCCGTGACACTTCTCTAAGGAAATGATGGCAGGGGACGAGGCACCCCTGAGAGTAGAGCAGAACTTCTGGGACCTTTCGTGCCACTGACCAAGGGGAGAAGTCACTCCGAATGCAGAGTCTGAGTCCAGCTCGGACACTCTGACGGTAACGACAACAGTCCTCGCTAGCGTACTCCGCATTCTCACTGCGTGCCGGGCATGACTGCGATCGCTTGGCCTGTGCCAACAGAGACTCTGATGTGGCTACCAATTCTATCCTGCTGCAGAGAGGGGAAACCAAGGCACAGAGCCCTTGCTGGGGTGATAGAGCCTGGGCCACAGCCCAGCTAACTGAAGCAGAGTCCGCACGCCTCCCCCAATGTTCCTCTGCTGGCTCTGATATCGGGAACTTTTGCAGCAGGGACAGGCGAGGAAGCACCTGAGGGGCCCCGTCGGGCTCAAATGGCCTGCATTTCTCTCCCACAGCTTGGGTGGGGCAGGCCCCAAGATCCCAACCTCCACCAGTCCTCTGGAGAGTGCCTCTGGCACATCTCTTATCTTTGGCCTTCTAGAAGGTCACCAGCTGACCCTATGCCCCCCAGGAGCTACGGGCAGAGGGGTGGGGCAGAGACACCTCTGTTTTGAAAGAGTACAGAGGCCACAGCATGTGACAGATGGGGGAGGGGTACAGAACACAAGGGAGCCGTCCTAGCTCCCAGAAGGCCAAGGATTGGGAGAGTTCCCTGGGTGAACGGAGGCATTTTACTTCACTGCCGACTTTCCTGCGGAGGGGGAGTTTATAATGGCTGCTGGGGACATATGTCCTCCTCTGTCACCCTGCAATGTCCCAGACCCCTCCTAGCCACCTGACTGTGGGCATATTCCATAACCTTTCCAAGCTGCAGGGTTACCCCTCATAAATGAGGAAATGGTAGTACCTATCTGCTCGAGCTGTTGTGACATTCAGTTAGGTAAAATTTCTAAGTGCATACATAGCACAGTGCCTGGCACTCAGTACATTCTCAGTAAGGGAGGGGCCGAGGGCCGCCAGAGGCTGGGGGTGTCCTAACGCCTCTCCCGGCTCCTGTATGCACCATGGGGGCCTGCACTGCACTCACGGCCCAGGCTGTGACCTGACCCCTCGCTGCCCAGCAGCCTTGGCTGTCTGAGGACTCTGCCCCGCAGAAGCAGCCTCCGCCCCCCTCAACCTTTTGAGCTAGATCCTCCCCTTACCCGCCAAGCCTTGATCTCCCGCAAAGCACCACGTGGGTCCCTCTCCTGACCGCTGGGGCCAGAGGACCAGGGCAGGCCAATGCCAGTCCGGACTGGGAGCCAGCGGGCCCCTCCGCCCGGAGCCTGGCGCTGCCTCCTCCAGCAGGCCCTGGACTCCCAGCCTGGGTTGTTGGTAATAACAACTACTTAACAAGCGGGGCTGCCGCCAAACCAATTAGCACTAACCCACAAGACGGCCTGGGGCAAGCAGAAGTCACCTGATGTGCTGGTCTCCTGAAGGCAGTCCGCTCCGCATTGGGGCCAAGCTCCCACCCCACTGGCAGGCTTAAAAAGACCCCAGAAAGAGGGGGCCTGGTGGGTCAGTCCACTGAGTGTCTGACTGTTGCTTTCGGCTCAGTTCTAAGTCCTGAGATAGAGCTGCGCTGCTGGGCTCGCTGCTCCGTGGGGAGTCTGCTTGAGATTCTCCGTCCCTGTCCCTGCCCCTGTCTCTTCTCCCCCCGCCCAAACTCTCAATCTCTCTCTCTCTCTCTCAAATAAATAAATAAAATCTTTTTTTAAATTTTTAAAAAAAGATTTTATTTATTTATTTGACAGAAAGAGAGAGATCACAAGTAGGCAGAGAAGCAGGCGGGGCTTGGTGGGAAGCAGGGTCCCTGCTGAGCAGAGAGCCCGATGCGGGGCTCCATCCCAGGACCCTGAGATCATGACCTAAGCCGAAGGCAGAGGCTTAACCCACTGAGCCACCCAGGTGCCCCATAAAATTTTTTTTTAAAAAAAGATCCCAGATGGATGTCAGAATGAGGTGCTACCATCTGGGCTCTGAAGAGAGGGGGAGTCCCAACAAGGCAGAAAGGGCCCTCCTCTAGCCTAGAGCACATCTGGGCCAGAATGACACCTTTGGGGCAAGGGTGCAGGAGTACTGGTTTGGGTTGGGATGAAGGAGCAACAGCCAATCTAGAAGGCACAGGGAAATACCATGTTGTCACTGTCGGTATCCTTAGCCAGCATTTACTGAGCACCTACTGTATGATACAACAGCTCAGCCCTGGGCTAGGCATTCTACATATGCTATTATACCCTCCTGGGAGGTGGGCACTGTTACCCCGGGGGGTGGAGGGATTGCTTCAGAAACCGACTCTGTTTGCCTCCAAAGTCCAAGCCCTACTGTGGCCCCTGACATCATGACCCAGAAACCAGCAGGACAGGCATTCTCATCCAGTTTATGCAGATGAACAAACTGAGGGCCAGAGAGAGGAAGTGCTTTGCTAGCTAATGAGGACCAGAAAGGACTGGAACCCCGACCTCCTGCTTCCCAGGCCACAGGCTCCATTCACTGGCACCAAGCAAACAGCCCCCTTTACCTGAAAGGTTCAAAGCAATGACCTCATGACCCAGTACCTTCCAGAAGGAGGCAGAGATTTATTATTATCCCCATCTGCCAGATAATCCAACTGAGGCCCCAGAAAAGGGACCTGTGCCTAGGACTCCTGCCAGAAGTGGTCAGGAAGAGAACCCAGGCGCCCTGTGGCTCTAAGGAAGAGAGGCCAGTGAGAGAGCAAGCCACCAGGCACTGGGGCCACTAGGGCCACAGGGCATGGTCCCTGAACCTCCTGGTTCTGTCCACCAGCCAGAGTCACGTGGCCTCTGCTACAGCGGGAGAAAGGGCACAGGGTGGGGACCGACAGGAAGGGCATCGGGAGGTGAGGGAGCTGAATGAGGGGGCTCCTTTCCTGCGCCCTGGCTGGGAGCACTGTCCGGTCGGGTCGGTCAGGGCCACCCCCCTCGCCTCGCGGGTTGGGAGCGCCACAAGCCTCCTGGGGCGCGGAGGGGGCAGAGAGCAGACGGTGATGCGCGCTGGGAAGTCGAAGCACAGGCCTCCCAGGCTCCGGCAGGTGCACGGGGAGGTTCCGTCGCCCGCAGCGGGCGAAGACCGGGAGGGTGGCCGGCGGCGGGTGCGGCACGCGGGATCCCGCGCGCAGGTCAGGGCCGCGGCGGCTCCCAGAGCGCCCCTCCCCCCGTCCGGCGTCCCCGAGGTCCACTCACCTCCGAAGCCATGCCGGCGGGTCCTGGTCTCCAGGGGCCTCGGCGGTGCGGGTCTGGAAGACAAGCCGGGACTGAATGTCCTCGGCCCGCGGCCTGCGTCCCTCGGGAGGGGCGGGCTCCGGGCTCCGGCGCTGCGCTTGGCCCGGCGCGGCCTGCGGGGAGGCGGACGTGGGCAGCGCCCAGCGCGCGCCACGGTCGTCGGCGTCCTCCGCTCCGCCCGCCGCGCGTCCCTCCTGTCCCGCCCGTCCCGCCCGTCGGACACTCACCGCTCCGGGCCGCGCCGTCAGTCCCTCGCCCGCAGCCTGGCGGGGCTTTTCTGGCCGTGAGCGCGTCACAGCTGCCCCGCCCAGGGCCCGCCCCCTGGCGGCGGCCTCACCAATCCCAGGCGGCCTGCTGGGGGGGCGTTGCCTCCGCCCTCCAACCCCGGCTGTGGGCGGAGCCGCTGGGGGCGGGGCTTCGGATCCGGGGACCCAGGGCGGGAGTGGGGGTGGTGAGGGCGGGGCCAGAGCGACAGCGCGGAAGGCGGCGACAGCGCGGGACCCTGGAAACAGCGACCAGGCCTGGCGGGGGAGCAGATACAGAAAGTGCGAAGGCCCCATCATCCGTCCTTCCATCCATCCGTCCGTCCATCCGTCCATCCATCCATTCGTCCGTCCATCCATCCATCCATCCATCCACCCACCTATCCATCCATCCACCCATCCACCCATCCACCCATCCACCCACCTATCCATCCATCCACCCATCCACCCATCCACCCGTCCATCCATCCACCCACCCATCCACCCATCCATCCATCCATCCATCTATCCATCCATCCAACCGTCCATCCATCCATCCATCCATCCATCCGTCTGTCCATCCATCCATCCATCCATCCATTCGTCCAACAGAAGGCACCGGCCCCTCCTCTGTGCTGGCTGGACTTGATGTGAAGAAGAGAAATGACACCTGCCCCAGGAAGCCCTGACAGCGCAGACGGTGTCTGGAAGCCACAGGGCAGCTCGGAGGGCAGCGCGCAGGGCCGGGGTGGACCGGGTACTCAGGGCAGATTTCCCTCACGAGATTCACTCTTTAACAAAAGTGACAAGCATCCGACTCAGGGCCCGAAGGGGCTTCTGGTGGGCACGTCCCCACGATGAGAGTGAGTTGGCTCTGCAAAGAGGAGGATTAAGATTTTCCCTGCAAAGGGAGCAGCCTAGGCAAGGCCCGGAGGCCAGAATGCAAACGGCCTGCTTGGAGAGCAGAGCCGGTTACAGCAGCTGCAACACACCGACCGGAGTGGGACGGGTGGGACTGCTGGAAGGAGGTGGGGGCAAGATTAGGAAGGGCTTTGAATGTCAAGGGTCAGGGTTCGGGCTCGGTCCTGTAGACCACAGGGACCAACAGACCGGGCTTACTCGCAGTTCCTGGAATGTATCAGGCTGTTTCGAGTCTCCTTAAATGCTCTTCCCACACTGGGAATGCCCTTCCTTCACGGTCTGTCTTGCTGCTCCCACCGCCCGTCAGTGTTCCAGCTAAGCATCATCAGTGATGGGGAGACTCCAGGTGTCCATCCCTGGGCTCCCACCGGATCTACAGGAGCATCTAGTAGTCTTTCCCTGAATTGAGAGTGCTGTAGTTTTCTTTTGTTTCGTTTTTTATTTGCATGAGAGAGAATGAGCAGGGAGAGAGGCCTAGGGAGAGGGAGAAGCAGAGTCTCTGCTGAGCAGGGAGCCTGACCACAATGCTGGGATGATGACCCGAGTGGAAGGCAGATGCTTAACCACTGAGCCACCCAGGCGCCCCAAGAGCCCTGTAGTTGTAGCTTCCAGGTCCTCTCCCCTACCCAGGCCTCGTCCACGTTATCTTCAGGACTCCCAGCCCTTTCTTGTCTTCTCCCACAGAAGCCCCAGAACTGGGCTGCATCAGGTCACAGGTAGACAGAGTTCGGGAAGCCCATGAACCCAGCTGTGAGTCACGTGCTCCTCTAAACTGAGAGAACATTGTGGCAAGTCCCTGGAATCTACCTGTTAGGGTCTGAAGCCTGACATCCCTTCCCGGGCGGCCAAGAGGGAGAACCAGCGGTGCTCTGCAAACATGAGTTCACAGCCCTGAACATCCAGCAACCTGCAGGCTCCAACCCTCGGGAGGGTTACCTGAGGCTGGAAAAAGTCTGGAAAGATGTTTGAGAGCAGAGCTCTAACCACGATGCAGAACACAGGCAGGGCTGTAAATAACACCTAACACAGTGGCTCACCGGGTACCTCCTGCGCTAAAGCCGTTACACAATTGATCTTTCATCTTCACGACAGTGTTCTCTACAGATGGAGAGGTTGAGGTCACAAAGAGTTAGAGGTTATGGACATGCCCGTGGGCAGCCAGTTCCAAGGAGACAGTCAGGCTGATTGCAGTGTGCCACATGACAGAAGAGAGACGGTCACCTCAGACTGGCTTGCAGCAAACAGCAAGCCTCTTCTGTGTGGAGGCCCCTGAAGGGCCGGGGAAAGGAGCTCAGGAGCACGATGAAGACAAGGAGGCAGAATGAAGACTTGTGAAGAAACAAAGCAAAACAAAGCAAAAACAGACAAATCAAAAAAACCTGCAGTTAAGGCCCTGACAGTAGACACTAAAGTGGGCATGACCTTAATCTTAAGGAAATGTCCTTGGCATTAAAGACTCATGGAAGCACAGTAACCAAGTTCTCTCTGAAAAACTGACGTCTCTGAGCAAAACCTCAGGGAGGCTGAGAGAGGTTTGGAGAAGGGTGCCTGCCAGTGGCCAGTCTGTTACCAGCACAGGCAAGATGGAAAGGAAGGACAGGTCCTCTGTAACCATCAGAGGCCACCCTCTGCTACCTGTAGTCTACACAGAGCTCAGACAAGGATCTGAAGACATGTACAAGTCTTTCTATGCACATATGCTTTCATTTCCCTTGCTTAAATACCTATGAATTGAATGACTGGACCACATGGTAGATATATATTTAATTTTTCAGGAAATTACCAAATAGTTTTGCAGAGTGTTATACAAATTTGCTTTTCCCACCAGCAGTATAGGAGAGTCTCAGTTCTGCACATCTTTGTCAACACTTAAAATGGTCAGTCTTAACTTTAGTCACTCCTATAGATGCATAGTGTGTTTCATTTATTGGTTTAATTTGCATTTCCCTAATGACTAATGCTGAGCATTTTTCCATATGATTATTTGCCATCTTCTTTATCTTCTTTGGGGAGGGGTCTATTCGAATTTTTGTCCTTTTTAAATAAGATTCTTTGCTTATTATTGTATTTTGAGGGTTCTTTATATGTTCTGGATACAAGTCATTCACCCAGATATACACTTAGCAAAGATTTTCGTCCAGTCTGTGGTTTGTCTTTTCTTTGTCTGAACAGCATTTTTCTTAGAGGAAAAGGTTTAAAAAAAAAGATTTTATTTATTCATTTGAGAGAGAGAGTGAGAGAGAGATATGAGAGGGGAGAAGGTCAGAGGGAGAAGCAGATTCCCCATGGAGCAGGGAGCCCCATGCGGGACTCAATCCTCGGACTCCAGGATCATGACCTGAGCCAAAGGCAGTTGCTTAACCAACTGAGCCACCCAGGTGCCCTTTAGAGGAAAAGTTTTTAATTTTGATGATACAAGCCCTTTATCAGGTATATGATGTATGATCTGCAAATATTATTTTCCTATTCTGTGGATTGTCTTTTCACCTTCTTGTTTGTATTGTTTGTAGCACAAATGTTTTTAATCTTGGTGAAGTACAGTTTATCCATTTTTTGTTGTTGCTTGTTTTGGCCATTCTGCCATTCTGGGTCCCTTGTATCCTCACACGAATTTTATAACTAACGTATCAATTTCTGCAAAAAAGACAGTTGGAATTTTGATAAGGATGTATTGAGATCAATTTGGAGAGTACTGACATTTTAACAATATTAAGTCTTCCAGTCACGAACATGGAATGTTTCTAATTTAATAAGATCTTATTTAATTTCCTTCAATAATATGTTATCATTTTCAGAACACAAGTTTTGGATTACTTTTGATAAATTTATTCCTGAGTATTTTACTCTTTTTGATGCTATTATAAATGGAACTGTTTTTCTAGATTTCGTTTTCCAACTGTTCACTGTTAATGTATAGAAATGAAATTGATTTCTATATATTGACCTTTTGTCTTGCAATCTAGTTGAATCTGTTTACCCAGCAGTTTTTTTAGCAGGCTCTTTGTGATTTTCTAAATACATGTCATCTGCTAATATATTATTGCTTCTTCCTTTCCCATCTCAGTGTCTTTTTTTTCCCCTGCCTAATTGCTCTGGCCAGTACTTCCAGTACAATTTTGCATAGCAGTGGTGAGAGTGGACATCTTTGTGTTGTTCCTGATCTTAGGGGGAAAACATCCAGTCTTTTACCATTAAGTATGGTGTTAGATGTAGGTATTTTAGTGTCCTGGACTGACCAAAAGAAACTACCACAAGGTGTGGTGGCTTAAAACATGGAGGTTTATTCTCTCACAGTTCTGAAGGCTGTTTGGCTAATTTTGTCAAGTGCCTTGGGATTATTGATATACCTGGAAAGATTTGTATTCACTCTTTATAAAAATTTTTTATGTATTTATTTTATTTTTTTAATTTTATTTATTTATTTGACAGAGAGAGAAAGAGAGAACACAAGCGGAGTGGGGGGCGGCAGGCAGAGGGAGAGGGAGAAGGCAGCTTCCCGCTGAGCACAACTCAATGTACTACAGTCAGATTTTCATAGATGCTCTTTATCAGATCGAGAAAGTTCCCTTCTATTCTTACTTTGTTATTTTTGTTTAAACCATCAATATGTTTATAGAAATTTAAATAGTAAGAAAAAAATCTTACCTATTTGCCTACGTAGTTAGCATTTCCTGCGCTTTTTATTCCTTTGTGCGGATCCAGATTTCCCTCCGCTATTATCTTCCTTTCATCTAAAAGCATTCAGATGATGAATCTTTTCAGCTTTCATATACCTGAAAATGTCTTCCTGTTATCTGATTGTTGTTCTGAGAGATATTTCTTCCACATACTGAATTCTAAGTGGACTCTTTTCCCCAGTAGTTCCCCCACTGTCTTTTCATTTGCATTGTTTCTAACGACAAATCTTTCAGGATTGTCTTTGTACCTCTATACATAACATGTCTTTTTTCCCCCCCGCTAGCTGCTTTTAAGATGTTTTTTCTTTATCACTGATTTTGAGAAATTGATGCAGTTTTCTTCATTTTCCTTGTTGAGTATCTTAGGTCTGTGGATTTATAATTTTTAATATTAAACTATCTTTCTATTCCCTTCTTGCTCCCCTTTTTGGAGACCCCAATTATTTGTACATGGGCTTGAAGTGTCCCACGGCTCCTTGATGTGCTTTTATTCTTGTTGATTCTTTTTCTTTCTGTGTTTCATTTAGGACGGTGCCTATTTTTATGCCTTTAATTCACCAATCTTTTTCTCTATCATGTCTAATCTGCTATCCATCCAATCCAGTGTCTCGAATCTTGTCGTTTTCTTGCCTTTTCTTTTTTAACACACAGCTGTTAGGGGTGCCTGGGTGGCTCAGTGGGTTAAAGCCTCTGCTTTCAGCTCAGGTCATGATCCCAGGGTCCTGGGATCAAGCCCCGCATTGGGCTTTCTGCTCAGCAGGGAGCCTGCCCCCCCACCTCTGCCTGCCTCTCTGCCTACTTGTGATCTGTCAAATAAATAAATAAAATCTTTTTTAAAAAAACCACACAGCTGTTAGTGCATCTCTAAAATATCGCAAAGAAGTCTGAAAAATCATCTGGTATCTTGCTGTTTCTGTAGATGAACAGCTTAGATCCTACTCATTAGCCTGCTGGACTTTTCCATTTTCAGCAACGGATGCCCTCCAAGAACTTTCCAATATCCTTATTTTTAACTCTTGTGGCTTCCTGAATCAAAGCAGCTGAATTTGGTACAAGTTCAATGTCATTTCCTTCAAGAATTAACTCATCTCTCTGGGCCTGTGATACTGAACAGGCCTCATCTGAACCCAGCAGATGTATTTGTTTGCCCAAGAAATTTCAGATTTCAGCAAGAGAACCGCTCTTCCGAGTCACAACATTGATGGGGAAGTGAATACACAGAGACTTCATCTTCTACTGGAAGCCCGGCGTGACACTCTTGCCCACGTTCGGTACATGACTACAGATAGTGCGGACGGTACTCAGCTCCTTTGTATGTCTCCACCATCTGTGAACCTGGAGCCTCTTTCTCTGCCTTTCAAGGAACCGGCTTTCTATACCGGTTCGTTTTTTTTTTTTTTCTTTTTTCTCTTTATTTTTTTTTTTTTTTTTTTGCACGAGGTGGTAATTTTATTATCAGTTTCATAATATTTTAAATTATTATTGACATCATACAGAAATGCTATTGTATATTAACTTTTTGTTGTGGTAGAAAACATGTATCATAGGGATGCCTGGGTGGCTCAGTTGTTAAGCATCTGCCTTCAGCTCAGGTCTTGATCCCAGGGTCCTGGGTTTGAGTCCAGCATCAGGCTCCCTGCTTGGTGGGAAACCTGCTTCTCCCTCCCCATTCTCCCTGCTTGTGTTCCTTCTTTCACTGTCCCTCTCTCTGTCAAAGAAATAAGTAAATCTTAAAAAAAAAAAAAGAAAACATGTATCATAAAATTTATCATCTTGCCATTTTTATGTTTTTTATTTTTTTAAAGATTTTATTTATCTATTTGACAGAGAGATCACAAGCAGGCAGAGAGGCAGGTGGGGGAAGCAGGGGGAAGCAGCTCCCCACCAAGCAGAGAGCCCGATGTGGGGCTCGATCCCAGGACCCAGAGACCATGACCCGAGCAGAAGGCAGAGGCCCGACCCACTGAGCCACCCAAGCGCCCCTTCTTGCCATTTCTAAGTGTACAGTTCAGTAGTGTTAAGTATATTAACACTGTTGCGAGACGGGTCTCCACAACTTTTTCATCTTGCACAACTGAAACTATATCCACTGAACAACAACTCCCCTTTGCCCAGTGGCCCTAACCCCAGTAACTACCATTTACTTTCTCTATATATGAATTTGACTGCTTTCTATATCTCATATAAGTGGAATCATACATTATTTTAACTTTTTAAAAAAGATTTATTTATTTGACAGCGAGAGACACAACGAGAGAGGGAACACAAGCAGGGGGGATGAGAGAGGGAGAAGCAGGCTTCCCACCCAGCAGGGAGCCCGATGTGGGGCTTGTACCCAGGACTGTGGGATCAAGACCTGAGCCGAAGGCAGACATTTAACGACTGAGACACCCAGGTGCCCCCATTATTTTAACTTTTGTGACTGGCTTATTTCACTTCATGATGTCCTCAAAGTTCATGTCATATCATGTGGCAGGATTTCCTTCCCTTTAAAGGCTGCGTATTATTTCACTATGATAGTTAATTTTCTGTGTCACCTTGACAGAGCTAAGAGATGGCCAGAGAGCTGATGAAACATTATTTCTGGGTGTGTCTGTGAGGGTGATTTCGGAAAAGATTTGTATTTGAATTGGTGAACTAAGTAAAGCTGATGACCATTTCCAGTGCGCGTGGGCACCACGGAGTCTGTCAAATGCCCAAATAGAACAAAAAGATGGACAAGAGTGAATTTGCTCTATCTCTGCCTGAGCTGAGACACC
This sequence comes from Enhydra lutris kenyoni, assembly GCF_002288905.1. Classification (NCBI taxonomy): domain Eukaryota; kingdom Metazoa; phylum Chordata; class Mammalia; order Carnivora; family Mustelidae; genus Enhydra; species Enhydra lutris. Next base: position 40,982,465 of record NW_019154097.1, read on the forward strand.
CATCTTCTCTTGGCATCCCCAGTTCTCAGGCTCTCAGGTTCAGACTGGGACTTACACCATCAGCCCCTGGTTCCCAGGTCTTGGACTCAATTATATCACTGACTTTCCTGTCTCCAGCTTGCATATCTTCATGACCCAATTACTATAATAAATCTTTTTTTTTTATTTTATTTTTAAATTATCTCTACAGCTAACATGGGGCTCAAACTCAAACCTGAGTTCAAGAGTGACATGCTCCATCCACTGAGCCACCCAGGCGCCCAGCCTATAATAAATCTTCTAATATATCTATCTATATATATATATAGATATCCTATTTGGTTCTGGTTTTTTCTTTTTGAGAACCTTGATTAATACACCTGTATTAATGCATTGTGAATTATGATGCTATGAACGTGGGTGTGCAAATATTTCCTCAAGACCCTAGGATTTCATGCGTGATACCTTTAGTTCTTGAATATATACCCAGAAGTGAGATGCCTCTATCATATGTTAGTTCTATTTTTAATTCTTTGAGGAACTGCTACACTGTTTTCCAGTTGTACCATTTTACAATTCCACTAAGTGTGCAAAAAGATTCCAAATGCTCCACATCCTCACTAAACTTGTTATTTTCTGTTTTTTTGTTTGTTTGTTTGTTTGTTTGTTTTAGTAGTAGTTGTTTTCATGGGTGTGAGGTAATAGCTCCTTGTGGTTTTGATCTGCATTGCTCTTATGGTTGGTGACGTTGAACATCTTTTCAAATGCTTCTTGGCCATTTCTATGTCATCTTTGGAGAAATGTCCATTCAAGTTCTTGACTTAACTTTCTGAGCATATGGAATACAGTTGTAATAACTGTTTTAAAATATTTTTTTTGTCAAATATTTTATTTATATATTTGAGAGAGAGCACGAGCGGGTAAAGGGCAGAGGGAGAAGCCGGCTTCCTGCAGAGCAGGGAGCCTGATGCAGGACTTGATCCCAGGACGCTGGGATCATGACCTGATCCAAAGGGAGACGCTTAACTGACTGAGCCACACAGGTGTCCCCAGTTATAATACTATTTTAATATCCTTCTCTGATTTGTTAATCTACTCATTATCGGTCGTATTTTCTTGCTTCTTAATACACTCACAGTCTTTGGATGCTAGACATTGGCTCTTGTTGGATATTTTTGTATTGCTATAAGTGTTCTTGGGTTTTGCTCTGGGATGCAGTTAGGTTACTTGGAAGCAGTTTGATCCTCTGGGGTTTTGCTTTCATTGTTTGTTAGGCAGGTCCGTAGCCAAGCCCAGTGCTCGGTCTAGAGCTAATCACTTCCCATTAATGAGGGAAGAGTTTCCTTAATACTCCACCTGATGAATTACAAGTTTTCCAAGTCTGACTGGCAGAAACAGGCATTATTTCCTTTACTCGTTTTGGATTGTTCTATCCCCAGAACTCCGTTTCCTCACAGGCACGCATTGTTTCGGAAATCCACTGACCGCTGGAGGAGGACCCTCTGTAGATCTTCAGAGTCCCTCCCGGTGTGGTTCTTTTCTCTCTGCTACTCTGTTTTATGAACTCCGGACGCCTCCGTCTTGGCTCTCCAACTGAGGGAGTCTGCCAGACCCTGCCTCAGTTCTGCCTCCCTGCAGCATGCTTGAGATCTTGCTCAAAACAATAAGCTGGATTATTACCGGGCTCACTTCTTTTTTTCTGTCCTTCAGAAATCATCACCCTTCACTGAAAATCTTTCTTTCATGTACTTTGTCTTTAAAAAAAAATTTTTTTTTGTTGTTTCATGCATGATGGTAGATCAGGTCCAAGTGACTCCGTCTTGGTCAGAAGCCAAAAACTAGTGGTAGGTCTTTGACACAGAAGATAGGTCAGATTTATCTTGGGTTAACTCCCAACCCAGCCACTTCCTATAAAGTGGAGGGAAAACTTCTATACCCAAATGCCCATTTTACTTTTTTAGGTTTATTTTTTTAAAAAGAGATTTATTTGAGAGAGCGAGAAAGAGAGAGAGCATGAGCAGGGGGAGGGAGAGTTTAAATTAGATTCTGCCACTTCTCTGCTGGAAGCTCTCCCATGGCTCCGCATTTCACTCAGAGTGAGAGCCAGTGGCCTAGAACTCAGTGACCTGCCCCGCTCCCTCCTTCCTTAATACCTCTCTACCAGCTTCTCCCATGACTCTGCTGTCACTCTCACTCCAGTCACACTGGCTCCCTGTGTTCTTCGGGCATCCAGGCATATTCCTTTATGCTTCCTTGTACATTGGACTTCTCGCTGCTCCCCTTGTCTGGAACGTCGGCCCGCACCTCCTCCTGTCTCACTGCCCCGCCTTCGTCCTGTCCCTGCCCACATGTCACCTTTTCACAAAGGGAGGACCTCACTGAAAGGAGGAATTTACTTCTCTCTTTCTGCTTTCTGACCTTTCTTTTTCTCCCCAGCACTTACTACTCTGACCTGCTACTTCTGTTACCTTTTGCTTATTTACGATTGTCCCTGCACACTAGAATGTGGGCAGGGATTTCTCTCTGTCTTATTCTTTAATGCATTCCAAGTACCTAGATCACCGGAGGAACACAATAACTATTTGTTAAATGAAAAAAAAGTATGAATAAATGAATGAAAATACCACACCTGTGTGATTGGTTGTGAGATCTGAGTTAATAATGCATACACACTCTCAAGACTGGCTCTGGCAGCTAAAGAATCCGCACTCAGCGCATTGCTGTCTTTGCTATTATTGACAACAACCGAACTCCCAGGACGGGGGGAAACAACGAGGAAAGGGCGAGGCTCTTACCTCCCCATACCTCCTGAACATCATCGTAGGAAGTTCCAAGTTCTGGCTCCTGCCCGAGGCAAGTAGTCAAAGAAACAATTTAGAGGTAGGCTGAGGTGTTTTCTATGTACAAATGGGGCAATGGACACAGAGTAGCAATGACAGCTACTATTTCTTGAGCTCTGACTGCGTGCCAGGCTCTTGCTAAACACCTTACAAATCGATTATCTCCTTAAATCTTCACAGCCACCCCTTGCGGTCAGTGCTGTAATTCCTCCCATCCTACCGAAGAGGATACTGAGTCTGGGACGGATTAAGGGATTTGTCCAACAATACCCAGCTAGGAAGTGGCTGACCTGGGACTGGAACCCCAGTAGTCTGGCCACAAAGGTCATGTTATATGCGGGATAGCAATGACATTGGTCTAGGGAGCATGCCAAGAGGTTGATTCATCAGAAATTAACTACCTGAGGGATCAAGTTAACCACAGGCCGATAGGAACATCACGAAATCTGACATGGCAATCGTCTATCTTTCCAGTCCTTGTGGTGAAAACAAAAGCTGGACAAAGAGTCTAGGGCCTGTCAGCTGCTGTGTTCCTCATTTGCTGAATCATGATTGGCCGTCCACACCCGGGGTTGAGTGTGCAGAAGCCAGTCTGAAAGAATGCCGCGGGGCATTCTTACATCTTCATGGAGACCGCTGTTGGTGGCCAGCCGGGCCGAGGGTCACCACTGGCAGCACTGAGAAGGACTCGAGTGGCAGTTACTATACTGGAATATATCTATATCTATATCTATATCTATATCTATATCTATATCTATCTATATATATATAATATTATATAATATGTTTTTGTATTTATATAAAATATATAAATATAATATATATAACTAAAATATATACAATTATATGAAATATAAATATAAAATATATTCATAATGTATACATAAATAAAATATTAAAAATATATAAAATATATGAAGTTATATAATATATATTTTATATATAATATATTTTTTCATACTTATATATATATTTTTATATATGTATGCACAGTTACTATACTGGAGTTGGCTTTATGACAGGCTCTGAGAGTCAGAGGAGTCAGGGGCTCAATCTAAGCCACGTTAATCCTTGGGTGTAGCCTCGGGTCATTATTTAACCCCTTGGAGGTTCAGTAGAAAGGGGACAATGATACTCACGCACTGAGCACTGAGTGGAGAAGAAACCGTATACAGACTGTGCTTGGTTCATACGAGTACTCCAGAAACGGTAGTTGCCATTGTCAATAACTGAATCCCTATGGGTCAGGATGATGCTGGTTGGGAGTAACAAGAACTGGGACTAGTATTTACTCCGTGCTTCCCGTGCTCGAGGCGCTGTTATGTGCATACCCGATGCGTGTTGCTGTGTCACAGAACACCTCACACTGTGAAACTACTGCAATCCTCGTTACTACTTTTGATCATTCTGGAGTGTGAATGGGCTCAGCGAGAAGGTTCTAGGTAAGGGTTTCTCATGGAATTGCAGACACTGGCTGGAGCTGGGGTCATTTCAAAGGTTTCATCAGTCACAGGTCTGATGCCTGAGCTGGGAAGAGTCAGATGGCTTGGGGCCTGCAACGGTCTCTGTGTGATTTCTCCCTGTGGGGCTTCCAGCCTGCTGGTCTGAAGGCAGCTGCACCTGTTCCTGGATGACTCTGGGCTCTAAAACCCAACTCCTGAGGGCAAGCGAGCCAGGTGGGAGTTGCATAGCCCTTTTGCCCCAGCCCCAGAAGTCACGTGGCATCACTTCCAACTGCCTTCTGTTCATTACTAGTGAGTGACAAGTCCAGCCTATATTCAGAATGGGGCGGGTGGGGGTTGCCGCATGGGTGGCTCAGTCGTTAAGCATCTGCCTTGGGCTCAGGTCATGGTCCCAGGGTCCTGGGATGGAGCCCCGCATTGGGCTCCCTGCTCGGCGGGGACCCTGCTTCTCCCTCTCCCACTCCCCCTGCTTGTGTTCCCTCTCACGCTGTGTCTCTGTCAAATAAATAAATAAAATCTTAAAAAAAAAAAAAAAAGATGGGGGGATTAGTCTCCATCCTGTGCAGGAAGGGTGTCAAACAACTTGCAGACACACTTTAAAACACTGCATGTTTATCATCACATTTAATCTTCTGAGGTAAACAGAATTATCACTATTTCACAGATAGGGAAATTTATAAGATTAGATACTTAGAAGATTAAGTGATTTGCCTACCATCATAAAGTTAGTAGGTGGGGCAGACAGGATCCAAACCAAGGCCTGCCATTGGACTCTTAACACCCATGTTCTTAATCCCTGTGCTATACAAACCACACCAGACCAAAGATGGAACATATGCAGGATACTTGTTTATAAGCTCTCTTATGCAGAGCTCACTAAATGCTAGGCGGTGTTCTAAGTACTTTTCAGGGAACTCTACGAGTTTCAGAGAACTCTGTAAGCTCAGAGGCCCCAGGAGTCAGACTTAGGTTGCCTGGGCTGCGGTTGGGACTAAAACCAAGGAGCCTTGGGGTCGTGGAAGGGGAAGCCCCCTCCCAAGAGTGCAGAGTGAAGGCTCCCGCTTGACTGAAAGGCATGGAACTATGCCTTACGTTCTGAATGTCCTCCCCAACCTGGCCCCACAGACTCCAGCAGCCAGAGGATGAAAATAAACCAAAGAAGCCTAGGGAATCTACAGCAATGGTGTCAGGTCGGAGGCCAGGCCTTAGGGCCTGGGAACAATAGCACTCTGTTCTGTGGTCATCACGGCCACAAGGTCAGTGGCAGCCACTGGGGGGATGGGGGCCCAGAGTTGTGCGTGTGCTCCTGCCTGCCCTGGCTCGTGCACACACACACAGTACTGTGCGACACACGGATCTATCTCGGAGTCGTTTGGGGGTACTCAGCCTCCTGCAGGAAAGGTAGAGATAGAACTGGAGAAACAGCCTTTAGTCACTGTGGACGGCGAATTAACAGGAGGACAGTCTGCATGGAAGAACGGGTTTGTATGGGGGTGTATTCATTTCCCATTGCTGCTGTAATAAACTCCCACGCAACTTCCACAAATGTATTATCTCACAATTCTTTCTTTTTAAAGATTCTTTATTATTTCAGAGAGAGAGAGAGAGAGAGAGAGAGTGAGCGCACGAGCAGGAGGAGGGGCAGAAGGAGAGGGAGACAAGCAGACTTCTTGCCGAGCAGGGGGTCTGATGCAAGGCTTGATCCCAGGCCCCGAGATTGTGACCTGAGCTGTAATCAGGAGTCAGAAGCTCAGCTGACCGAGCCCCCAGGCACCTCTATTAGCTCACAATTCTATAGATTAGAAGCCCTACACGAGTCTCACTAGGCTAAAAGTAAGGTGTTGGCAGGGCTGCAGTCCTTTCTGGAGGCTCCATGGAAGTCTATTTATTTGCCTTTTCTGGTTTCTAGAGACCACCTACATTCCTTGGCTCATGGTCCCTTCCTCCACCTTCAAAACCAGGAAAGTTGCATCTGTCTGACTCTTCCTCCACAGTTCCATCTCCCTCTAACTCGGGTGGGAAAGATTCTGCTCTTTGAAGGTCCCATGTGCTTACATTGGGCCCTTTAAAATGATTCAGGGTAATCTTGCCATCATAAGGTCCATAACCTTAGTCACATCTGGAAAGTCCCTTTGGACATATATAGCAACATATCCATGGGTTCTGGAGAATTTTGGTGTGGACATCTTTGGGGATGTCTTTCTGCCTCCCATATGGAGAGACTCCATGAAAATGCCCCTGAATGGGGCTGACCACTTACTCCCACTCCACGCTCCAAGTCCTGCTCTGTCATGTAACATTCTGTTACTCACTAGAAGCCTTTCGCTCAACTCATGTCAACTGTCCCTAGGTAAGGTGGGTAATGAAAGGCTTCGTGATTTTTCCAAGAAGATGGACTTTGTACCTGCAACGAGGAGAACTAGATGACATCCATCTGTCACCATATTCTTAACACTTTCTTCATCCAAAATCTTGTTTCCTTGCTTTGGATGTATGGGAAGATAATAGTTCATGTTTTTCTTCATGCTTGCCACTTGAAACACACCGACTCAGTAAGGTGGGTGCTGGATTTAACCCAGTCTCTCTGGCCACAGAACCCATATCTGCAACCCACCGCACTTGACAGCCTCATTCCTGTGGGTGCCCAGGAACACAGCCCATGACTGGAGGTCACCAAGGGTTTACAATTCCTGCTCCTGGGATGCTAATAATGAGATCACAGCCTTACTTGACTTTGCTGACGTTTCCCTCAGGGCCTCGACCAGAGGCAAACCTTGTGTGTCCATCCCCATTGCCAGCTCAAGGGTCCAGGATTTTCAGACAATGGACAGCAGCCATTTCAGCAGAGCCCTGAGTGCTGCACAGGATTTAGCTTCTTCAGAAGAATGAAAGCCTCGCCTGGCTTGTTTCCCCTACATTTTCTACTTTGGTGCTTCACAAGGGTCTAGTGCAGAACAGGGAGGCATCCCTGATGTTGGCAGGCCCTGGAACTGAAAGGAAAGGTTGGGTTAATGCTGGTGCATGTGCATGTTGGGAGTTGGCCAGAGAAGAGAGAGCATCCTGGCTCTCATACTTTGTTAACTCCTCTCTGAGCTTCACTTTGCTGCGAAATGGGCTAATCGTGGTGCTTACGTCTGCAAACTCTGAGAGCAGTATGTGAGACCATGCTAACGCAGTGCCTGGATACGTCCTCATTGGAATCTTGGGACAATGTGATAAGCACACCCCTGTGAAGAGCTGAGATCAACTGCCTGGCACGTGGTAAGCACCAAGTAAGTCTAAATATTCTAGATTCTCCCTGGGTGACTTAACCACTTCAAAGGCTTCAGTTTATACTTACACCTTCGAAAGTTTTTGCCAGTGTTCTTCTGAGCTCTAGACCTAATAGCTCTGTGTTCAAAAGGACATTTCTACATGGAAGACGTATACAGTTTGCTCCTGCTCTGGGCCTTTGTACATAGTAGATAAGCTCTGCGTTAAAAGAAAACAGATATTGGGGCAGGGCAAACAATCCTCTAGGTTTGTATGCTTTGGGTGGCAAAGAACAAAGACTCCTTATGCAGTCTCAAGTTAGGAAAGCTGTAGGGAGGCCCTAAGTAGGGGCAGGTCAGGCAGGAGTTTCAGCTATTGATTAGCCTAGTTCTGTTGGCTGGATTATCTCATTACACAGGGTCCTTTTGAGGAGCCTTCCCTTGGGAGAAAGGGCCTCACTCCTGACTATTTGGCTACCCTTAGGGGATGGGCAGGATGACTGCATATGGCCCCCAGTCTAAGGGTAGCCTCCTTTGGAGAACCTGGAGCTTAGCTACTTTTTCATGGGCCCCCAGACAGGCACTAGGTTCTCTTCTGTGGAAGCCCATCCCAGAAACCTTGGCCTTGGGCGCTCCTCCCCCCAACCAGCTCAAACAGCCCTGGCTTTGGGACGCCTCTCCACCTCATTAGTCATTCTCGCCTCTGCTTCGCTGCGTCTAAACACCGTGTGCAGCAGCTGTTGACGTCCAGAGCTGGTTCTCCAACGAAGCCGCCAGGTAGGACGTGCATATTACTCACATGCATGCCATCACCACCAAATGGGCCATCACTACATGTTTGCTGAGTGACTAACACAATGAACATCTTTAGTGCTTTTTTTGTGGGGTCTGCTGTCCTCAAAGGAGGGATGGAGACCCTCTACACAAATTAGGCCAGCTGGGTCCAGGGTAGCATTTTATTTATTTGCAGATTTTTAAAAGTAAATTAGTTGCTCAGGTTTTTATTTTTTGTAAGACTTTATTTATTTGATAGAAAGGATGAGAGAGAGAGAGAGAGAACGTGCACGCGTGCGCACGAGCCAGCATGAGAGGAGAGAGGTCAGAGGGAGAAGCAGACTCCCTGCAGAGCAGGAAGCCCGCTGTGGGACTTGATTCCAGGACTCCAGGATCATGACCTGAGCTGAAGGCAGTCATGTAACCAACTAAGCCACCCAGGCGCCCAGTTGTTTGGGTTTTTAAAAAAGACTGTTAATTTTAGAGAGAGAGCGAGAGCACGCACACATGCATGCCTGAGGCGGGAAGAATCTCAAGCAGACTCCATGCTGAGCACAGAACCGGATGCAGGGCTTGAGCTCATGACCCTGAGATCATGACCTGAGCCAAAAGCAAGAGTCAATATTCAACCAACTGAGTCACCCAGATGCCCCAAATTAGTTTCTTTTTTTTTTCTTTTTAAGACTTTATTTATTTGCGTGTGAAAGAGAGTGGGCCAGCAGGCAGAGGGAGAAGCAGGCTCCCCACTGAGCAAGGAGCACAGTGTGGGACTCAATCCCAGGGCCCTGGTAACAAGACCTGAGCAAAAGGCAGATGCTTAACCCACTGAGCTACCCAGGCATCCCCAAATTTGTTGTCTTTAAAATATTTTTTGTAATTAAAAATAACATGTGCATTGAAAAACATTTTTAAAATTCTGAATGTGCAAAGTTAAATGCTAAAAATTTATGTCATTTCTCTTCCAATCTAATCCCCACAGACACCAGTTAAAAATAACAGTTTCATTGATACATAATTCAGAGACCATATACAGTTTTCTCATTTAAGATATATAATTCAGCATTTTTTAGTATTTTCCAGGGATGGGCAACCATTACAATCTAATTTTAGAACATTTTTATATGCCCCCAAATAAATTCTGTGTCCATCAGCTGACCTCCCTGTCCCTCTCCCACCCCTAAGCAACCACTAATTCACCCCTGTCTGTGTAGACTTGCCTGTCCTGGATGTTTCATAGAATGGAGTCATATGGGATGTGGCCTTCCGTGTCGGGATGCTTCACGGAATGGAGTCATATGGGATGTGGTCCTCCGTGTCGGGAGGTTTCACAGAATGGAGCCATATGGGATGTGGTCCTCCGTGTCTGGCTTCTTTCACTTGGCATGTGTCTGAGGGTCATCCACGTTCGGTCAGTGTCCCATTCCTACGACACGTTTTTCTAACCCATCATCAGTCACGGTTAACAATGTAATCCATCCCAATGCTTGCTCAAGCTGCCCGAGTGTGAACCCCTCCTGGGCAAGTCCCAGGATGACCGGCCGCGGGTCAATCGTAACCACGGCACGTCCGGCCCGGTTCCCTCAGCAGAACGATCCGAGGAACAACAGGATCCGCCCGAGCGTCCTCGCTGCGCCGCCACGGTCGGTAACGTCTGCGGAGCATCACCGCGCGCCGGCTCGTCACGAAGGCTGCAGGGCGGACTCGCGGTTTACCGGGGAGCTGCGGTCAGGAGAGGTCAGGTCGCGTCCCACGGTCAGCACTCCGAGAAGTGCCGCAGGTGAACGCAGCCGCTCCCGGGCACCGCCGGCAGCCCGCGCCGCTGGACTGTCAAGCCGCGGTCACGCCGCCCTCAGCAAGCGCCCAGCAAACGTAACCGACACAGCCGCGAGAGGAGAACGACACTGACTTGTCGTCCAGACACTGGTACCGCCCACGTCTCGGCATCTGCTTCCCGTCCGTGAATCCTCCGCGGGGGCGCCGCGTGGCTCCGCGGCTCCAGCGCCCGCCCTCCGCTGGGCTCCGGGGACCGCGCCCGGGCAGGCCCAGCTTCTCCCCCGCCCGTCGCTTCCCTGCAGACAAACTGGTAAAGTCTTCAGGGAAGTACGTTCAGACGCGCCGCACACCTGCGAAGGGGACGGGCACCCGCCGTCCCCGACCGCCACCTCACAGCGGGCCGGACCGGGCGGCTCCCCCTCCCGCCCGCCGCACGCGTCAGCCCCGCAACAGCAGCCCCAGCGGCAGCCCGGCCGGCGCGTGTCCCCCGCGCGGCCGCAGGATCCTCCCCCCAAAACACACGCCGCACGCCCTGCTCCACGCGTCCGGTCCTCCCTCCGGCAAACCCCGGGGACGCGGGTAGGTTGGGTCCGCGCGCCGCCGAGCTCCCGGGAACAGGGACGGGGACAGCCTCGCTTCTCCCTCGTCTCGGGACGCGTCCTCCGAGGATGACGCACGTGCGAAGCGGAGCGCGCGTAACCACGTCACCGGGTCTGAGAAACGGGGCCCGCTGCGCGCCCGACACCGAAGTCGGGGGACGGGCCGCCTCGCCCCCGCCGTCACCACCCCCGACCGTGCGACCCTAACGCCGCGGAGGCCGGTAACCCGACCGTCCCTCTGGAAACTAGCGGGTTAGTACTCTGACGTCACGCCGACCGCGCAAGCACGAGCGCGGTCCGCCTGCGTGAGTTCAACTGCCCTAAACCCAGCCGGGGCGCCGCGCCCAGCCGCTAACCACGCGGAAGTACCCGCCGGTCCGCCAGGATCCCGGCGTGCCTCGCGGCTGTCCCGACATACCCCGCGACGATCCCGGCGTGCAGCGCGGCGGTCCCGACTTACCCCGCGACGATCTCGGCGTGCAGCGCGGCGCGCAGACCCCGGGGCTGGGTGAGCGACGCGGACGGCGGCAGCGGAGGCGGCTCGGCAGGAGGCTGTGCGTCCGCAAGCGACGACGCGGGATCGGCATGGAAGTGTAAGTCGCCGGGGGCGCGTTCCCGGCCGTGTGCAGACGCCCGCAGCGGCAGCCTGCTGGGCCGAGGGCAGCCGAGGGACGCGGGCATAGGGCGGCACGGTGTACGGAGCCCTGCGGAAAGGCTTGGGGCGGGACACGGGGAGGAAAGGGGCCCTCGCTCCGCCCCTCGGAGCCTTCGTCCGTGCTCCCGCCCAGCGCCACTTGACCTGCGGCCTTTCCTGTGCCTGCTCGCGCCGTCATTCATTTCCTGGTGTGTTGTGGGTCACCGCGGGGAGCTCGGCCCCGGTCCCAGCGGGGACTTAGAAGCTGTACAGCCCCGCGTCCTCCCTAGCAGTACCTGCCGAAGAGATGGCCAAGTGCTGGGCTAGGGCTTGGCTGGCCGCGGGGAGCCCTGACTCCCGAGGAGCTGCTCCCCGAGTGGGCTGGGCAGGTCTTCTGGGGAGAAGGAAGTGCTTGAGCCTGGACCGAGAGCGCGGGAGCAGAAGGCGCGTGTGCTGCTTGCTTGCTGTTCGGCAGGTGGAAGTCCCCGCAGCTGCTCCGCCGGTGGGTCTTCCCGCGGCCCGCGTTAACCCGCAGGCGTGATCGTACGGTGCTCTCTCCGGCGTGGGTTGTTTACCGTTTCCCTTTGTGTTCTTTCACCTGTTTAACGGTCTTAAACAATGCTGTTTTGCCGATTTCAGAAAAACACAGTGTGTATATGTAACTGAAATGAAAACGCCATGAAGCAGTACTTTTCCTCTACGTGGCACGCTCTGATGTTGTCTCTTTCGTTAAGGAAGAGTGCTGGCCCACTGAGTAGATTTTGTGGTCCTTTAATGGGGTGTAGTTTGCATCTTGGAAAACATTCAGATAGATCACTCTGGCCCAAGCTATTATTAACCAATTTTTCTTTTTTTACTAGAGCAGTTCCTCTCATTATGCAATCCCACTTTAATTTATCCATCTTAAAAAATCCTTTGTCCGCACATTCATGTCCACTTATGGCTCCATTTTTGCTTCACTTTACAACAAAACTGTTTGGAAGTGTCCTTGATCCCCTCATTCTCAATCATTCTGCTGGGCTTTCATCCTTACCAGTCTACAGAAACGGGTTTTGTGTTGATTATCTGAGCCCTCCGTCTTGTCAAATTCCAAGGCTGATTTTCTGCCCTCAGCCTTCTTGATCTTTTAGCAGCAGGGGATGCAGAAACTCTGGGTGTCAACTATACTTAACAAGAAACCTCTAGAAATTCCTTTGTGACATGCTGTTTGCATTCCCCCCTACGTCAAGGATTACTTCTCAGTCTCCTTTCCTGGTTTGCCCTTCCTCCCTTGCTTGGCTTCTAAATGTGGAGGTGTCTTAGAGCTCAGTGCTGGGACCCTTTTTCTCCACACTCTCCCTTGGTCGTTTTACCCATCTATACGCTGATAACTCCCAAAAGTATGTTTCTAGCCCTTTTCTCTTGTCATTCTTCCAGTTGCTTAGTCCAGAAATCTGGACCTCTTCCTCACCCCCAAATCCAGTCCGTCAGCCAGTCCTGTCACCTTCACCTTGAGCGTATTTTATGTGCAGTTACTTTTCACCATCTCCGTTGCTTAGTCTGTAGGCTTTCATCTCTGGTCCAGGTTAACCAGTAGCCTTTGGCTTCCACTCTTGTGCCCCCTCCATTCTGTTTTCCAATCAGCAGCCAGAGTGATCCTAAAATATTAATTGGATCTGTGATGCTGGGGTGGCTCAGTCAGTTAAGCCTCTGCCTTTGGCTCAGGTCATGATCCCAGGGTCCTGGGACTGAGTCCCACATCGGGCTCCCTGCTCAGAGAGGAGCCTGTTTCTCCTCTGCCTGCCGTTCCACCTGCTTGTGTGTGAACTCCCTCTGTCTCTGCCTCTCTCTCTCTCTCTCTCTCTCTGACAAGTAAATAAATAAAGTCTTTAAAAATATTTTAATTGGATAAAACTCATTTCCCTCTATAAAACTCTTCATTGACTTTATGTTGTGCTAAGAGGACATCCACATTCCTAGCTAGCACCTGTATGACCCTGTATAACCTCACTTACTCTCGAGCTGCTACTCCCACCTCCCATACACACACATTTTCCACTGGCAGGTGGTTTCTTTTTTTTTTTTTTTTTTTTTTTTAAGATTTTATTTATTTGTTTGACAGACAGAAATCACAAGCAGGCAGAGAGGCAGGCAGAGAGAGAGGAGGAAGCAGGCTCCTCGCTGAGCAGAGAGCCCAATGCGGGGCTCGATCCCAGGACCCTGAGATCATGACCTGAGCTGAAGGCAGCAGCTTAACCCACTGAGCCACCCAGGCGCCCCTGGCAGGTGGTTTCTGTAACCTTCCAAGGTCCAGGGGACCCTCTGCCTGGTATACTTTTTCTCAGTCCCGCTCCCTCTTTATCTTTTTGATTATTTATTTATTTATTTGGCTTTTTTGTTTATTTTTGGTTTTTGTTTATCTTTTTGATAGCTCAGGTTGAGTATTGCTTTTCTTTTTCCGTCAATCCAGAATAAGTCCTTCTCTTGTCTCTTATTATAACACAATGATTTACTTTTCCTTCGAATAATTATAAGTTGTAATAATAGATGCATGTTTACTTGTTTAGTGTCTTGTCTCCCTCATGAGAAAGCCCCATGAAGGCCGGGGCTTAGCAACTATATTTGGCACACATTAGGTTTTAGCAGATAGTTGTTGAATGAAGTAATATAACAATACTTAATTAATTTAAAAAATTAATTAAAAGTATAATTGAATTAGCTAGTTTCCATAGATTCTCTGATTTTCTTAAGTGAAATGGTTTGAATCAAGAGATTTTCTCCAATAGCAGTCCATTTCTCCCAAGGAGTCAGAAACTTACTGAAACCAATCAGGAGTTTTGCAGCTAGCAATTTATGGGAAAGTGAGGTTTCTGTAAGGATGTGATTTGCGAGTAGAAGGACCCCTGGAATGGAAAAGTCTGGAGGCCAAACTTAGTTCCTTACTGGCCTCCAACATGAGATGTGGTCCCTAGCAGTGTAGTCCTTAGGAGCTTCAGCTGAGCTCTGTTTCTCTGGGAGAACAAAGATATTGTACCTTTTTCAGGCATTCTAGATCCTGGAAGGAGGAGGCATAAAAGGAAAACTTCTCTGGGTTTTTACATTTTTTTCCTTCAATCACTGAATAAATATCTATTGAGCAAATAATACATGTAGACATATGCTAGAAATTTTTTAGAGGTGAGGAATATTTATGCTTTATTCGATTGAGTGGTAGAATTTAAAAAATAAAAATTTTTTGATGGTCATTGGAAACATTTTCCTCATGCAAAAGGATACAGAATATTTGTAGGAAAGTTAAGTATTTGTGTACATATAAGGTATTTTCTATTTGGCTAACTTTGTCTAATGCTTGGGTTATTGATATACCTGGAAAGCTTTGTATACACTCTTTCTAAAAATTCTTTTATGTATTTTTAAAAAAACTTATTTATTTATTTGACAGAGAGAGAGAGAGGGAGAGAGAACACAAGCAAGGGCAGCAGCAGGCAGAGGGAGAGAGAGGAGCAGGCTTCCTGCTGGGCAGGAGCCTGATGTGGGGCTTGATCCCAGGACCTTGGGATCATAACCTGAGCTGACGGCAGATGCTTAACTAACTGAGCCACCCAGACATCCCTGTGTTCACTTTTTTATTGTTGAACTTAATGTACGAAGTTAGGGAAAACAGATTGTCTTGTGTATCATCTCTTTGAAATCATTGTAAGAATTTCCTTCATTTTATAGCTGGAAATACTGAGATGTAGAGAAGTTAGCTAAAAGGTCCTATAACAGTTCAGTAATAAGACTGGAAAGAGGGTACTCGTTTGTTAGCTCTCAGGAGAATGGTACAGATGAAGTTTGTTGACTTTGAAATCTGCCCAGTTTCTTGTACTTGAGTTTAGTTTTTCAGAACATGACTTGAATCAATAATATAGGTTGAACATAGGGGAATTTGAGCAGTTCTCTTCGTCATTATGTGCGTAAGTTAACTGTGTGGCAATTAAAGGTGCTGTTTGTATGTGTATGTGTGTTTCTAAAGAAAATCTGCCAGTAGATCATTTTGTTCTGTTTATTCAGAATTCAGTTTCCAAAGTAGTTGTTTACGTCCATTAAATTGACTCAGCAATTTAAGCAAAATTTACAGGTTGCATTTAAAATAGCAGGTCAACTTCAGTCAGCTAATTTATTACTTAAGGAAATTAAATGACTGCCTGCCTGCAGATGTAGATTCAAACAATCTTTAAAATTCATTTGGAATATTTGCTTTAAACACCTGTAATTAAAATCAGTACTAGTCTAAGTCCTCTAGGAAAATACGAAGTTTTGTGTAGGTGGGCAGTTTCTAGAAGTCTGAATGCTCGTGAATGTATTACACAAAGGTACAAGCTGTGTACAGAGCAGACCGTTTCTGCTTAGTAGGAAAACAGCTTATAAATACAAAATTGGCGGATTCCAGTCACCCTGAAATAACACTGGAGGAAAATGCATTTTATGTCTTCAATTATAGGTTATACTAATGTCTTTTTTAACCTTATGGAATTCTTTAGTTTTACATTTCCATTTTTCTTAATTTTCTAGCTTGAAAAATTCCAAACCCATAGAACAGTTGCAAAAAGAGCGCCACAGGGACCTTCATATCCTGTATTTAGAGTCACTATTTGTTAACCATTTTGATTCATTTGCCTTACCTCTCTTACACATGTCCGCATTCTGTATCTCCACATGTCTACATTCTTTCTCTCTCCACACACACACACACTCTCTCTCTCTCTCTCTCTCTCTCTCTCTCTCTCACTCTCTCTACCGAATCATTTCAGAGTTGTAGATACCATGTCATTTTACCCAGTCTTAAAAATGTACTTAACTGGGACGCCTGGGTGGCTCAGTTGGTTGGGCAGCTGCCTTCGGCTCAGGTCATGATCCCAGCGTCCTGGGATCGAGTCCCACATCGGGCTCCTTGCTCATCAGGGAGCCTGCTTCTCCCTCTGCCTCTGCCTGCCACTCTGTCTGCCTGTGCTTGCTCTCTCTCCCTCTCTCTCTCTGACAAATAATTAAATAAAATCTTAAAAAAAAAGTGTACTTAACTGCAGTACCATTGTCACGCCTAGGGAATTTAGCATTGGCGTACCAATATTATTAAAATACAAAATCTCTCCCATTGTCCAGTGTCATTTTAGCTATTTTTTTTTTTTAAAGATCTTTATTTATTCATAGAGCACAAACAGGGAAGGGCAGAGGGAGAGGGAGAAGCAGACTCCTCACCTAGCAGGGAGCCCCATGCAGGGCTTGATCCTAGGACCCTGGGATCATGACCTGAGCCAAAGGTAGCCCCTTAACTGAGCCACCTAGGTGCCCCAGCTAGATTTTTTTTAACCACTGATTCAGAATCAAGTCAAGAATCTTTTTTTTTTTTTGTAGTTTTCAATCAAGCTTTAAGAGTCATATTTTTAGTTGTCATACAAGTTTTGGTTGTCATAGTTTTTTAATCTCTTTATTCTAAAAACAGTTTCCTTGCCTGTTTTTGTGACATTGACATTGTTACAAATGACATTGATGTCTGAAGAATCTAAACCTGTTGTTTTGAAGTGTGTTCCTCTTCTTGGGTTTGTCTGGTTATATCCTTATGGCTAGATTCAAATTAGATGTTCTTTAACAGCATTGCTCTAAGGGATGTGTCTTTCTCAGTGTGTCACATCATCATCACTGCTATGCAGTGAGATCACTTGGTTAAGTTGATACCTGTCTGGTCTTATCATTTCCTGTTCCCACCATCCTGCCACTTAGTGGTGGTTATAGTAGGATAAAACGCTGTCATAAAACTTTTCTCGATATGCACGGTTCATTTAGGAACTGAAATGACCATAGTTCATTTCATCAAAGGTAGATCTTATGCCTGTTGGCATTTTATTAAATAAAGGAAAGCCTAGCGTATATTGGCATTTATTCCATTGGTATTTACTGAGAAAAAATTTTTATTTATCTTCCTAATAAAAGAATAAATGAATAAATCAGCCTCTGCCAGCCAGAATCTCCAAGATGGGGTACTTGTTTAAATATCCATTGTTCTCCTGGCCCCAAAACACAGGTTCATTAAGACACACGTGCAAGAGAGTGTCTCTCCTTTTTATCCTGGTTCCAGGTGTTCTTTGGATTCTTGCATTAACAGTATTGGCTTGGGTAGTGGGCCATAACTTGGAATAGCCAAGAACAGATTTTCCTAAGGCGTAGAATATTCTGCATGAAGGAGAGGCTCTGAGTTGGAAATGAAGTTGTAGCAGTGGCACCTGGATGGGTCCCTTAGCCTTGAGGAAAAATAACATTTGTGTTATTTTTCCAGTCTTTTCCAGCAGGGGATTTCTTAGTTACAGTGTATTTTAGGGCACACAGGGAGTTTTAACTCGATTTCAAGCAAAGATAGGAAGAAGCCTTGTGGACTGACTTCCTGATTAAGTAGGCAAAGATGACATGTGGTTTGATTTGTCCTTTTCAGTTTTAAATGAACCATATCATATACACTAATTATACATGGTTCTTCCTGTTTTAGATTCCTTTTAAATATGATATTCTTTGTGACCTCAGTGCAGCTGTGGTGTGGTCATTTGGGCAAAGCAGCGCTTTTGTGAAATCCCAGCTATGTGTTAAATGTCTGGAGCGTCTGGTAAGCTTCACATGTTGATTAGATTAGAGTGCTGACATCACTGTGCTCCTGACCAAAGGCCTAGGTCAGATTCTTGTGTTCACCACCTGCTTGTTTTGCTTTATTGATTGCTTAGGGAGATCACTCATCTGTTTAGCCCATGTTTTTGAAATTTTGTGTCATCAGCATTTTCATCATACAGCCCCGCTCCTGGTTAGGAACAAACAGCGGTCTTTATCAGACGGTATGTCAGGCCCCGAGCGCTTCCTGAATTTTAGGATTCTGCATTACCGGTTTCCATTTGTCTAATCCAGTCTCATTTCTCTCAGTTCTGTAGTTACCTTCTGCTTCATTTAGGCTTCTTAGGGCGTGACCGGAGGCAAATTTTTAAATCTCTGAGCTTCAGTTTCATCATCTGTAAAGAAGGAAAAATAATAGCCCCTACATCACAGGGTTTTTTAATGAGGATTCAGCGAGGTGAGATCTTTAAAAAACAATGGTTTCCATTAAGGAAGATCTTAATAAGTACCAAGAACAATGCTACAGTTTTAAAATTTGTTGTCTCATCTCATCTTCATAATAGCTTTATGAGCTAGGAAGACGTTATGGTAATAGCACAGGTAGTGACAGTAGATGGTGTTCTTGAGTATTTGCTGTGTTCCAGTGCTTTACATTTTTCAGTTTAATTCTGTAAATAATCGTACATGGTTAGTACTCGAATTGTCATTTCGTGGATGAGGAAATCTAAGTATAGAGAGGTTGGGTAATTTGCCTGAATTTACAGAGCTCTCATCAGTGGAGCTGGCTTGGAATCCAGGCTACACTTAGAGGTTCTACTTTATCCCCTTTTTTTTTAATGTTCCCCAAATACTTATAAAAAATACAGTGAGATAAGTTTACACCAAGAAATGTAGCAATAAACAGTGGAAGAGGGGCACCTGGGTGGCTCAGTGGGTTGAGCCTCTGCCTTCCGCTCAGGTCATGATTTCAGGGTCCTGGGATCGAGCCCTGCATGGGGCTCTCTGCTCAGCGGGGAACCTGCTTCCCTTCCTCTCTCTCTGCCTGCCTCTCTGCCTACTTGTGATCTCTGTCAAATAAATAAATAAAATCTTTAAAAAAAAAATTAGCAAACTAAGACATTGTTATGTAAATTTCTAAAATGCTGCATTGTGAATTTAGTTGGCAAAGACCTCATTTAGCAATGATTTAGCAATTTCTATCTCCAGGTAGAAAAGAGATACTGAACTGTAAAAAAAAAAAAAAAAGTCTCTTGTTGTTTCAAAATCCCAGTTTATTAATAGATTGTAAGACTGGGTGGCTCAGTTAGTTAAGCCTCTGCCTTCAACTCAGGTCATGATCCCGTGGTCCTGGGATTGAGTCCCGAATCGGGCTCTCTGCTCAGCGGGGAGTCTGCTTCTCCCATTGCCTTCTGCTCCCTCTGCTTGTGCTCGGTCTCTGTCTCTCTCTCTCAAATAAATAAAATCTTAAAAAAATAAGTATAGGTCTTTAATAAGAGAATTGGCTGTACGAGAGTACTCCCTGTTCACAGTATTCCTTTTACTTCCTGTGGGAGTTCCTGCTTCTGCTTGAAGATTGAGCTGTTAGAGCACGAAAGGGCCGCTATTTAGGGAAGACACAGAAAAAGGAAGGGGGGGATGTCAGGCAATACTTCTTTTAGGTACAATAAGCATGATAGTGTTTTAGGGAAACAAGATAAAAATTACTCAAGGTTAGCTTGGTTCTCACTGAATTAAAAACAGTGGACTAAATACTGAGCTCCTCTGTGCCAGTCTAATAATCAGTGCCTTGGTTGCCATATTGGGAATCTCTGGGGTGGTCATCTTGGTACTCTCCGTGATACTCATCTGGGTGTTCTGCCTGATAATCCCTATCACTAATTTCAGACCCATTTGTTCCTGTTTCTTGGCTTCCGTTGCGAATGACAGGTTCTGTGGGAGTGGCACAGTATTTGCGATCATGTACTTGCTGCCCAGGCCCATACATATTAATTCCTTTCTGGGAAGCAACTTTGTTGGTTCCCGTCTGTAGAGAAATTGTCGAGTTGTCCACTGGTTGTAATGTTAGCTTCTGATCATAGATGTTTCTTCTGGTACCTGGTGCTAACATCCCCATCTGGCTGGCTCCTTTGTTGGTGCCCATCTGCAGACTAATTGTGGCCTGGTCAAAAGGTTTGTCGTTTTGCATTTTGGAATCGTAAAGATGCCTCTTGGTGCCATAGGCTGTCATACCTGCTTGGCTGGCACATTGGTTGGCTCCCATCTGCAAACCAGTTACACTTTGGCCAGCTTTTAACTTTCCTTCATCAAAATGTCTTCTTTGCTTTTCATCATACTTAACTCCAGCGTCATTGGTTGTATGGAATCCTTTTGTTTTAGCCAGACCTGCCAGAGCCACCAGCATAGTCTGAACCTGGGTCATGTTTCCATTCCCGAAAAGATCATTTGCTTCAAATATATCGTGTGGCTTCATGCCATAAGCCTGAGTAGGTTTAATAAAGTTCCCAATATTCTCCAACTGGGGCCAGTTTAACAAGGACTCATTAATCTTCTTCACTGAGCCTGGCAACTTGTTTATGAGCTCGCAGAGGATGATGCCATCTTTTGAGGCATACTGAAAGTTGGTGCCAATGCTCATGCCTGTCTCCTCTTCTGTCCAGTTTGAAAGATCTGCCTGAGGATGTACTTGGAAGGGATCTTGCTCTTGACCTTGACAGAGAGCATATTAAGAAGGGCCCTTGTTGAAGTGGGTCATGGTGGTTTGGGAAATGGGAAGAGGGCCTCGGGTCTAGGGCCTGAGGGTTTCACATACTCAGCTTACCCGCGCCTGGCTCCAAGGAGCAGCCGTAGCAGGAGATGCTTGGAATTTGCTCCCCTGGGCTGTGCAGGAGACTCCCAGATGGCGGCAGCAGGGTACGTGCGATGCTCTGGCAACTCAGTCTGATTGGTTCCTGCAAAGCCTCCCACTCCGCTCCCCAGTTTTTGTTTTTTTTTGTGTGTGTGTGTTTTTTTTTTTTTTAAGATTTTATTTATTTGACAGAGATCACAAGTAGGCAGAGAGAGAGAGAGAGGAGGAAGCAGGCTCCATGCCTAACAGAGAGCCTGATGTGGGACTCGATCCTAGGACCCTGAGATCATGACGTGAGCTGAATGCAGAGGCTTAACCCACTGAGCCACCCAGGCACCCCCCCCCCGGTTTTTGTTTTAAATGAGAAGGTTGGGGAGATTAATAAACTCCCAAAACTCCCAGACCTTTTAAGTGGCAGAGCTAGAATATGAACCCAGATTTGTCTGATTCAAAACTGCTCATAATTATCACACTGTACAGCCTCTAGACTATTAAAAACAGTAAATACTTCTGATGTGGTATTGTAGAATGGCTTGATTATACTTAAATACAAGTCACATTGCTGTGTTCACTCATACATGAAAGATGACATTGTGCCTTGATCACAGGCACAATGACCACTGCTTGACATGTGAACTTTACCTGTTGAATTGAT
Organism: Enhydra lutris kenyoni; assembly: GCF_002288905.1. Classification (NCBI taxonomy): domain Eukaryota; kingdom Metazoa; phylum Chordata; class Mammalia; order Carnivora; family Mustelidae; genus Enhydra; species Enhydra lutris. The sequence continues at coordinate 41,003,890 of NW_019154097.1, forward strand.
AGAGAAGATGAGCACCCTTGTGAATCTCTGGAAGCATTCTTGACACTGCTGAAATTCCCATTAGTGATGTTAGTGTTAATGCTCCCATTTTTCCTGATTCAGAGGGTACATTGCCTGCCCAAGATACCTTGTCAGTAACTGAAGGGAGGCAGATGGTACTCCGGAAAGGACATGCCTGTGGGATGAGACAGCACTGTTTGTGTCTCCAGTTGAGTCTCGCTCCCTTGCTTTATTGACACCCCTTCCTAATTCTCTGGTTTTGCCTCCTGTTCTTCCTTTAAGTGACTTCTCCCAGATGACTGACTTTTCTTAACTTCTGCCTACATAGATTAAGGATAAGTATAGTATTTCGATCACCTACTTAGTAACTGATGTGCTATATATGCCATAGAGAGGGAAGTTTACTCTGAAGTTGTCCATTGCCTGCTAAACCAGTAGGACTTAGGACATTTCTCAGTTTTAGGTTATAGTCTCTAAATCTCTGAACTGAACTACTCAATCTTCACTTGATCTTAGCCAAAAGGCCGAGAAGCGATGAACTACTCAATCTTGATACGGGAAGTATTTTACAGATATTTAATTCTCACAAAGGAATTTGAGCCCGGACTGATGATAATTTACTTTATTTTGCAGGAAGGATGCCAATTCTGCACTGCTCAGTAACTACGAGGTAAATAGTTTTGAAGTAAACTATTGAATTTTCCTCTCTGGTAGTTTGCCCTTTGCTTTTGAAGATTATTGAACTAGTTTCAGTTAAAATGACTGAATTCATTTGGATTTTCAACTTTAAAGTAAGACAGATGGCACCATCTGGTGGACCTAGGAATTATAAGCTTGGTAAATTATACATAGTAATTCTGAGAAGCTGGGAAGACTTCAGTTACAGTAGGCAGCCTTCCCCAAACCCAAGTATTGTAGATCTTCATTTGATATGCCTTCATGGGATGGAAGCATCTGTTTTGGAACTGTTTCTGCCTACAAAGTTTTCCATTAAAATACTTATGCCTTTCCTAATTACTACTCTTTACCTATAAAATGCTTTTATATGTTATTATTTCAATCCTCATAATAATCTTATAAGTATTAACACTTTCATTTTGAAAGTGACAGATTAGTTTGATGCACCATTCTGAATAATTTAGTATGAACTAGCAGATTTGGAATTTGGGGGCTTGAGGGTTGGGTTTTTGGAGAAAGGGAGGCAAAAAAGGAAAGAAATTGGTGAGGGGGAGATAATAACATTATTTTTGCCTGCCTACTATTTTGCCTTCGTTTTATTTGGTATTCGCAAAGCCATCTGATAAGTTAGCTCCAGGTACATAAAGAACCGTTTATACATTCACTGTCAATTTTTCATTTTCTACAATCTAAATTCATGAAGACTTTAGGAGATTTGAGTCTCTCTTGTGTGATATAGAAAATAGAAAGTACTGGATTTAACATAGTTGGTCATACTCCTTCCTTAAATTGTTGCTACTAATAACAGGAAGGAAATGGTTGTTAGTCAAGCCATTGGCTTTTAGAAACTTCCTTGTCCAGTTTGGATTCTGCTGAATGTTTGGGTGTTTTATCCTTTGGGGAAACATTGCATTAATCTTATGACACTATTTCTGAAAAAAATAGTGAGAGGCAGGGGAGGGGTTCTGTTTTATCTAGTAATGGTTTATGAACCCATACTTACAACTTTCTTAGGTCTCTGGCATAATCTCTAAAATGGGAAAGATATATCCTCCACCCATCCTCCTCAGCACTAACACATACATGTTTTTCCCTTGTGGGGAAGTTTACTTCTAAAGTTCTGTAGCAATTTTTTCCCTTCTTTTTTTTTTTTTTTAATAAAATTTATATTTATTAAAAAAAATTAAAATAAAATTTATATTTATCACTTAGCATCATAGTTTTTCTTTTTTGGAAATAAACTTACTAGATTTTCATATTAGTGAAACAGGACCTTGTTTTAGAAAAAACTTATTTGTAGGAAAAAATTTTTAATTGAGGCACAGTTGACAGATAACATTAGTTTCAGGTGTACAATGAAATGATTCAGTATTTGTACATTGTGAAATTACCACAATAAATTTAGTAAACATCCATTACCGTACACAGATTTTTTTTTCTTGTGATAAGAACTTTTAAGATTTCCTGTCTTAACAACTTCCACATATTCAGTACAGATACACTGTAGTCCCCGTCCTGCACATTATATCCTCATACTTTACTTATTTTATAACTGGAAATTTGTACCTTGTGACTCCCTTACTGATTTTGCCCATCCTCTGCCTCCTGCCTCTGGCAGCCATGAGTCTATTCTCTATGTCTCTGAGCTTTTTTTTTTTTTTTTTAAAGATTTTATTTATTTATTTGACAGAGAGAGATCACAAGTAGACGGAGAGGCAGGCAGAGAGAGAGAGAGAGAGAGGGAAGCAGGCTCCCCGCTGAGCAGAGAGCCCGATGCGGGACTCGATCCCAGGACCCTGAGATCATGACCTGAGCCAAAGGCAGCGGCTTAACCCACTGAGCCACCCAGGCGCCCCCCCCCCTTTTTTTTTTTTTTTTTTTTTTTGGTGAAGATTTTATGTATGTATGTATGTATCTATTTGAAAGAGAATGCACATGCTTGCTAGCAGGTGGAGGGGCAGAGGGAGAGGGACAAGCATACTCTGTGCTGACCAGGGAACCCAACCCTGGGTTGATCCCACAAGCCTGAGACTATGACTTGAGCTGAAATCAGGAGTTGCATGCTTAACTGACTGAGCCACCCAGGCACCCCCTCGTTTGGTTTGGTTTTGTTTTTTAAGATTCCTCATGTAAGTGAGATCATAAGATATTTGTCTTTCTCTGTCTGGCTTATTTTACTTAGCATAATACCCTAAAATCCATCCATGTTGCAAATAGCAAGGTTTCATTCTTTTTTATGGCCAAATAATATTCCATTGTTTATAGAAAAACCATTTTTTTAAATTCATCTGTTGATGAACACCCACGTTGTTTCCATATCTTGGCTATTGTAAATATTGCGGCATTGAACGTGGTGGTGCATATGTCTTACATAAGAGTTAGTGTTTTTATTTTGTTTTGATAAAATACCCAGAGGTGGAATTGCTGAATCATATTGTGGTTTTATTTTTAACTTTTGAGGACCCTCCATTCTGTTTTCTATAGTGGTTGCATGAATTTACATTCCCGTCAACAGCGCACAAGGGTTTCCTTTTCTTCTCATCCTTGCCGACACATTATTTCTTGTCTTTTTGATGTTAGCTGTTTGAACAGCTATGAAGTCAAATCTCATTGCGGTTTTGATTTGCACTTCCCTGATGATTACTGATGTTGAACATCTTTTTATGTGTCTGTTGGCCATCTGTGTGTCTTTTGAAAAATGTTTGTTTCAGTGCTCTGCCCATTTTTTAATGCGATTGGTTGTTTTGTAAGTTCTTTATATGTTTTGAGTATTAACTTCTTATCAGATATATGATTTGCATATATTTTCACTCATTTAGTAAGTTGTCTGTTCACTTTGCTGATGGTTTCCTTTTCTGTGCCTTTTAGTTTGATGTAGTCCCACTTTTTTATTTTCGCTTTTGTTGCCTTTACTTTTGGTGTTTAAAAAAAAAAATCATCACAGGGACGCCTGGGTGGCTCAGTTGGTTAAGCAGCTGCCTCTGGCTCAGGTCATGATCCCAGCGTCCTGGGATCGAGTCCCACATCGGGCTCCTTGCTCATCAGGGAGCCTGCTTCTCCCTCTGCCTGCCATTCTGTCTGCCTGTGCTTGCTCTCTCTCCCTCTCTCACTCTGACAAATAAATAAATAAAATCTTTAAAAAAAAAAAAGAAAAAAAAATCATCACCAAAACCAATGTCACGGAGCTTGTCTCTTGTGTTTTCCTGTAGGAGCTTTATGGTTTTGGGTCTTGCATTCAGTTCTTTAATTCATTTTGAGTTAATTTTTTATGTGTGGTATAAGGTAATGGTCCAGTTTTCCCAGCACCATTTATTGAAGAGACTCTCTTTTCTCCATTGTGTATTTTTGGCTCCTTTGTCAAAATTAACTAATCACATATGTGTAGGTTTATTTCTGGACTCTCTGTTCTGTTCCATTGATTTTTGTCTTTTTATGTCAATACAATACCATTTTGATTTCTTGGCTTTGTAATGTAGTTTGAAATCAGGAAGCATGATGCCTCTAGCTTTGCTCTTCTTTCTCAGGATTGCTTTGACTATTCAGGGTCTTGTTGTTACATAAAATTTTAGGATTGCTTCTTCTATTTCTGTGAAGAATGCCATTGGAATTTTGATAGAGATTACACATAATCTGTAGATTGCTTTGGGTAGTACGGACATTACTAATTCTTCTAATCCATGAGCATGGAATATCATTCCATTTATTTGTGTCTTGTTCAGTTTCAGTGTCTTATCCTGCTCAGTATATAGATCTTTCATACCTTGGTTAAATTGATTCCTAGGTATTTTGTTATTTTTGATACAATGGTAAATGGGATTGTTTTCTTAATTTCTCTTTCTGATAGTTCACTATTATCATTTGACATGCAATAGAGTTCTATATATTGATTTTGTATCCTGTAATTTTACTGAATTCACTTATAATTAGTTAAGTTTTTTGGTAGAGTCTTTAGAGTTTTCTATAGGTAGTATCATGTCATCTGCAAATAGTGACAGTTTTACCACAATTTGGCTGCCTTCTATTTCTTTTCTTGCCTAATTGCTCTGGCAAGGACTTCTAGTACTACGTGGAAGAAAAGGGGTAAGACTGGCACCTTTGTCTTGGCCTGGTCTAATAGGAAGAGCTTTCAGCTTTTCAGTGTTCAATATGATGTTAGCTGAGGGCTTGTCATATATGGCCTTTACACATTGAGGTGTGTTCCCTCTAAACCCAGTTTGTTGAGAGTTTTTATCATGAATTGGTGTTGAATTTTGGAAAAACCTTTGCATCTATTGAGATCATATTTTAGGAAAATTTACTTTCAAATACTCAATATATTTTTAATATAAGAGGAGATCAGTGATACGGTATATGTTGAAAAGGGAACATTTGGAATATTTTCAATAAACTAACGAATTTGGATTATTCAACTTAGACAAAAGCATTTTTAAAGTGTCAGCTGCTTCTCAGACTCATATTTGCTCTAATACAAGAGTTAGGGGGAGGGTTTGTGAAGGAAAAGAGGTACAGTCCTATTTACTCTTCAAAATCATTGACCTTGAAATACATTCTTCACATTTATTCATAAAAATAATTTATCACTTCCTAGGTGTTCCAGTTACTGACTGATCTGAAAGAGCAACGGAAGGAAAGTGGAAAGAACAAACACAGTTCTGGGCAACAGAACTTGAATACTATCACCTATGAAGTAAGCCTTGTGCTTCTGGGGGGTACCCAAACTACCATGGGGGGGTTGGTTTATTCTGCAGATGACTAGCCACCAAATCATGACTACCTCTTACTTGATTTGAGTAGTTTTACCATAACCCAGTTTTATTCTGTTTGTACAAGTGGGAAGAGTTTGGCCAATGGTGAGGCTTAGCCAATGATAAAGTTGGGGGGAATAGTCAAAAGATTGCCCTCAGTTCTAACACTATTTGTAAGTCAGGGGATCCCTAAGACCACCTTGGGTTCAGTAATTCACTGGAAGTACTCAGAACTCATTGAAAGCTATTGTAGTTGTAGTTACAGTTTATTACAGATTAAAATTGGCCAAGGGAGAAAGCATATGGGACAGATTTTAAGAGAAATTCCAACTTAGAGCTTCTTTTGTCCTCTAATGTGGAGTCAGAGCATGTTTTCCTCTGGAAATTGGTGTGTAACAATGCATACAGAATATTGTCAACCAGCAATCTCAGTTGAACTTTAATGTCCCAAATTTTTATTTGGGCTGTATCATATAAGCATGATTGAAGATTGATTTCCTGTGTAGTTCATCTCAGCCTCTAGGTACATTGATACGGCATGACCCAAAGCCCCCACCCTAAGTCACATTTTTAAGACTATTCAGTATGACCAAGGCCTCCAAAGATACTCCGTTGAGATAGCATTCCAAGGGTCTAGAGATTGCCTCCCAGAAGCTGAGGACAACGGCCAAACTGTCTCTTTCGACAAAGCTAAATTCTTTATTACACAAAAAGTAATGTTTTTTTAACTGCTAAAAACTTAGAAAGTACCAAAAAGTATAAAGAAGAAAGCAAAAGTAATTTACAGTTTTAACATTTAGTTGACATTTTTCTATGTTTTCTCCCAACCTAATGCTTTATCCTTAAAAAAGTTGGGGCGCCTGGGTGGCTCAGTGGGTTAGGGCCTCTGCCTTCGGCTCAAGTCATGATCTCAGGGTCCTGGGATCAAACCCCGCATTGGGCTCTCTGCTCGGCGGCGAGCCAGCTTCCCATCCTCTCTCCCTGCCTGCCTCTCTACCTGCTCGTGATCTCTCTCTGTCAAATAAATAAATAATCTAAAAAAAAAAATGTTTAAGTAATCATATTTGTTTTATGTGATGTTTGATTTTTTTATCTAATTATTTTTATAATTTATGTTTTCTGCTATTTCCTTTCAAGCTACAAAGGATATAGTTTTAATTATCTTTATCTTTCCAAAGACACATTAAACCTGGATTAAGCGACTATAATCCCTTTTAAGGAAAATTAAAGGGTGTTCAGCGCTTTTGTCATCATTCCTCCCCATCTAGTTTTGTTCATCTAATCATGTGTTTAAAATCCCATCATTCAGGGGCGTCTGGATCAGTCGGTTAAACATCCCACTTTTGATTTCGGCTCAGGTCATGATCTCAGGGTCATGAGATCAAGCCCCACATCGGGCTTCATACTCAGCAGGGAGTCTGCCTAAGATTCTTTCTCCCTCTCCCACCACTTCCTCCCCTGCCCCGAGCTTGTGTATGTGCTCACTCTCTCTCTCAAAAAAAACTATCATTTATTTATTCACTCATGTTCTTTTACATTATAGTATTCATCTCTTTAAAAGAAGAAAATGGGGTTGCCTGGGTGGCTCAGTGGGTTAAGCCTCTGCCTTTGGCTCAGATCATGGTCTCAGGGTCCTGGGATCAAGCCCCACATCGGGCTCTCTGCTCAGCAGGGAGTCTGCTTCCCCCTCTCTCTCTCTGCCTGCCTCTCTGCCTACTTGTGATCTCTGTCAAATAAATAAATAAAATCTTTAAAAAAAAAGAAGAAGAAAATGAAATGTTTGTTGGTAATTAGTTTTATAGCCAAATTTCAGGCTGTCAGGTACTCTCTCTTTTTTTTTTTTTTTTTTTTTTTTTAAATTTTTTTTTTTTTGGGCGCCTGGGTGGCTCAGTGGGTTAAAGCCTCTGCCTTCGGCTCAGGTCATGATCTCAGGGTCCTGGGATCAAGCCCCACATCGGGCTCTCTGCTCAGCGGGGAGCCTGCTTCCTCCTCTCTCTCTCTCTCTGCCTGCCTCTGCCTACTTGTGATCTCTCTCTCTGTCTTTAATCTTTAAAAAATCTTTAAAAAAAAATCTTTAAAAAAAAATCTTTAATCTTTAAAAAAAAAAGATTTTATTTATTTATTTGACAGAGATCACAAGTAGACGGAGAGGCAGGCAGAGAGAGAGAGAGAGAGGAGGAAGCAGGCTCCCTGCTGAGCAGAGAGCCCGATGCGGGACTCGATCCCAGGACCCTGAGATCATGACCTGAGCCGAAGGCAGAGGCTTTAACCCACTGAGCCACCCAGGTGCCCCTGTCAGGTACTATTACTACACACTTAAATCAGTTTAAACTCACTGGCACTCTTTTACATATTTGTTAAGTTCTTTTAATTTATAGTGCCTTAAGGAAAGTTACTATGGTGGTAAATGTTTTGAGACTTTTTATGCCTGAGAATATATTTCTAGTGTTCTTTTTTTTTTTTTTTAAGATTTTATTTATTTATTTGACAGAGAGAGATCACAAGTAGACAGAGAGGCAGGCAGAGAGAGAGAGAGAGAGAGAGAGAGGGAAGCAGGCTCCCTGCTGAACAGAGAGCCCAATGCGGGGCTCAATCCCAGGACCCTGAGATCATGACCTGAGCCGAAGGCAGCGGCTTAACCCACTGAGCCACCCAGGCGCCCCTATTTCTAGTGTTCTTAATGTGTGAATGACACCTCATCTGAACTTGGAGTTCATGGGTTTGACTTCCGTTCTGCAAGGTTCTGTAGGGTTTACTTAGTCTGCTAGTGGTCATCATTATGGAGGAGTCTGAGACCAGCCTGATCTTTGCACTTGGGAGAGACTCTTAACTTAGAGGCTTGAGGTTACTGTTTACTTTTCAAGTTTGAAGTTCCTTTCAAGTTATGTCTAGGTGGGGTTCCCTCTTTTAAAAAAAGTAAAAGCCTTTTATTTTGAGATAATGGTAGTCTTACAGAAGAGTTACAGAGGTGGTGCTGAGAGTTCCCATATGCCCTTCTCTTAGTTTTCCCTGATGTTAACATCTCATATAACCATGGCACAATTATCAAAACTAAGAATATTATACATAGATTTTATTCAAATTTTCTCAGTTTTTCCATTAATGCTCTTTTTCTTTTCAAGGATACTGTTTTGTATTTAATTACCATGTCCCTTAATATCCTCCAATCTGTAATGGGTCCTTTTATAGAAGATTTTTGAAATAAAATTTTAGAATACTAAATTATAGCCATTGTCTTTCTTTTTTCTTATTCGGGTTTTTTTTGTCTTATGCTTACTTTTTCTTTCTTTTTTTTTTGGGGGTAGACATTAAAATATATATCAAAAACACCATGCAGGCACCAGAGTCCTGAAATTGTTAGAGAATTTCTCACAGCAATGAAAAGCCACAAGTTGACCAAGTAAGTAAAATTTTTTTATTTTTAATTTAAATTCAATTAAAGTAGCATATAGTATATTATTAGTTTCAGGGGTAGAATTTAGTGATTTCATCAGTTGCATGTAACCCCCAGTGCTCATTATATCAAGTGCCCTCCTTAATGCCCATCACCCAGTTACTCCATCCCCCACCCTCCTCCCCTCCAGCAACCCTTAGTTTCCTACTGTTAAGAGTCTCTTATGGTTTGCCTCCCTCTCTGTTTTTATCTTTTTTTATTTTTCCTTTCCTTCCTCTATGTTCATCTGTTTTGTTTCTTAAATTCCACATAAGAGTGAAATCATATGGATTTGTCTTTCTCTGACTTACATAACTTAGCATAATTCCCCATCCATGTCCTTACAGATGGCAAGATTTCGTTCTTTTTGATAGCTGAGTAATATTGCTGTGTGTGTGTGTGTGTATGTGTACATACCACACCTTTATCCATTCATCTCTCGATGGATATCTAAGTTCTTTTTATAATTTGGCTGTTGTGAACATTGCTGCTATAAATATTGGGGTGCATGTGCCCTTTCAAATCACTGTAGTAAAAATTATTTTAAGTAGGAAAAGTGTGTGACACGAAATGAAACTGATAGTTTACAAAAACCATCCTCAGCAATACTATAATTCTATTTCGATGGGTTTCGAAATTATAATTAATATGCAGTGCTCTTTTAAAGTAGGATCATGATATTGTGGATAAGACAACTGAGATTTAGACACAAGGATCCAAGAGCCAGAACAAAAATTTTAATGAGAGTTTTTAATCTTAAAATCTTTTTGGATTTTTTTTGAGTCCCAGTTCTGTGACCTGCCACATAACCCCTGTACAGCACTTAGGTCAAATTTGTTGACAGCTGGGTTCACAAATTAAAGTGCTCTTTATAAAATTGACCATTTAATTCACTTGAGGCAAAAATGGCTTGATAACATTCTCTTTTCTTTTAAAGCTCTATTACTTTTCCTGGTGACTTTCTTGAATAAGTTAAGCTTGTAGGAATTAAAACATCACTAAGAATTAGATTAAGAGGGGTACTTGGGTGCTCAGTCAGTTACATGCCTGCCTTCGACTCAGATTGTGGTCCTGGGATGGAGCCCCACATCGGGCTCCCTGCTCAGCGGAAGCCTGCTTGTCCCACCACTCCCTCTGCCGCTCCTGCTGCTTATGCTTTCTCTCTCTCTGTTAAATAAATAAAATCTCTTTTTAAAAAAAGAATTAGATTAAGAGATTATATGAGCAGAACACTAGCTCTGATCTTTTAGTTAGTACAGAGCTGATTAATCCCAAGAGCTTCTGTCATTCATTAAGAATAACTAATAATTTTCTTTTGAGGGAAACATGGATGTTATTTCAGACACTATTCTTGGTGAATAATACACGATCAGTAAACTAAGTGTACTTCTCTTGCCCAAGTGAACTCTGAACAGGCAGACATCTTTGAAGCGTGTGTGTGTGTGTGTGTGTGTGTGTGTGTGTAATTTTTTTTACATTTGGTAAAATTTGTCGTCTTAACCACTTCTAAGTGTACAACTCATTAGTGTTAAATATATTCATATGCTGGAGCGCCTGGGTGGCTCAGTGGGTTAAAGCCTCTGCCTTCAGCTCAGGTCATGATCTCAGGGTCCTGGGATCCAGCCCCGCATCAGGCTCTCTGCTCAGCGGGGAGCCTGCTTCCTCCTCTTTCTCTGCCTGCCTCTCTGCCTGCCTCTCTGCCTGCTTGTGATCTCTGTCAAATAAATAAATAAAATCTTTAAAAATATATATATTCATATGCTATACAACTAATATCCAGAAGTTTTTGATCTTGCAAAACTGAAATTCTATACCAGTTAGCTTCCATTTCCCCTGCACCCCAGCCCGACAGCCACCGTTCTGTTTTCTGTTTGTATGAATTTGACTATTCTAGATACTGAGTGGAGTCATGTAGTCATGTATGTGTGTCTTCTTTTTAAAAACTGAATATCATTTAATATTTTAATTTTTTGTTTTACCATTTAAGTCATTTTGAAGTGTGCGGTTCATTAGGCACACTCCCGTTGTTGTACAGCTATCACTGCCATCCACCCACAGACCATTTTCATCTTGCAGAACCAACTGTGCATTTATTAAATGACTCTCCACTTTCCCTGCCTTCTAGCCCCTGGTGCCCACCAGTCTGCTTTCCCTTGTGAACTCTGAACACCTCCCTTGAGGGGATCATATGGTACTTGTCCTTTTGTGACTAATTTCATTTACCGTAATGTCTTCAAGGGTCATCCCTGTTGTAGCATGTGTCAAATTTTCCTTCCTTTTAAACACTGTGATATTTTATATGTCCATCTATCTTTCTTTCTTTTTTTAATTTTATTTTAATTTTATTTGAGAGAGAGACAGAGAGAGCATGAGAGGGGGGGAGGAGGTCAGAGGGAGAAGCAGCCTCCCTATGGAGCTGGGAGCCCAATGCGGGACTCAATCCCAGTGCTCCGGGACCATGACCTGAGCTGAAGACAGTTGCCCAACCAACTGAGCCACCCAGGCGCCCTGTCCATTCACCTACTGATAAATGCCTGAGTTGTTTTTACCTTTTAGCTATTGTGCATAATGATGCTGCTCTGAACCTGAGTGTATAAATATCTCTTTGGGACTCAGTGTGTCTTTAATTTCTTTCAGCGACACTTTATAGTCTTCAGTGTATGAGTCTTTCACCTCCTTGGTTAAGTTTATTCCTCAGTATTTTATTTTCTCAGTGCTACTGTAAATGGAATTTTTTTTTCAGATTGTTCCTTGTTAGTATATAGAAACACAACTGGTTTTCATGTATTGATTTTATATCCTCTAACTTTGCTGAAATTGTTTATCGGTTCTTTTTTTTTAAGATTTTATTTATTTATTTAACAGACAGAAACCACAAGTAGGCAGAGAGGCAGGCAGAGAGAGGAGGAAGCAGGCTCCCCACAGAGCAGAGAGCCCCACGTGGAGCTTGATCCCAGGATCCCGGGATCATGACCCAAGCCGAAGGCAGAGGCTTTAAACCGCTGAGCCACCCAGACACCCCTGTTTATCGGTTCTAACAGGTTTTTGTGGAATCTTCAGGTTTTCTACCTATAATGTAATGTTGTCTGTGAACAGAGATAATTTTCTTCTTTTTCAATTTGCGTGCTTTTATTTCTTTGTCTTGTTTAATTCCTCTGGCTAGGACTTCTGGTCCTGTGTTGAACACAGAAGTGGTGGAAGAAGATAGCCTTGTCATGTTCCTGATTTAGAGGAAAAGCTTTCAGTCTTCCACCATTGGCTAGGTGTTGGCTGTGGGTTTTTCATATGTGGCCTTTGTTGTGTTGATGTAGTTCCCTTCTATTCCAAGTTTTTTTAAAATATTTTTATCATGAAAGGGTGTGAATTGTGTCACATGCTTTTTCTGCAACAACTGAGATGATTAAGTGGGGTTTTTTTTCTTCATTTGTTAATGTGATTTATTTCATTGATTTTCACCTGTTGAACAGTTCTTGCATTCCTCAAATTAGTCCCATTTGGTCATTGTGTGTAATCCCTTAATAGGCTAGTTAGGTTAATATTTTGTTGTGGATTTTACAGCAGCACAAGAGCTGGTGGTCTTTAGTTTTCTTGTGGTGTCTTTGCCTGACTTTGGTATCAGGGCAGTCTTGGCTTGGACTTTATTTGAGGTTTTATTTACTTATTTTAACAATGCAAACAATTTTTTAAAAATTTTTATTTATTTATTTAAGACTTTATTTATTTATTTGACAGAGAAAGATCCAGTAAGAGAAGGAACACAAGCAGGGGGAGTGGGAGAGGGAGAAGCAGGCTTCCTGCTGAGCAGGGAGCCCAATGTGGGGCTCAATCCCAGGACCCCAGGATCATGACCTGAGCCGAAGGCAGACACTTAAAACTGAGCCACCCAGGCACCCCTTAATTTTTTTTTTAATTAATATGTAATGTATTGTTTTAGGAGTACAGGTCTGTGATTCATCAGCCTTACATAATTCACAGCACTCACCATAGCACATACCCTCCCCCATGTCCATCACCCGGCCACCCCATCCCCTCCACTCCCCTCCACTCCAGCAACCCTCAGTTTGTTTCCTGAGATTAAGAGTCTCTTATGGTTTGTTTCCTTCTCTGGTTTCATCTTGTTTCATTTTTCCCTCCCTTCCCCTATGATCCTCTGTCTTGTTTCTCAAATTCCTCATATCAGAGAGCTCATATGATAATAATTGTCTTTCTCTGACTGAGTTACTTCGCTTAGCATAATATCCTCTAGTTCCATCCACATTGTTGCAAATGGCAAGATTTCAATTTTTTGGTGGCTGCGTAATACTCGTGTGTGTGTGTGTGTGTGTGTGTGTGTGTGTGTGTGTGTGTGTGCATACATACCACACATCTTTATCCATTCATTGTTGATGGACAACTGGGCTCTTTCCATAGTTTGGCTATTGTGGACATTGCTGCTATAAGCATTCAGGTGCATGTGCCCCTTCAGATCACTACATTTGTATCTTTAGGGTAAATACCCAGTCGTGTAATTGTTGGGTTGTAGGGTAGCTCTATTTTCAACCTTTTGAGGAACCTCCCTACTGTTTTCCAGAGTGGCTGCACCAGCTTGCATTCCAAACCAACAGTGTAGGAGGGTTCCCCTTTCTCTGCATCCTCGCCAACACCTGTCGTTTCCTGACTTGTTAATTTTAGCCACTCTCTCTGGTGTGAGCTGGTATGTCATTGTGGTTTTGATTTGTATTTCCCTGATGCCTAGTGATACGGAGCACTTTTTCATGTGTCTGTTGGCCATCTGGATGTTTTCTTTGCAGAAATGTCTGTTCATGTCCTTTGCCTATTTCCTGATTGGAGTATTTGTTGTTTGAGCGCTGAGTTTGCTAAGTTCTTTATAGATTTTGGATACTTTGCCTTTTTATATAAATTTTTAAAAATTATTTTAGAGCAAGAGTGAGCAGGGCAGGGGAAGGGCAGAGGGAGAGAATCTCCAGCAGACTCCGTGCTGAGAGGGGAGCTGGAAGTGGAGCGGCAGTGGCCATGGTGCCATCACCTGCACCTCTGATCAGAAGCAGCTGTCAGTGACTAGAGCACAGGCCTTTGGGAGGACAGGTTCTTTTTTGCCCTCTCTGGCTTCAGGAGGACGTATGCAGGCTGCTTTAGGAACATGGGTACAGCTGCCTACCAATAAAATTGGAGGATGGTATACTGTGCTAAGGTCTAAAATTGACCAAAATTAACTTTAGTTTACCTTCCAAGTCTTACCCTGGAAGTTGCAAGCCTTTAAGAGGCTCTAGAATTCCAAAATAGTTACATCAGACAGACTCTACCAGTGCAGTTATTATCTAGATGGAGAGACAGATTCCTGTTGCTTTTTACTTTGTCACTTTTCTAGAATCATCTCTGTCCTTTCTCCTTTTTTTTTAATTAAGACTTTATATTTTTAGATCACTTTTATGTTAACAGCAAAATTAAGGGAAGGACAAGAGATTTCTCATATATTCCCTCTGCATCAGATGCACAGCCTCCCCCTGTGTCACTGTCCCCCATCAGATTGGTAACTATGTTAACAATCAGTGAACCTCCATTGACATATCATTATTACCCGAAGTCCGTAGTTTACATTGTGGTTCATTCTTAGAATTGCGCATCCTGTGGACTTGGATGAATGTATAACACATATATCCCCTGTTGTTGTATCGAATGGAGTGTTTTCACTGACCTGGAAATCCTCTGTGCTCTGCCTGTTAACCCCTCCCTCCCACACACACAACCCCTGGTAACCACTAATCTTTTTACTAACTCCATAGTTCACCTTCGTCAGAATGTCCTGTGGCGGGAACCCTACATATGTCGTCTTTTTCACATTGTCTTCTTTCGCTGGGTAGTGTGCATTTTAAACTTCCTCCATGTCTTTTTATGGTTCCATAGCTCATTTCTTTTTAGCATTAAAGAATATTCCGTTGTCGAAGGTACTGTAATTTGTGAGTTCATTATCCACTAAAGGACATCTTGGTTGCTTCCAAGTTTGGGCAGTTATCAAAAATACCTAGTTTAAACATTTGTGTACAGGATTTTTTTGTCAATGTAAGTTTTCAGCTCCTCTGGGTAAATACCAAGGAGTGCACTTGCTGGATCACAGGGTAAGAGTATGTCTAGTTTTGTACGAGACCACAAGACGGCCTTCCGAAATGCCTGTATCATTTTGCATCCCCCATCAGTGAATGAGAGTTCTGTAGGCATCAGTTCTCACTAACATTTGGTGATCTTAGTGTTCTGGATTTTGGCCATTCTAATAGGTGTAAAATGATATCTTGTTTTATTGTTGTTTTTTAAGATTTTACTTGTTTATTTGCAAGAGAGAGAGTGCGCGCCCATGTGCACAAGCAGCAGGAGTGGCAGGCAGAGGGAGAAGTAGGCTCCCCACTGAGTAGGGGACCCCCCCCCATGTGGGAGTGGATCCTAGAACCATGGGCTCATGTCCTGAGCTGAAGGCAGAGGCTTAATCAACTGAGCCATCCAGGCGCCCAAATGGTATCTTGTTTTAATTTGCATAGTTTCCTAATAATATTTAATGCCGAGCATCTTTGCCATCTGTGTCCCTCTTTTTTTTTAAGATTTTATTTATTTGAGAGAGAGAGCATGAGCATGGGGAAGGGCAGAGGGAGAGGCAGACTCCCCACCAAGTGGGAAGCCCCATGCTGGGCTGGATCCCAGGACCCAAGATCATGACCTGAGCCGAAGTCAGATGTTTAAACAACCAAACCACCCAGGTGCCCCTGTGTATCTTCTTTGATGAGGTGTTCGTTTAGGTCTTTTGGTCATTTTTAAATTGGGTTGTTTGTTTTCTTATTGTTTGAAGAATTTGTTGTATATTTTGGATAACAGTCCTTTATCCTGTGTCTTTCATAAATATTTTCTCCTAGCCTGTGGTCTGTTTTCTCATTTTCTTGATGTTGCGTTTCACAGAGCAGATGTTTTTAATTTTAATGAAGTCCACTTTATCTGTCATTTCTTTCATGGGTTGTGTCTTTGGCGTTGTAGCTGAAGAGTTGCCATCAAACTCAGGATCATCTAGGTGTTCTCCTGTATGATCATCTGGGAGTTTTTATAGTTTGCATTTTACATTTAGGTCTAGTTGTCTAGACAGTTGTTTTCTGCGTGGTAGAGAGGCAGATTCCTGGTTCTTTCCACTCTGCCATTTTGCCGGAATCCTCTCTGTTCATTTTTTTTTTCCTTTCCTTCCTTCTCTTAGTTGTTCAGACAAGATATTTCCATTGATCTGTCTATAAATTCACAGACTTTGTCATCTCCATTTTGTTAGTAAGTCCAGCCAGTGAATTTATTTCATACATTATGTTTTTTAGTTCTAAAATTTCCATTTGTTTATTATTTATAATTTCTGTCTCTTTCCTAAGAACTTACTTTATTCCGCTCATTTCAAGAATTTTGTTATAGTAGCTACTTTAATGTCTTTTATAGTTCTAACATATGGGTGATTGTAGGTTTGGTATCTGTTGATTATGTGTTCCTTTGAGAATGAGTTGTCTTTTCTTTCTTTCCATTGAGGTAATTTTAAATTAACTTTGAATTATGTCTTGGACCTTTTGAATACTGTTTAGACTCTGGACCCTGTTAAAACCCTCTGGTTAATGTTGCTTTTTTTTGTTTGTTTCTTTTAGCAGTTAGTCAACCCAGTTAGGTTCACACCTCAAGTCTCTTGCCTTCCATGGGCAAGATTCATGTCAGTTTAGTTTTTAAAACCTTTGATCTGCAGCTTTGGATCTTTTTTGCAGATGAGACTAGAGTGGTGATTTACCGTATTCACTTCTCAGCGTGAGTCTGGTTTTTGTTGCTTGGGGCTCTTCTGCACACGAATAGCTCAGGCTGAACCTAGGGTTTGTGCTGATTGATGCTCAAATTCAGGGGAATCCCCTTCTCTAGCACACCTCTCTGGGGTTGCCCCTATACTCTTTGACCCACTTGAGCCCTGGCCCCCATTGGTTCTCTGGCCACAAGTACTAAATTTCTCTCAAAAATTTAGCTGCCCACATGTACAGTTGTTACTGCTGCCATCCTTGGGGCAAAGCAAGGAAGGAAAGGGAAAAAAGGGTGTATTGCTTGGCACTCTGGACCCCCGAGACTCTCTTCCTGTTTACACTCACTGCCTGGGCTCCCTGGGGGAGCTGCCCCTGAGGTGTGAGTTTCATCCAGATTTCCAGGGCTCAGGGGCCTCTTTCCCCAGTGTTCTGGCTGGAAAGATGGGATTTCTGTTGGAGTCTAGCTGCCTGTTGGAACTACTGCCATAGCTCCTCTGTGGCCCGAGGATCAGGGCTATGAGAGAAAAGAGAAAACAAAGCCAAAGAAACTCAAGTCCTCCCCCGACACTAACTAGTTCTTCAAGTTGCTTTCCCTCCCCAGTCCTCCTCCTCTTGTATACTTTTCATTCGGAGCCCTCAGGTTATTGCTTTTGTATTTAGTCCTGGTTTTGGTACAGTCAGCAGAAAGGTTGGCTTTGGTGGTCTCACTCTTCTCTTATATACAACACAAGTCCTCATAGTTGGTTTTTAAGACCTCTTCTCAGTATTTGTCTGGTCTGATGTATTGCTTCCCAATCCCTACATCTTTTCTGCTACAAATATGCACCTGGCGACCATTCGAGAAACCCACAAATGGGGTGTCTGGCTGGCTCAGTCAGTAGAGCAGAGACTCTTGATCTTGGAGTTGTGGGTGCAAGCCCCATGTTGGGCATAGAATTTAATTCAAAAAGAAAGAAAAGAAAGAAGCCCAAATGAGAATGGGCTTGTACGATGATTCATGATTGGCCATAATCTGTGTAAATTTAACGCAGATTGTAATGTTCAGAGAAGTTCCTTTTTACCATTTGTGATCCTAAATTTGAGGATTTTTAACTTTCTTTGTGACTTTTTGGTGCCTGTCTTTCATTAAGTGGTTGATTTCTGAGACCGATCATGTGCCAGTGTAGTCACATAGGTTGTCCATGACAGTGGGACGCGGAAGCGGCAGGCAGTGTTGTTCTCCAAACAACCAGGAGAGGGGGCTGGCGGGCTTCTTGCTCTGTAGAGGCCCGGGGCCTTCTCCAAGGTGCTTGGCTTTCCACAGTACCTGTGACCCAGGGGCTGCTTGCCGGACGCTATCAAGACCGGGACCATCTTGTGCTAACCAGTGCGACAGAAGACAGGAATCCCATTTATAGCAGAAACTGCTGAAGCGCTCTTTAACCCTTCTGTCAGCGTATCTCCTGAGAGTTCTTCTCTGCCGTCCTCTCTGGGGGAGGAGATTCACGATAATAGCCCTTACGTGGTCCAGGTCTCCTTACGTGGTCCAGGTCTCCTTACGTGGTCCAGGTCTCCTGGGACAAGGAGACCTTATACCTTATTACTTTGCTTAAATACCTGCACTGTTAGAGTCCTTGAGGGTATAGTAGGAACTTCATAACTTTATTCAACAAAATGGTAGTATTGAGACTCCACTCGAAGTCCTGTTACTTTTCTATAGCATGTTCATTCCACAAAGCATGTGGTTCTTTAATCACTGATTCTTGCTTGAGGCATTTAGTTCTTGCGAACTACAGCCTGGCTTCCGCCCCGGCTCTTGTCCCGAGATCTCCTCCCTAAGACGCGCAGCTACACTTCCCAGGAGTAGAAGGACCGTAGGTGGGTTTGTAAAATAACTTAGAGTCCTTAAAAGGGACTCCTCTGTACACAGATTACTCTTGGGGTTTGGCACCGTATGTGGGACATGTACTTCTAGGGCCAGCAAAGTTCAGAGGAGACGGGAGGTTGTCACGTTTCCCTGCTGTCTGGCGTGTGGTTACGCTGTCTGCTCTCAGAGCATGGAATCCTGCCCCAGGTCTCCCCGGTGTTCAGCAGTTGTCTCCTCTTTGTACTTTTCCTGAAAGTCGGTCCTGCCTAACTCTTTAACTTACCCTCCAGCTTTGTCCCTATTTGGGGGACACAGAGATGAATACAGTGTAATGGTAGGAGGGTCATAGTAGAGAGACCCACTGAAGTGTCAGAATTTGAGTATAACGTTTTGTCTCTGGGAGGTGACACTGGGTTTTAATATAAAGGAAGAGTCAGTCAGGTTCAGGCGAGTTAGTTCTCTCTGAGCAGAGGGAATGTGGTGTGCGAAGCAGAGTCAAGTGGCCTGATGCTTTTCTGGGCGGTGTTTAGTTTCATCTAATTGGGGTGTGAGTGCATGGGGAGAGCAAAGGCATGTGAACATAGGGAGATTGACAAACACTAAGTTTCAGTTGGCTCTGGAGACTGAACTAAGGAAATTCAGACTCGTACCAAAACCTGTGGAGACAGTGGGAGGATTACGAGCAGGATATTGAGGCGGCCAGATTTTCATCTCTTAAAAGGTACTTTATTTGTAAATGAAGATAGGTTTAAAAAGTGGCAGACCTCTGGGGGTAGAGGCCATTGTCCTCTAACCAAGAAGAATTGGGGCTTATAGAAATGGTGAGGAGGGGATGGATATTTTGAAAAAGAAACAATCTTTAAAAACAAACAAACAAACAGTTTTTAATTCTCAGTGACTTAATACTGGCAGTGGGTAAGAGGGAGGGGTGAAGGATGACCCTCAGGTTTCTGGCCGGGGTGTCTGCTTCTTTACCAAGATGAGAAGTTGAGAGAATGGAGCTGGTGTGTAGGAAAGGAGAGGCAGTTCACTTGGGATGTTTGAGCCTGACATCGGCCTGAGGTGTTCAGGAGATATCTAGGTGGCCGCTGGTTACAGAGGTCTGGAGCTGAGGTCACATGGCATGAAGACGTGGATGACTTGCCCTAAAACCTATAGTAGCGGGTGAGATTGTGAGGTTCGGATATAAGGGGTCAGACGGTGGAGGACGGCACCGTGGGAATGCGACAGAGGCAAGCAGCAGAAGACAAAGCCTAGAAAGAGATGAAGGTCTAGTTGGATAAGAGAATCAGGAAAGAATGGTTTGTGGAAGCCGCAGGTAGACAGTTTTAAGGAGGGAGTGATAGCGTAGAGACAGGGCAGAACAGGACAGGGGAGCATCCGCTAGAGTTGTCCATGTGGAGGTCGCCGGGCCCTTTGGCAAGGAGGGTTTTGGTGATCAGTTGGGACAGGAGCTAAAGGGCAGTGAGCTGAAGTGAAGGCGCGAGAGCGGAGACGGTGGAAACAGGCTTGGTTAGAGGTGAGGGGAGAGGGGACTGTTTGCGGCCCCAGCCCTCGAGCTGGAGCCTGCGGGAGTGTGGTTCCATGATTTCACTCGTGCCGTGCTCAGCTCCTTGAGTGTGGCAGCAGAGAACTTGCTTGGTTGGTTGGACTCCAGGTGGGCTTCTTCAGGGGACAGCTGTGAGCGTTTTTGTTACTCGGGGACTCACAAGACCCTTCTGTGTAACCGCAGGACCGGCTCCGGCCGTTCAGAGCCCAGCAGGACAGCAGCCGGTCAGTCCGTGAGCGGAGTTCCATCGCTGTGACTGATTTGTAGCAGAGACGCTCATTCATTCGGCTGTCCTTTTTCTCTGTTCTTTGTTCATACGGTTGGGTAATGATGGTTAAAATGATTTTATTTGGAATGAGGGTTCATATTATTTTCCAGCTCAGTTGGGTCTTTAAAACTGCTTGCTGAGCGGGGGAGGAGTGCCCTGGGTGGCTCAGTGGGTTAAGCCTCTGCCTTCTGCTCAGGTCATGATCCCGGGGTCCTGGGATCGAGCCCCGCATCAGGCTCTCTGCTCGGCGGGGAGCCTGCTTCCCCCTTACCTCTGCCTGCCTCTCTGCCTGCTTGTGCTCTCTCTCTCTCTCTCTCTAACAAATAAATAAATAAAATCTTTAAAACAAAAACCAAAAAAACTGCTTGCTGGGGGTAGGGGGGCACACCTGGGTGGCTCAGTGGGTTAAGCGACGGTCTTCAGCTCAGGTCATGATCCTGGAGTCCCAGGATCGAGTTCTGCATTGGGCTTCCTGCTCGGCACGGCGTCTGCTTCTCCCGCTGACCCTCCCCCTTGTCATGCCTGTGTTCTCTCTCTCTCTCTGAAACAAATAAATAAAATCTTAAAAACAAAACAAAACAAAAACTGCTTGCTGGGGGCACCTGGGTGACTCAGTTCAGCATCTAACTTTGGCTCAGGTCAAGATCTTAGGGTCCTGGCATTAAGTCCTGTGTTGGGTTCCTTGCTCAGCAGGGTGTCTGCTTCTCCCTCTGCAACTCCCCCTGCTTGTGCTCTTTCTCCGATAAATAAATAAATAAAGTATTTTTTTAAAAAAAAAGGATCTCTTGGTCCTGGGATCAAGCCCAGCATTGGGCCCTTTGCTCAGTGGGGAGTCTGCTTCTCCTTTTCCCTCTCTTTCTCAAACACAGACAAACACACCTGCAGCTGGTCTTATTCCGGGTCCTTCCTGCCTTCTCAGATGGTGACTTCACTTCCTTCACTGAGAATTATCCAGTGAATGAATGGCCTTTCCCTTCAGGTCCCCTCAGATCTGCCCCCCCCCCAACAGTGCTGTGGCCTCAGTGGAACACGATGAGCCTCTTTGCCAAAACGTGGGACTTCTGTTTTTCTGAGGGTCTTTCTCCCTTTCTCCCCTATAATTTCAATCTTTCCTTGTGCTTAGCTCTCACCCAGCAGCCGTGCTGCAGTGTCCCTCGAGAACCTGCCATCCCCAGGCTGTCTCTGCTCTTTTAGTTCTACCTGTCAGGAGGGTATTTTGGTCTGTGATGCTGCGCAGAACCAGACCCGTGACCTCTGTGAACTGCAGAGGTCAGTGTCGAGCACGGCCAGTCTACCCTGTGCAGCCTCGTGGCCGTCCGGTGTCCCCTCAGACCTGTGTCCTCCTCAGGCTGCCCGTGCTAATGCTCCTTCTGCCCACTCAGAGCTCCGTCGTCTGAGCCTCGTGCACCCACGACTGCCGCGGTCCCTACCACGTCCCCCCATGCCTCACCGCGTCTTCCCAGGGCCCAGACGGGCTTTAGGTTCCACAGTCCCTGCGGCTTGTCCACTTGGTCCATCTGTGTGCCTGGCACAGCGGTGCCGGCGGAGGGAGGGTGTTTTGCCGGCGCCGCATGCAGGGCCGGGCCTGCCGCCGGCTGCGGTCCTCCTCCACCCGCCGCACGCCTTCCCGGGGCTGCTCCGCGTGCAGCAGGGAGCCACTGTCCTTCGAACTCAGCGGAAAGGAAACCTCTTCACGGGTGGCGTAGGGGGGCGGCTCCGGCATCTGGTGAGGGGCAGACCGCCAGTGTGCTGGGAAAGAGGTCACGTCCCTCTGGCACTGTCGTAGCTCACCTGCTCTGGTCCTGTCAGCCTCACGTTGCACTTCAGACTCCCGTGGCGCGGTCTTTCTGCTGCCCGACTTTGGGCACTTTTCAGATTTACTGAGAAACCGTGCTGTGGTGGCAGAACCTCCCCGAAGCGTTTTGATGCGGGGGAGGCAGCCATCCATGAAACCACGTCGGTGAGGTAGCCCCGAGGATCATCCTTAAATTCCTGCGGAGCGATGCTGTGCCACGCTGGTCTTGGCTTTCCGTCATGAAATTATCAAATTAGGCTTGGAGGGAACGTTCACCCTCCGAGAATTAAAGTTGTCAAGTCATTCTGCTTGGCCTTTACTTTCCTCTAAGTCTTTGACCTACAGTGCACGTGGGAAGTAAAATGCTTCAGGTGTCTGCCTTTGCCTTTCCGTCCTTTGCGTGTCCCACCATCAGGCCTAGTCTTCTGTTCCTCCTGCCGTTTCCCCTTGAGTCTGACTTGCGGGACAGGCCAGCCGGACTGACTTCCTTCCCTCCTCACATCTCCCCACGCGCCATCTTTGAGCTCGTCTTTCACAGGGAGTCTCAAACCCCTTCTGTACCCTAAGCACAGACCCCATTGCTTTTGCTTTTGCATCTGCCTCTTGGACCTCCCTCACAGGTTGTTTTACTAGACACGGGCCAAACCTAAATTTGCTTTGGTGCCGGGAAAACTGAGGTTGGTTTGAACAAAGAACATCAGTACAAACTGGACTGAAAGCAAATTGTTTAAAATCTGAGGGGCAGGGCGCCTGGGTGGCTCAGTGGGTTAAGCCTCTGCCTTCGGCTCAGTTGACGATTCCAGGGTCCTGGGATCCAGCCCCGCATCGGGCTCTCTGCTCTGCAGGGAGCCTGCTTCCCCCTCTCTCTCTGCCTGCCTCTCTGCCTGCTTGTGATCTCTGTGTGTCAAATAAATAAAATCTTTAAAAAATAAAATAAAATCTGAGGGGCAGTGAGGAAGATGCCTTTCAAAAGCCTGATAACTTTAGAGCCAAATAAAGGGGAGTTTTCAGATCAAAATCTGGTTGCCCTTTGTTGTCAGCCTGCCCGATGCAGCCACTCACGGCTCCTGAGAATTCCCAAGCAGGGTTAATGGGGTCATACTGTGAATGCCTCACCTCCGAGTGATTTGAGTCCAGTGAAATCTCATTAGCGCTAAGAATGTTTCGGGATCCTTAGTACTTTGGTTTTTCTTTTCTGAAATTGGGTTCTATTTTATCTTATAATTTCAGTTCATCTAAATGTTGGGTTCTGTACGTGTGATGCTTTTGGCTGTACCATTGATTATTATGGAAATCCTCTGTTGTATGTTTCTGTTTGCACTGTGGCGCACTTGTGGATTTTTTTATACTCAAAATGTAGAATAGAGTCTGTTTTAAAGGTCTTAATAAAGCAGTGATACTGCATTACAGGAAAAGTAAAGGTTAATTTCTCCACAGTTAATCCTTAGTCCCCACAATCCAGTTGTCCCCACCACTGTCATTCTACCAAACTACTTGCACAGGCCACTGGTGTCCTCTGTTTTGGCAAATCCGGTGACTTCTGACTGTCAGCCTGCTCCCCCCGCCCCCTGTCCTGGTCTTCACTTGCTGTGTAGTTGGTGTGGACCGTGGTGCACTCCCATTGTTTCGTGTGACTCCTTGCTGATACGTCCAGTCTGCTGGTCGCACTAGACCTAAAACTAGACAGGTGGCTGGACAGAGTTCTCCTTGTTGTTCCGAAAGCAACCTCAAACTCAAACTCAGATTTCAAATAATAAATTTTTCCCAAACAGCCTAAAAGCCTGACATTGAACCCTGACTCTTCTCTTTCCTTCGCCTGTCCCCGCCCCACTGAGGCGGTTGTTAGGTCCTGTTGACCTCGGGGTGGCCAGGAGCGCTTCACTGTCCAGTCTCATTGCCAGCCCTGCCTCATTTCTTCTCACCTGAGAGCATGTCACGTCTTTCCTCGGTTGCTTTCCGGTGTCCGCAGAGTCACGTGCAGCCCTGCAGTTGGAGCCTGTGTGGTCTTGTTCTGATGACCCAGCCTCAGGTCCCACAGCCTCTCATGCAGCTGTTTCCCAAAATTCCGTCATTTTTGTTCTTCTGGCCATTTACTCGGGCTGTTCTGGTCCTGACTCCCCTTTCCTATAATCATTTTGCCTAGAAAATCCTTCAGGGCCCAGTGCAAGGGTTTCCTCCTCTGTGAAGTCATCTTTGAGTCTAGAGGAAATGTTTGGGGGAATATGAGGAGTAGAACTTAATTACAAGTGCCTCCCTAATGACTGCCATTTGTGGAGACATAGCTGTGTGACAGTCATCGTGTTGAATACTGAGTACTAGAAGCAGATGGTTAAGAACATGAGCTTTGATGGCCGAGTCCCAGCTCTGCCATTTCCTAGCTGTGTAACCTTGGGCAGGTTACTCACCATCTCAGCGTCGGTTAGGTTGGAGGGCTCAGTGTGCTCGCCATATGGGAAGTAAGCAACAAATGGTAGCTGCGGACGGTATAAACGGAAAGATGTCCATCCCTACGAACCCCCTGGTGAGACACAAGTTCTGTCATCGTTGCTGTTGTACAGATGGTGAGACCCCGGCATAGGGCGGCTGGCTAATGTGCTGCTTCCCCCAGAGCCGCTGTGGGCCTGTGGCTCATTCATCTGTTCATTTCAGAATGCCTTTAAGCTCAATAAATATTTACTGAGTTGAACTGAAAGAGGAGTCTGGAGCTCCTGGGTCAGAATGAGAGATGAAACTTCAAAATTGTCACCTACACAG
The DNA here is from genome assembly GCF_002288905.1 of Enhydra lutris kenyoni. NCBI lineage: Eukaryota > Metazoa > Chordata > Mammalia > Carnivora > Mustelidae > Enhydra > Enhydra lutris. Next base: position 41,028,751 of record NW_019154097.1, read on the forward strand.
GGGCGGTCACTGGAGCTCTTCTTTTTTCTTTTAAGTCCTGTGTCACCTGTGAGAGTCCACACATTTCAGCCACCCCTCTGGCAGTGAGCTCACTGTGGTCTTGTGACCGGTGAAGATTCTTCCCTTTAGTTGTGACCTGTTTGTTAAGACTGGCTTGTGTTTGTCTCCTTTCCCAGCTGGACTGTGAACTGTGTGTGTAGAGGACTACGCCTGTGCCTCTGTACATTAGCCCCTGCCCCCTTCCTGTCCTGGTTTTTGTTTTCTAAGATAATAAGTCAAAATCTGACGTTTAATATTAATCTCAAAAAGGAATTCTCAGCCATTTCTTTTTTTTTTTTTTTTAAGATTTTATTTATTTATTTGACAGACAGAGATCACAAGTAGGCAGAGAGGCAGGCAGAGGGGGGGGGGGGAAGCAGACCCCCTGCTGAGCAGAGAGCCCGATGCGGGGCTCGATCCCAGGACCCTGAGATCATGGCCTGAGCCGAAGGCAGAGGCTCAACCCACTGAGCCACCCAGGTGCCCCAAATTCTCAGCCATTTCTAAGTGATACCAACCAACCAAGATTGTTTTATAATCTTTCTATAATCTGGATTAAGAGAATGTTATTTTCTTCATATTTTTCCGATAAAGTGTATTAAGACTGCACCTCTGCTATTTGTTACATTTCTTTTCGTCAGTATCTCTGTTGTTGTCAGAATTCTGATACACACTTGTACCCTCCGAGAGTCTCCGACATAGGCTCTCCTGTTCTCATTCTCTCATTTTACAGTTGAAGAAACCGAAGGCCACGTTCCAGCAGGTTCTCCCATTTGTCATCTGACACAGCGTTCTCTAAACAGTTTGGTCAAGACTCAGGATTCTAAAGGGAATAAGAGTTTTAAATTCTTTGTACTTTTCTTTTGACAGAGCTGAAAAGCTTCAGCTGTTGAATCACAGGCCTATGACTGCTGTTGAGATCCAACTGGTGAGTGAAGATGGCCTGAGCGTGAGGGGCTGGTTTCCGGGCCTGAGAGGGAGGAAGGTGATAAAGGTGGAGAACAGACGAGGCAGGAATTGCCATTTCTTGAAAAGATGGCCCGACTACCCCCATTTCGTGAGAGGAGGGGACCTCACCAGTTTGATCCTAGTTGGTACGGACTTGGAAAGTAAGAGGCGAGACGAAGTTTAGTTCTTTCTCGGGGCTTGGGCATCTCAGCGGCTCTTTGTCTCCCTTGATGTCCTGCCCGGTTCTGGCCACTGGTTTCCTGTAGGCATTACTGCCAACCAGATGTTGCGTGGAAACAATAGACTCACCACGACTCTGGCAGAATTTCTCCTCCCTGACTCCTGCCTTCAGCCCTGCTCCCCCGTTTCTGTTCTTGGTTCACGGAGCACATGTGCCCTTCCTCCTGTGCTCTCTCAGCCTCCTGGCCCAGTCTCCTAAGCCAGAAACCTGGAAGTCATTCTCTGCCTTTGATCTACGCACTCAGTCCCTAGGTTCCGTTGCTTCTGTCTTCCCTTGTTCTCTCTTCTCTCCCTGCTGCACCGTGTCCATTTCTGTCACTTCTCAGTGTGGCTCTCGCGGTTGTCCTCTTGTCATCCCTGCCTCAGTCTGGCCCCTCCAGTCTACCTTTCCCACCACGGTCAGTTCACTTTCTAAAACCACAGACGTGATAGTCTTGTTTCGCGGCATACGACCGTTCAGCGGACTCTCATCACTTGCACAGGCGACCCAAGCTTTAGAATGGTGCGAAGCGGCAAGAGTAGGAGCCACACATGGTCTAAGGAGAGTATGAAAATGAGGCCCAGTGAGACAAACCGAGCAGCTGCTGTGTTGATGTCCTGGGGCAGTTTCCCTCCGCTGTGCAGGGCAGAGAATACCGTCGAAGCTCTAAGTATCAGGCAGGCCATTTAACTGCCGGTTTAAGAAAAAAAAACTGATCGGAGAATTAACGAAAGGAGAATTAAGGAATTTGCAAAGTCAATTTTAGAAGAACTTCTCCTTTGTCAAAGTTCCTTCAGAAGAGTGTGGAAGAAAGTAACCAGAAATACCTATGATGTTTAGAATCGCTTTACAAAGAACCTTTTTGAAAGGGTCACGGGAATTTAGTTTTTGACTATAACTTTTATTGTCTTCCCAGTGTTGTTTCTGTCCTTCAGAGTGCACCCAAAATTAAATTAGAAAAATTCCTTCCATAAAGGGTGACTTTCTGGGGGAACTGGCCTTTAGGCTAAATAGAAATCCTTTTTTTTTTTTTTGTACCCTTATTCTGATGCTTTCAACTGTGTTGAAGATACAGCTTAGAAAAGAAGAAACAAACACATCAGCAAGAAACTAATTCATGTCCCTCTGGGTTAAAGATCACATGTCCTATTTCCTCCAACTTTAATCAGCAACATATGTTATTCATGGCTTAATGACAGATGGAGAGAGGAGATGAGGATTAGCGTGACCTCATCCCTGTAGAAACTCTGTCATTACTTGGTACAATTAGCTACTATTAAGAGTGCCTGCTGTATGCCGTGGGATTTGTGTATGTCACCTTTCATGCCCTCAGCAGAGTCTGTGCTAGTGACGGGCTAATTGGGTCTGTCTGACAAAGCCTTACTTTCTCCTCCAAGCCATGTGCTTTGCATAGCAAGAAGGAAGATGTGTGTGGTGTCCCCTGAGACTGTCTGTTCTTTTCGCCTTTTCACAAGTAGGTAGTAGGTCTTCATGTGTATATTGTTTCCCAGCAGTCAGACCATTTTATACTCCGATTTTTCCCAAGCCTGGGATTTGGCTACAGAGGGTAGCGAAACATCTACCAAGGCTTGTGGCAGTGTCTCCTCCCAAGCGAGGGATAAGAAATGAGGTTTTCACACAGGGTGTGAAGTACAGAGGATTCCCTGCGATAACCTAACAGCTCATTTATTCTCCTCACGTCCAGAAGCATGTGCGGCACCCAGCATTTATTAGTGTTCTGTTTTGGAGGCTGAAGCTGCTTTTAGTTACACCTCAGCCATGATTTGCTGAGATCCACAGATCCACAGGTGACTGTCTGCTGTCTGTGAGGCGAGGAGGAAGCCACCAGCTTCGTGATTTCTGCCACTCCCTGTTGTGTGTTCGTATGGGAACAGTTCGTGAGCTCTCTGGCCTGAAGACAGGACAGTGAGCCTCATGACCTCACAGGCCACTGTCCTGAACAGCACTCCATATATGTATGCCTGTTAAAAGTCAGGGATTATCGGGGCGCCTGGGTGGCTCAGATGGTTAAGCCTTTGCCTTCAGCTCAGGTTATGGCCCTAGGATCCTGGGATTGAGCCCCGTATCAGGGCCCTGGCTTAGCGGGAGGCCTGCTTCTCCCCCTCCCACTCTCCTTGCTTGTGTTCTTTGTCTGTCAAATAAATAACATATTTTTTTTAAAAAGTTAATGATTATAGGGGCGCCTGGGTGGCTCAGTGGGTTAAAGCCTCTGCCTTTGGCTCAGGTCATGGTCTCAGGGTCCTGGGATAAAGACCGGCATTGGGCTCTGCTCAGCAGGGAGCCTGTTTCCCCCCCCCCCGCCCACGCCCTCCCCCCCACCGCCTGCCTCTCTGCCTGCTTGTGATCTCTGTCAAATAAATAAATAAAATCTTTTTTTAAATGATTATTAAATGTCTTGGAATAAATAAGAGTTTTATGGCTTACAAAACACTGTAATGTTTGTTCTCATTTGGTCCTTACTGTAGGCATTACTTTCATTTTACAGTGGAGAAAATTTGAAAGTTACAGAGATTAAGTGAACTGTTCTGGGTCAAATAGAAGTGTCCATTGTTACTAGTTTGAGTTGTTTTGTTGTTTTGGGTAAAGTAGGAAGTTTGCCTTGACAGCTTAGAATGAGAAGCAACCATTTTTGGAGTCTAGCAGGCCAGTTTGACAGCCCCTAGGAATTTGTATGTGATGAAACTTTCTTTTTGACCCATCTGCAGATACTTGGGATTTTCACATTCATTCGCCCTTATATTCGGAACAACTTGAAACCTCAGTGTTTAGATGTTGAGATGGTGCTTTGCATTTCCTTATTTTGGCCTCAGTTTCCTCCGTGTTGGGAAGAAAAGGTGACAAGTGATAGAGTTCGTATCATTTTGTCTTGATCCAAGAGGGGTTAGTGAGTTTTTGGTTTCTGAGAGTTTCTTTTTGTGTCTGTGTGTTTCATTTTGCTTAATGAGGTTTGGGTTTTCTTGCTGTGACTGGGAATCTTAGTGTGAAAAGTTTGTGACCCGAGAAGTGTGTGCTGATGAAACCTTCTGTTCTCCGGCACTCTCACCGGGAACACATTAGCTGACGCCTGACCATCACTGCATCTGCCACACCAGAGGAGGGGATGCAGGAAGGTGGCCTGGTCAAGTCTTCTCCATTTGGTCTTCTAAAAATGAAGGCTTCTCAGAAGTCATATAACTAAATTCTTTCAAAAAAAAAAAAAAAAGAGCTGGAATCCAAAGTCACAAGACCTTGCACTACTTGCTCTGAGGCCCAGGTCGGGCTTCGTAATGCTGAGCCCGCGCTTACGCAACAGTGGACGGCCGCGTGCTGGGTGGGGACTGTGGGAAAGCCCCCACACGAGTACTGCTGGGAGGTTGTCAGCGTCCCAGAGCCGTCTGAACCTCCCTGCCCGCTTCCCCCGAGCTGGGGAGCAGTTCCGAACTAAATGCACGTGCCAGTTCACGAATTTGGAGACATTCCTCTCTCGGTGGAGACCATCTTTTCTTAAGATTAAATAATCAAATCGGATGTACCCCTTTCCAACTCCTTCATATTTTGGAGACAGTCTGTGTTAGATTATTTCCTTTTACACACCCTAATTTTACATGTCTGGTTTAAAAAATGGATTTTTGAGGATCATTTCTTGTTCAATAGAGCTTACATTTTATGGAGCCTTTGAATCTTTAGGAAATGGTCTTTTTATATGACCGCAGCCCCGTTGGTTCACTCAGGATCTCCCACCCTATTCCTCTCTCTGTCTACTTGTGATCTCTGTCTATTAAATAATAAATAAATAATCTTAAAAAAAAAAAAAAAGGATCTCCCACCCTAGAACACTCAGGATTATTCTCTGGTCGTAGAAACTTGAAGAGACCAGTGGTTTGCCAGGAGTTTGTGATGTGATCTTGGACACATTACCTGATCTGATCAGCTTCTCTGCTGTCGTCTGAAGTGAGATAGTTAGACTGAAATCCTTTTCATGGTTGTAAGCCTAGCTTGTCGTTTGTTTTACTTAAATCTGCTAGGATTTCTTCACAGAATTCCTCTTGGTCTTAGTTGGCAGATTTCAGAGTTGCTTTGGGAAATGCCGCAGAACAGAACCCTGGACACGTCTAGCTGTTTGTGATAGATGACTGGTGCCACTGAGGGAACATGGGTTAGTACTTTGCCTGCCGGTGTGTTACTCTTAAAAACATTGTTGACTGTGTTTGTATTCGTTAATATATGGAGAACTAGAGGTGAGGCTAAGAAAACTGCTCATAATTGTGGGTCGTTCGTGTGTAGATTTCCAGGATGTGTCACGCTGGGCTCTAAGTGGACCTGATTTAGTGAGACAGCGGGGGTCATTCCCCAGCCGTCACTCATCAGACTCCTGCTCCACGTTCCCAGGAGAGGACCAGGGCCACATGGTGTGTGTTAGGTTGATTGTAGGTGTTAAGTGTCAGGCAGGCCTGGCTTGGGATTCCCATCCTCTCCTTGGCCGGGACTGTTGCGAGGCTTGAGAGAAGTACCAGACGGGAAGTGCTGTGTGCGGTCAAGCACGCGAGCTCCTGGAAGAGCTGCTGGTGGTGGGAGTGGGGATGCGGAGAAGTAGAGGAGCATTGGCACGCAGTGGGCCACCATCAGATGAGTTGCTGGTAGGATTCCTGAGTTCAGCTGTGCTTGTGAAATCCGGAAGTATGTAAAGGGCCATTTCACTTGCCAGAGGTGAGTTTTCTTGGCACATACAACAGACTCACGTGTGCATGTGGGTGGGTGTAGGACTGGTAGAGTTTTCTGTTTCTTTGAGGAAAAGTGCTAACCTGCAAGTTGCTTTTTGCCTTGACCCATTTTGAGCGGTGGCTTAGGAATTTGAGTCGGCTTCTCCCTCCCTCCCACCAGGACGGAGAGGACCAAGAGCCCCGAGGGGGCTCTGCAGCCAGGCCCCGAGCTTGGCACGCCGGAGGGCAGCGGACCGGGAACAACGTGGGTGGGGAGGGCAGGGTCGGACTTGGCCTGTGCGGCTCGACTGTAACCCTCCGAGGTCTCCTTCTGCAGATGGTGGAGGAGAGCGAAGAGCGGCTCACGGAGGAGCAGATCGAGGCACTTCTCCACACCGTGACCAGCATTCTGCCCGCGGGGCCGGAGGCCGAGCAGAAGAGGAACCCGGACATCGTGACGGGGGATGACGAGGACGCCGCGTAGAGGGGCACGGCCGGCCTGGCCGCCTCAAGACCCTGAGAAGTCAGCAGCCGGTTCCTGGCCTCCCAGAGAATTGCTCAGGGTTTCACCCTCCGTCCCAGCAGGCCTGGTTTCACGGTTGGCTGGAGAAACCACAAAAACCGGCTTAGAAGAGGTCCTCGTGCCTCCGGGAGACGCAGCGTGGTGAAGACAGACGGAGGCTGTCAGGGCAGAGAGCTGAAGGGAGGCGGACGACGTCAGGACGATGACCGTGCAACCCCCCGTGGTAAAAATGTTTCTTCTGTGGCCTTTGCCATAGTCGTGGCCAGGCCCCATACGCAGCAGGAGGACTGCTTGTGTCGCCTGTGATGGGCCGTGTCCTAGTCGCGTCATCTGCTCTCGGCGCTTCCCGAGCAGGGGCGCTGAGTGCCGTTGTGGGGGCCGAGCGGGGAGAATCCGGGCAGATGACCGGACACTCCCGGAGCCACGCGTCGCTGCTGCAGGCTGGAATGAGCCGCTGGACTTGGCTCACCGGAGAGGAATCTCTTCCTGGAGAACAGCAAGGGTAAGAGAAGAGAGGCCTGGCAGGGCTGTTGTTCACGAGCTCATTACTTAGTCTGCAACGTTAGGGCGTCCGCCCGTCCCGGTGGACGAGCCGCACAGCAGGCCGCGGACGGCGGTGACAGAAGTCCAGCGCCGGCTGCCTTTAGGACCGCGTGCGCCTCCTGCGCGCCCCGAGGCCAGGCGGGCTGCGCTTGCACAGGGGCGGCTTGTTGCGGCATTAGAAGGGGCACAGGTAGGGACGGGATCTGAAGGGCTGGAGCCTGGTAATGCGAATCGGAGCTTGTTGGCGGCGGCGGCCTCAGCGCTCCAGTTCCGGGTCCTGGGAGGACCACGTGAGGAGCTTGCGGATACCGAGGTTTGGAGAGTCAGGAGCCCCGGACGGCTGGGTGCCTTAGGTCCTGGGAATATTGCTGAACGGTAATTGCCCACATTTGCTCTACCCCCCATTTGGGGAAGAAAATGCCCACAGACATTAATTTTTCAAATCAGTGCTCCCTTTATTGTGAGATTACATATTTTTGGTGCTATTAATTGGATTACTTCCCACGCCCTTGTAATTACAAGATTATTTCAACCATCCCCAACCCTGCCAGTCACAGTGATGTGGTTGTTAAGCTTATCACTGAGGTCAGCTGAGACCTGTTTACAGGCACAAAACTGGAATTCGAAGGGCATTTGTTTTTAAACTTCTCTTGTATTGGGAGTTTTACCAGGAACTGTTGATTTATTTGTCAAGGCATTGAACCCGTGTCACTGTTTCATTTTAACTTTGAGTGTATTCAGTGCATTTTCTTAATGGATTTCTAGTTAATAATAAATTGTTTCCAAGTGACTGCCAACTTTTGGTATTTTTATAAATATTTGAAGAGTTTGTTTTGCCATGAATAGAAATAAAATCTGACTTAAAAGGTAAAATGTGTGAATTTTTTATTAAAAAAAGAAATCGAATCTATTTAGGTCTGAAATCTGTTTTAGATTGCAGGAAAATTTCAAGTTTCAATACCTGGGACCTGAATTTAACCTCCATTTCTGATGAAGGCAGGCAGGCTCTGGAAGACTTAGAAGAAACATATTCTGCATAATATTCCTGTCATATTTTTTTTTTAAGATTTTATTTATTTATTTGACAGAGAGAGATCACAAGTAGGCAGAGAGGCAGGCAGAGAGAGGGGGAAGCAGGCTCCCCGCCGAGCAGAGAGCCCGATGCGGGGCTCAATCCCAGGACCCTGAGACCATGACCTGAGCCGAAGGCAGAGGCTTAACCCACTGAGCCACCCAGGCGCCCCAATATTCCTGTCATATTAATAACATTCAGAAATAAGATAATTTGCACAGGAAATGTAATCAGTATCACATCTGGGAAGGAGAGCGGGAGAGCCTGGGAATCTTTTCATTTTATATCCTTCTGTGTGGTTTTCGTTTTTGACCCTATGACTGTTGTATTCTTTAAAAAGAAGAAGGCACATCCGTGTGTTTGTTGTCCTTGGCCTTTGTGCATGTTACGGAATGTGTTCTTGACAGTTGAATTATGTCCCCATACAGAGGCTGACTCCCAGTGTCTGGTCACCCTAGGAGGGGCAGCTCTAAGGGGATCTAGGTCAGGCATGTGAGGAAGGCAGAGTTTTGAGAATTGCCAGTGTAGGGCTCAGTCACTGTAGCTAGATATATTTTTAGGTCGACCAGTCTCCCTTTGTTATTCCAGGCTTTCCTAGAATCTGTTTGCTTTTTTTTTTTTTTTTTTTTTTTTTAAGGGGAAAGCCCTAGATTTTGACACAGGAAGATTTTTTAGTTATCTATCAAGAAGATAGTACAGTTGAACTCTTAAAAAATTGACTCCCAGTTAGAGGTTTACCCAAATATTTCCCTTGCCCCCTTTTGCTTAAAAGTTACAGTATGAGGGCACCTGGGTGGTTCAGTTGGTTAAGTGTCAGACTCTGGATTTTGACTCAGATCATGATAACAGGGTGGTGGGATTGAGCCCCACATCGGGCTCCATGCTCAGTGGGGGGTCTGCTTGAGATTCTTCCTCTCCTGCCCCTCGCCCTCCCACGCACACTCTCTAAATAAATAAAATCTTTTTCTAAAAAGTTACAGTATGGGGGTGCCTGGGTGGCTCAGTGGGTTGGGCCTCTGCCTTTGGCTCAGGTCATGATCTCAGGGTCCTGGGATCGAGCCCCGCATCGGGCTCTCTGCTCAGCAGGGAGCCTGCTTCCCCTCCTCTCTCTCTGCCTGCCTCTGTGCCTACTTGTGATCTCTCTCTGTCAAATAAATAAATAAAATCTTAAAAAAAAAAGTTACAGTATGACCTACAGCCACCTCAGAGGACTTCCCATTTATTCAGGGTTTGTTCATAAAATAATGGGTACCATTTCCCTAAATTGTGCATCAGCTCAAAAGCTCACCCCCTAGTGAGAAATAAGTAAATCAGTGCTCCAGAATAGCCTTTGCTAAATCATTTTCTCCCCGGAAAGTAATTTAACACCCACTTGTGTAAATGGATCATTTCTCAGTAAATGATAAAACAGAGCACAGACTCTGAAAAGAATCATAAACCTTATTTAATTACACAATGAACAAATGGGTTCAGAGGAAGTAAAACTGCTTAGAGATCCTTTTACTTATTTTTAAGATGATACCGTTCTGTGGTTTTGACTATATCACAGGGTTGCACCACCATCGCTCCCAATTCCAGAACAGCCGTCACTCTTCATCATTTCCCCCACGGCCTCTGGTAGCCACTAACGTGCTTTCTCCTGGACATGTTGCCTGTCCGGGTCATTTCACACAAATTGAGTCTCACAGTACATGGTGTCTAGCATCTGACTTACTGAGTTAGCGTATTTTCATGGTGCAGCTGTGTTGTTGCTTTTTATGGCTGAACAGTAGCTCATTGCATGGATGTACCATTGTTTGTTCGTTCCTCAGTTGCTGGACATTTGGGCTGTTTCTACTCCGGCTGTTGTAGAAAATTTTGGTGACTTGTGTTCTCCTTTCTCTTGCATATACTTAAAATTGGAATTTGTGGGTTATGTGATGACTCTGTTAAACTATTTGATGAACTGCCAAGCTGTTTTCCTAGCACTCGCACTGTACTGTGTTTCCACTGGCAGGGCATGGCGGAGTCCCGTCTCTCTCGTCGTTGTCCCTCTTGTTGGTTACAGCCATCCTCGTGGTTGTGAAGTGCTCGCTCATTGTGGTTTTCATTTGTAATTCCCTAATGGCTATTAAAGCTGAGCATCTTTTCGTGTCCTTACTGGCCACTTTTATATGTGCTTTGAAGGAATGTTCGTTGAAATCCTTTGCACTTAACAAAAAAAAAAAAAAAAAAGTTTTTCAAGGAGGTTTACAGAGAAATTGAACAGAAAGTACAGGGAATTCCTATGCAGGCCCTTGCCCCCTCCGAAGGTTCCCCTGTTATTCACATCGTGCATTAGTGTAGTATACTCATTACATTTGATGAGCCAGTGTTGATAAATTTTTACTACTTAAAGTTCATAGTTTATATTAGGGTTCACTCTGTTGTACATTAGAAAGTGCAGTAATGCATAGATAGTAGGGGGGTTTTGGCAAATACATGTATTCAGCCATTCTAGTATCATCAGAATATTTTCAGTGCCCTGAAAACACCCTGTGCTCCACCTTTCATCCCCTCCCTTCCTCCAAATCCCTTTGAGTCACTGATATTTTTACTGTCTCCACAGCTTTGCCTTTCTCAGAGTGTCATACAGTTGGAATCGTACAGTATGTGGTTTTTGCAGGTTGGATTTTTCACGTAGCAATATGCATTTAAGATGACTCCATTTGGGGATGCCTGGGTGGCTCAGTTGGTTAAGCGTCTGCCTTTGGCTCAGGTCATGATCCCAGGGTCTTGGGATTGAGCCCCACATCGGGATCACTGCTCAGCGGGGAGCCTGCTTCTCCTTCCTGCTGCTCCCCCTGCCTGTGCTCGATCTCTGTCTTTCTCTGACAAATAAATAAATAAAATCTTCTAAAAAAAGGTTATTCCATGTGATTCCATGGCATGATAGCTCATCTCTTTTTAGTATTGAATAGTATTCCATTATCAAGATGTACCTGTTTGTTTATCCATTCAGCTATTGAAGGTCCTCTTAATTTCTTCCAGAATTTGGTAATTATCAAAAAAGGCCACTGTAAACATGTGTATGCACATCTGTGTGAGCAGAAGTGTTCAGTTCATTTTGGTAAATACCAAGGAGTCTAATAGCTGGGTCATGGGGTAAGGGTTTGTTTAGTTTTGTAAGAAACTGGTAACCCATATTACAAAGTGACTGTGCCACTCAGCAGCAGAGAATCAGAATTCCTTTTGTTCTGTGTCCTCACTAGAATTTGGTGGTATCAGTGTTTCGGGTTTTGGCCATCCTAATAGGTATGTTGTGGTATCATGTTGTTTTCATTGAAATTCCCTAAAGACATAAGATATCCATATTATTTGCCATCTGTGTATCTTTATTAGTGAGTGTCCAGATCTCTTGCCATTTTCTTTTTTTTTTTTTTTAATATTTTATTTATTTGACAGAGAGATCAGAAGTAGGCAGAGAAGCAGGCAGAGAGAAAGAGGAGGAAGCCAGCTCCCCGCTGAGCAGGGAGCCCAATGCAGGACTTGATCCCAGGACCCCGAGATCATGACCCGAGCTGAAAGTAGAGGCTTAACCCACTGAGACACCCAGGCGCCTCTCTTGCCATTTTCTAATTAGGTGGTTTTGTTGTTGTTGTTAAGACTTAAATGGTTTTTAAAATATATTCTGGATACTAGGCCTTTATCACATAGGAGTTTTGCAAATATTTTCTGCTAGTCCACGATTTGTCTTTTTATTCTCGTACAGTCTTTTACAGAACAGAAGTTTTTAATTTTAAAGAAGTCCAGCCTGTCCATTTTTTTCTTTCATGGGTCATAGTTTTGATGTTGTACCTAAAAAGTCACCGTGAAGCTAGATTATCATCATGAGGTCACCTAGATTTCCTCCTGTGTTATCTTTTGGAACTTTATAGTTTTGTGTTTCACATTTAGGTCTGGTTAATTTTGAGTGATTTTTTGCAAAAAATGTAAGGTCTACATGCCTGTTCTTTTGGTGTGTGAGTATCCAGTTGTCCCAACACCCTTTGCTGAGAAGACTGTCCTTTGTCCATCTGATTGCTTTTGATCCTTTGTCAAAGCTCAGTTGCGTCTCTTTGTACGGGTGGTTCTGGACTCTGTTCTGTCCCGTTGTTCTGTGCGCTCCTTCACCAGTAGCACGCGGTCTTGATTACTGTGGCTTCGTACTGAGTCTTGAAGTCATGTAGTGTCAGTCTCCTTGTTCTTCTCCTTTGCCCATTTTTAATTGAGTTGTTTGTCTCTACTGTTGAATTGCAAGATTTCTTTATATATGCTGGATGCTAAACCCTTATCAGATATATAATTTTTCTCTCTCCCTCTTTTTGGTGGTTTTTTTTTTTCCACTTTATTGATGATGTCTTTGAAGCATGTAAGTTTTTAATTTTGATGAAGTTCAACATACCTTTTTGCCTATGGTTCTTTCTGGCTTTGGTATCATATCTGAGATCTCTATTGCCTAAATCAAGATCATAAATAATTACTCCTCTGTAACTTCTAAAAATTTTATACATTTAGGTCTTCAGTCCGTTTTGAGTTAATTGTTGTATGTGGTATGAAGAAGGGGTCCAACTTCACTTTTTTGCATGTGGATATCCATGTGTCCTAGTACCATTTGTCAAAACCTGTGTCCTTCCAAGCATTCTGTCCCTGAGAAGAAGAGGACTACTAAGTTTAGTCAGTCAGGTTCTGTGGACTTCTTAGTTATCCATCATCTTGGGCCCTTAGGAGATACGGTCATCGACAGCAAACTTCCAGCCCACGTAGACTCACTGTATTATCTAGAGCAGGGGTCAGTAAGGACCAGATCATACTTTAGGCTTTGCGATTCGTAAGATTACTGTCACAACTACTTAATTCTGATGTTACAACGGGAGAGCAGCTATGGACAGTTTATGAATAGATGAGTGTGACTCTGTTCCAGTAAAACCACAAAATCGGGCAACAGGCTCTGATTTGCTGATCCTTTATTTAGATGGTTCTAGAGTAGGGAGAAGAGCGTTCCCTATCCACCAGTAACCTTCCTCATGAGGTTCTCCCTGTGGCTTTTCTGCAGGACATCTGGGGTTATTCCATGCCAAGATTAGTGCTGTATACTGGGCCACAAAGTCAAGCCTCAGGAGACACAGAGCCTGCAAAATAAGACAGGTTAGTTGCTGCCTCCACTGTTCACGCTCTCACCCATTGTGTACCTGCCTGTACTTAATATTCTTTTTTTATTTTTAAGATTTTATTTATTTATTTGAGAGAGAGACAGTGAGAGAGAGCATGAGCAAGGAGAAGGTCAGAGGGAGAAGCAGACTCCCCATGGAGCTGGGAGCCCGATGCGGGACTGGATCCCGGGACTCCAGGATCATGACCTGAGCCGAAGGCAGTCGTCTAACCAACTGAGCCACCCAGGCGTCCCTGTACTTAATATTCTAAAGTACTTTTTCTTTACATCATATCCTCAGCTCAAAAGCTGGAAGTCTTCCTATGGCATTGAGAATAAAAATTCCGTAGTGACATCAACAAAACGGAGGACTAAGAAGCTCTAAGCTCTTGTTCTCCAGCAGAGACATTGAAAACAAAAGCCAGCTAAAATGATCTTGATGGGAGCGCCTGGGTGGCTCAGTAGGTTACGTGTCTTCGGCTCAGGTCATGATGTTGGGGTCCTGGGATCAAGCCCTGCATTGGGCTCCCTGCTCAGCAAGAAGTCTGCTTCTCCTCCCTATGTGCTCTCTCTCTCTCAAATAAAAATCTTTTAAGAAAATAATAAATTGAGCTTGAGGGAGCTCTGAAAAACAGTAAAAAGTGACTGTCTACAGTAACCAAGTGACTGTCCAGTTAAGAAAAAGCTACATTCAAAATGGTAGGAAAATTCATGAAAGTTTTGCTCATCTTATCCTTCCACTTTTGGGCAGTCTTGATCTGGAGGAAGCAGCAGCCCATTTTCCAATACCCTCCTTCACCTCAAACTAAAGGGAGCAGAGCAAACCTTATTTGCACTGTTCTAATTTGTCTGGGGACTGCCTGAAGGACTCATTTCTTTTTCCCATAATTGGAGCTCTCCAGAGGAAATGCAGCATAAAGTGGCAGGAACTACTCGTAAAATCTATAGAGAGATTATGACACAGATACACCTGGGGCAGGACATTGTGGGTGGAGACATACAATAGACCATCTAGGGCCCCAAGGAGAAATTGGAATGAAACTGGGAAATTAAGACATAAGGGCAATGTGTATAGGGGGAAATTGTGCACACCCAGGTGAGATGCATGCCAAAACGCCTGAAGACTTAGCTTTCTCCTTTGATCCCAAAGCTCAGAACATATCCTACTGATTAGTAAAGAATAAACTGGCACAGACCCAGTCTGCAAAGACTGGAAGAAGTGGCTGTTTTTCACCTGCCCAATTTTCAACCAAAAAAAATCACAAGAAGGATAACCCGGCCCATTCAAAAAAAGAAAATGAAGTGGTAGGATACTTCCCTGAGGAAATGCAAGCATCAGACTTACTAAATAAAGACTTCAAAATAACTATGAAATTTGCTCAAAGAGTTAAAGGAAAAATGACAAAACACTAAAGGAAGTTAGGAAAACAATCAAAATGAGAACAGTAACAAAGAGATAGAAATAAAAAGGACCCAAACAAATTTTGCAGCTGAGAAAGGATAATTGAAAATTTCACTGAGGGTTCAACAACAGATTTGAGCAGGCAGACAAATCCGCAGACTTGAAGATAGTACATTAGAAATTACATTGAGGAGCAAAAAGAATGAAGGAAATAAACATCTTAAGGGCCTTATGGAATATAATCAAGAGGACAAATATATTTATATGGGAGTACCAGAAGAAGAGACAAAGAGGAAGAGATTATCTGAAGAAATAGCAGCCAAAACTACCCAAATCTGAAGAAAGACATGAATCTAAAAATTGAAAATTTAAACTCCAAGTAGGATAAACTTCAAGAGATCCGTAGCAACATACGGATATGTCATAGAAAGACAAAGATGGAATGGAAAGCAGCAAGAGAAAGGTGGCTTGTCACATACAAGGGATCCTCAGTAAGATTATCAGTCAATTTCTCAGGAGAAACCTCGGAGTCTATAAGGGAGTAAGATGATGTATTTAAAGTGTGAAAGAAAACCTCCAACTACAAATT
Source organism: Enhydra lutris kenyoni (assembly GCF_002288905.1). NCBI lineage: Eukaryota > Metazoa > Chordata > Mammalia > Carnivora > Mustelidae > Enhydra > Enhydra lutris. The sequence goes on from NW_019154097.1 coordinate 41,043,936, forward strand.
TTACACCACACAATACTGTCCTTCAAAAATAAGAGAAAACCACCCCATGGCCATTAGGATGGTTGCTGTAGGGGTTCCTGGGTGGCTCGGTCATTAAACATCTGCCTTTGGCTTGGGTCATGATTCCAGGGTCCTGGGATCAAGCCCCGCATTGGGCTCCCTGCTCAGTGGGAAGCCTGCTGTTCCCTTTCCCACTCTCCCTGCTTGTGTTCCCTCTCACACTGTTTTTCTCTGTTGAATAAATAAAATCTTTTTTTTTTTTAAAGGATGATTGCTATAAAACAAAACCAAACAAAACAGAAAATAACAAGTGTGGAGAAATTGGAACCCTTGTACACTGTTGATGGGGATGTAAAATGGTGTAGCAAAAAGAAAACAGTATGACACATCCTCAAAAAATTAAACACAATTACCATATGATACAGCATGGTTTTATACTCAAAGAACTGAAAGCAAGCTCTCAAAGATATATTTGTATACCCATATTCATTGTAGCATTATTCACAATACTCCAGTTACTATGGAAGCAAACCAAGTGTCCATTGACAGATTAATGGACAAGCAAAATATCCCCACAATAAAATATTATTCAGCCTTAAAAAGGAAGGAAAATGTAACACATGCTACAACATAGATGAACCTTGAGGCTATTATGCTGAGTGAAACAAACCAGTCACAAAAAAAAACAAAGACTCGATGGTTCTACTTATATGAGATACCCAGAATATAGCCAAATTCATAAAGACAAAGTAGAATGATATTTGTCGGGGACTGAGGGAAGGGGATAATGGGTTACTGTTGTATAATTAGTTTAGAGTTTCAGTTTTGCAAAATGAAAAGAGTTCTCAAAATCGGTTGTGCAATAATGTGGATATATTTAACACTAATGAATGGTACACTTAAAAATGGTTATAACTAAAAAGTAATGAGGGAGAAATTAAGACTTTCCTGGATAAACAAAAGCTGAAGCAGTTATTACCACTAGACCTGACCTCCAAGAACTGCTAAGGAGAGAACTCCAGGTTAAAATGAAAGGACCTGAAACGTGACTCAAAGTTATAGGAGGCTACACAGATCTCCAGCAAATGTAAATACAAGGGCAAGGATAAAAACCAGTGTTGCGACTCTGGTTTATAATTTTATTTTTTATTCTTTTATAGGATTTGAGAGAGAAAGCATAAAAAAATCATCATAAGCCTGTGTTTAAATGTACTCATTCTACAAAGATATCTTTGTGGCAACAGTAACATAAGTGTGTAGGGATGGAGACAGATCTGTAAAGCACATTTTTGTTTGCAATTTAAGTTTGTATTAACGAAAGTAGATTCTGACAAATTTAGGATGTTATCTAGAATCACCTTGATAGCCACAAGTAAAATAGTTTGAAAACATACAGAAGGGAATGAGAAGGGTATTCGTATATGTCACAGAAACAACAAATCAACTGAACAAAAAGGAAGGCAGCAATAAAATAAATGAGGAACAAAAAAGCTATTAGACATACAGAAAACAACAAAAGGCCAAAAGTAAGTTCTTCCCTATCATCAGTTACTTTCAATGTAAGTAGATTAAACCCTGCATCAAAAGGCATGGATTGGCAGTATGAATTTCTAAGGCAGGATTCAACTCTATGCTGTTTCCAAGAGACTCACTCTAGATCTGAGTACACAAATTAAAAATGAAAAGATAGGAAAAGATATTTCATGCAAATAGTAACCAGAAGACAGCAGCAGAGAACATACTAATATGAGTCGAAGTAGACTTAAGATTTTTAAAAGGCTATAAGAGACAAAGATACATTAATAAAGGGTTCGGTACAGCAAGAAGATACAATTACCTTTATGTATCTAATAAATCATCAAAATATTTGAAGCAAAAATTGACAGAATTGGAGAGAGAAATAGATAGCTCTACAGAAATAGTAGGTGCCACTTTCGGTAATGACAGAACACGACAGAATCAAAAGGAAATAAAGGACCTGAACAATACTATAAACCAGTTGAACCCAGCAGACATACAGACACTACCCAACAGGAGGAGAGTACACAATTTTCTCAAGTGCACATGGAGCATTCTCCCGTAAAAACCATAGGTTAGGCCACAAGAAAAATAAATACATTTTAAAACTACTGAAATTATACAAAAATGTTTTCCCATCACAGTGGAATAAGAAATCAGCTGAAGGAGAAGTGAAAAATTCATAATTACATGGAAATTAAATAACACACTGTTTAAAAACCAATGGGTCAAAAAAGAAATCTCAAGGGACGTTATGAAATATCTTGAGGCAAATGAAAGCAAAACCACAACATTCCAAAATGTATGTGATGCAACGTAAACACTGCTAGGGAGGAAATACATAGCTGTAAATGCTTACATGAAAAAGATGAAAGATGGGGCGCCCGGGTGAGTCAGTTGGTTAAGCATCCAACTCTTGATTTTGGCTCAGGTCATGATTTCAGGGTCCTGGGATTGGGCTCTGTGCTCAGCGGAGAGTCTGCTTGAGGATTCCTCTCCCTCTCCCTCTGACCCTGCCCCCCCGCCCCGCCCCAAGCACGTAAAAAAAACTTTAAAAAAAAAAAAAAAAAAAGGCTGGTCCTGGGATCAGGTCTGCATGGGGCTCCTTGCTCAGTAGGAAGCCTGTTTCCCTCTCCCTCTGCCGCTCCCCCTGCTTGTGCTTTCTGGTTCTCTCTCTGTCAAATAAAGAAAAAATATTTTTTAAAAAAAGAAAGAAGGGGCACCTGGGTGGCTCAGTTGGTTAAGCCACTGCCTTTGGCTAAGGTCATGATTCTGGAGTCCTGGGATCGAGTCCCGCATCAGGCTCCCAGCCCCGCAGGGAGTCTGCTTCTCCCTCTGATCTTCTCCCCTTTCATGCTCTCTCTCTCTCTCAAATAAATAAATAAAATCTTTTTAAAATATATTTAAAAAGGAAAGAAAAAAGAAAACAACCTAACTCAAAAGTGGGCAAAGGATTTTGAATAGACATATCCCCCAAATAAGATATACAAATGTTCCATAACCTTGTGAAAGAATGCTGAACATTGTTAGTCATTAGGGAAATACAAACTAAAACCACTCTGAGACCCACACCCATTAAGATGGCTGACATAAAAGAAAACAGAATCGCAGGTGTTGATGAAGAGTGGGGAAATTAGAATCTTTGTGCATTGCTTTTGGAAATGTAAAATGGTGCTTGCACTGTGGAAAACAGGGTGGTGTTTCTTCAGTAGTTTAAACATAGAGTTATATCACCAGCAGTTTCACTTCTGGGCATACACCCCAAAAACTTGAACAGAGAGTTGTATACTCATGTTCACAGCAGTATTATTTGCAATAACCAAATGTAGAAACAATCCAAATATCAGTTGATGGGTGAAAGCTAAGAAAGTGCAACACATGCGCACACACACACAGGAATGTTATCAGCCTGAAGAATGAGATCCTGGCAGATGCTACATGATTGAACCTTGAAGACATTACGCTGAGTGAAGTAAGCCAGGCCCAAAGGACAAATGCATCATTCCACTTTTATGAGATAACTAGAACAGCCAGATTCATGGAGGCAGAAAGAAGAACGGTATGTGCCAGGGGCTGAACAGAGAGGAAAATGGGGGGGTAACTGTTTCATGGGTACAGAATTTTAGTTTGCAAAGATGAAGTTCTGGAGATGATGGTGGTCAACGTACTTCATGCCACTGAACTGTAGACTTAAAAATGGTGAAAATGGTAAATTTATGTTATGTGTATTTTACCCCAATAAAAATTTTTTTAGAAAACCAGGGTAAAAGGCAGAAAATGCAGGTGTGTTAACCAGAAATATTGGTGTAGTTAAAACTGAGCACTCACTTTGGCTCTGAGCTTCCTGGAACCAAGAGAAAAGACGTATTCTCATAGTGGCAAGAACATGTTGAATGGTTTCAGTAGTTTAATGGAAAATATTGCATTGGTTTAATTTATAGCAGCAAAAATTCTGAACCATACATACATAAATAGATCATGACAGTAGAAACTTAAATATTGAATATAAAAATATGGAGACCAAAATTCAGAGATTATGATTTTTTGGTTAATAGAGGAAATAAGGATTTTTAGAAAGCAATATGTTTTCAGTCTTCACTTTCTGTCCTTTAGATCAGTGAGTTTTATACGCTGTTGTATTCAGTCCTTGAATTACTAAGAACTTTCGAAGCCAACTCATGGCTCTCAAGGTCAGACAAAAGGGTAGGGCTCTAGGCACCCATTCCAATACCGTCAGACCAACCACGCTTCCGATTTCCTCCCGAAGTGGGTCATACTGCTGTGGGTGTACTTTGAAAAGCACTTACAGAGAATATGCCCTTAAATTAAGATCGAAATCTTGGGGCTCCTGGGTGGCTCAGTCGGTTAAGTATCTGCTTTCAGCTCAGGTCCTGGGATCCAGCCCCACACTGGGCTCCCTACTCAGCAGGGGCACCTGTTTCTTCCTCTCCCTCTGCCAGCTGCTTCCCCTGCTTGTGCTCCCCCTCTGTCATGTAAACAAAGTCTTCAAAGAAAAAAGAGTGAAATCTTATTACTTAGGAATATAAATCTCAATATTCTGATTAGTTTTTAGAATATAAGCCATACTGTTTGTCTAAATACTATTAAAAAGTAAAACTTTAGGGGCGCCTGGGTGGCTCAGTGGGTTAAAGCTTCTGCCTTCCACTCAGGTCATGGTCTCAGGGTCCTGGGATCGAACCCTGCGTCGGGCTCTCTGCTCAGCAGGGAGCCTGCTTCCTCCTCTCTCTGCCTGCCTCTCTGCCTACTTGTGATTTCTGTCAAATAAATAAATAAAATCTTTAAAAAAAAGTAAAACTTTGTGTATTTATTAATATGCAATATGTTGTCTTTGAAAAATATTAAAACCATTTTAGTTTGATACTGTAACCAGAGTAAATGAAGATTTAAAAAATGTAGATTGTAGTATCATTCATTCCAAAAATGGTTCTCATTATATGAAATACAGACATAATTTAGGGTGTCTCTGTTTGTAAAGACATTCCTAGTCCACTGAGGGATAATCTGCTGGATTTTCTAACAATGCTTAATAAATACCTAGGGAAAGGAAAGCAAACATACTGGGAAGATACATTGGGAGCGGCATGAACCATAGAGATCGCTCCAGGGAAGAGAGAGTTCTACATAAAGAAATTTATGTAGAATAAATAAAACTTTTGAACAGTCTTACATGTTGAGTGGGAGTTAGCCATGTTTTATGGGTTGACTTGTGTCCCCCACAAAAAATATTTTGGAATTCTAACACTGGTACCTCAGAATGTGACCTTATTTTGGACATAGGCTTCTTTACAGAGGTAATCAAGTTAAAGTGGTGTTCTTGGCTGGTCCCTAATCCAAAATGATTGGAATCCTAAGAAAAAAGGGAAATTTGGGGGCTCCTGAGTGGCTTAATCAGTTAAACATCTGCCTTTGGCTTCAGTCATGATCTCCGGGTCCTGGGATTGAGCCCCATGTCAGGCTCCCTGCTCAGTGGGGTGTCTTCTTCTCCCTCTCCCTCTGCTCCTCCTCCCCCAACCCCCACCACCCCCAGCTTGTGCTCTCTTTCTCTCAAATAAATAAATAAGATCTTGGGGGGGAAAGAGGGAAATTTGGACACAAGAGATACGTATAGAAAGAAGATCATGTGAAGAGACGCATGCTGAAGACGGCCATGGACAAGGCCAAAGAGAGAGCTCTTTGAAGAAACCAGCCCCGATGACATTTATAAGTTGGTGAATGTAATTGATTTGGAACTTCTGGCTCCAGAACTATGAGACAATAAATTTCTGTGGTTTAAGTTTTTTAAAAAAGGATAAAAATTAAGCATTTAACCCTAGCATTCTAGAACATTTGCCGTCTATCTCCCAATAAAATTTCCAACTTTATTAGTCTCCTGCATAACCCTTCATTCCAGCCCAATGGTTTCTCTCATCATTTACTCAGGTTTTCGAGTGTCTACCATGCAAGGCTTAGGGCTGGGCAGTAGGGATACGACATGATTCTGACATCCAGAGTCACTGCCTTCAGAAAGTTTTATGTTCTAGGGGGAGAGATGCTAAATGACTAATTTCACCGTTCATCATTTCATCACAACTATGGTAAGAGTTGGAAATGAGAATGAGCCAAGAGAGCATATAACAGAGAACCTGACCTAATCTGGGAGAATCAAGGAAGTTCTTGGAGAAAGTAATGTGTGGACTTAAAGGATGAGTTAAAAGTTGGTCAATGGGGGCGCCTGGGTGGCTCAGTGGTTAAAGCCTCTGCCTTTGGCTCAGGTCGTGATCTCAGGGTCCTGGGATCGAGTCCTGCATCGGGCTTTCTGCTCAGCGGGGAGCCTGCCTCCTCCTCCTGTCTCTCTCTGCCTGCCTCTCTGCCTACTTGTGATCTGTCAAAAAAAAAAAAAAAAATCTTAAAAAAAAAAAAAAGTTGGTCAATGAAGGAAAGAACATTCCTTCAAGAGACGTTTGTGTTTTCTCAATTCTGATTTTGTGTACATGAAGCCATCTGCTTGTACTGCAATGCCTTTAAGAATCCAAATTCTAGGGGCCCCCGTGTGGCTCGGTTTGTTAAACGATTGACTCTTGATTTTAGGTTCAAGTCATGAACTTGATTTTGGTTCATGACCTCAGAGTGGTGAGTTCAAGCCCTGCATTGGGCTCCTTGCTCTTGGGGGAGGGGGATTGTCTGCTTCTCTCCCTCTTCTTCTTCCCTTCCCTCCCTGCCCCATCTCGCATGGGTTCTCACACACACTCTTTCTCTCTCGAAAAATAAACAAAATCTTTAAAAAAAAAAAAAACCCACTCAAGATATGGCTTCTATTCTCCCTTCTCCAGAAAGCCCTTCCTGATCATCTTATGCTGAAGTATTCTCTCCTTTGCTGTAAACCAAAGTTTGTTGATTATTCGCTATAAGCAATGCACGCCCTTGTGGTGTTTTCGTGATGCTCGCCTTGCCCTATTATATAAATCAAAGTTCCTTGAGTCCAGCCTTCATCTAGTTCATTAACTGTTTTAATTCCATGCAGAATTTTCAGGGAAGACAATGATTACAGGACTTGGTTTAAATAATCTTAACCAGGCGCCTGGGTGGCTCAGTGGGTTAAAGCCTCTGCCTTCAGCTCAGGTCATGATCCCGGGGTCCTGGGATCGAGCCCCGCATTGGGCTCTCTGCTCATCAGGGAGCCTGCTTCCTCCTCTCTCTCTGTCTGCCTCTCTGCCTACTTGTGATCTCTATCTGTCAAATAAATAAAATCTTTTTAAAAAAATAAATAAATAATCTTAACCTTTTGTATTGTAAAGTAAAACACAGATACCAAACACCCCCACATAAATCATGTGAATTATAAGGAGCTGGATTGTAAAGAGAATTTACAATTATGATTCATAGCCCGGTGAATTGTAGGAACACCCAGATAACTACCCCTCAGGTCGAGAGACAGAGCCTTGCCAGGCGCTGGAGAGACCCTGCCTTCACCCTGTCCCCAATACAGTCACCTTCGTCCTGCATAAAATGTCCCCAGTCCTGACCTTCATGGGCAACCACGTGACCAGATTTCATTAATAGTTTTGTTACCCAAGTGTGCATCTGCTACCACAGTAGCTTTCTCTTGCATTTTTGTTGTTCCTTTTTTTCAAACGTACCTTTTCAGTCTCTTAATCTTCAAGGTCACTCACCCTGCCCCTCTCACAATTTCATGATGAAAATCCCAGGCTGTTGGACCCGTGGAGTTTCCCACAGTCCTGGATTCTGCTGATGGCGTATTTATAGTACAGCTCAACTAGCTCCTCTCTCGTTATTTATTTATTCTTTTCCCTGCTTATTAGCAACGGTCCAGAGGCTGGTCAGATTCAGGTTGGATCCCTCTGGCAAGGCCGTGGGTGGTATTGTGTTCTTTCAGCAGGAGCCACAGAGTGTCCTCGTTGCCTGTGACAGCAGCAGCCGTCGGTGTTCGGTGTCTGGATCCGTTCATTCACTGGGGGTCGCACGATGGTGGTTTTGATTCTATCGCCTTTTCTTTATTTGTTAAATGGAATATTGTTATAATGAGATGCTTTTCCTCATCTACTATTGGCTACCCATTTGGGAGAAACATAATTATAAATCAGATCTCCTGCCGACACGGAAATTTGCTTCCACAAAATACGGGAAAGAAAGGCAACAGTCTCATTATTGAATGAGCATTAAACCAGACTGCAGGGGCGCCTGGGTGGCTCAGTGGGTTAAAGCCTCCACCTTTGGCTCCGGTCATGATCTCAGGGTCCTGGGATGGAGCCCCGCGTCGTCGGGTTTTCTGCCCAGCAGGGAGCCTGCTTCCCTCTCTCTCTCTGCCTGCCTCTCTGTCTACTTGTGATCTCTGTCTGTGAAATAAATAAATGAAATCTTTTTAAAAAAAACAAAAACAAAAAACCAGACTGCAATGCACAGCAGTCCATCGAGGAGCCCGCAGGAAAAATAAATCCTGTTACATATAGCCAGGCAAATAAAATCTGTTACGTTTGTGTTAATTGCCTTTATCAAATGAAAATAAAACTCCTATCTTTATGACAAGCAGGATGGTACATTAAGGACCCAGGCACCGAGGTTTAAAATCCCAAAGAGACAAGCTCACCTTTCAAGGATGGCCTCCGAGAAAGAAGGCATTACTGGTATGAACAACTGGCAAGAGGTCTGTTTAACTTTTTAAAAGATTTACATGTATCTCAGGAAGACAGAGAAAGCCTTTATAAATTCAGGTTTCAATACGGAAGTGAAAGCAGCCCTTCCTCACATTTTTTAAACTGTGATAAAATATATATAACATAAAATTTATCATTTTAAACGTTTTTAGGTGGACAATTCTGTAGCATTAAGTATTTTCACAACATCGTGCAACCATCACCACTATGTATCTCCAGAACTTTATTATCTCAAACCAAACTTCTGTACCCATTTAGCAGTAACTCTTTATCCCCTCCCCCTCTCCCTAGCTCCTGATAACTTTCTTCTGCTTTCTGTCCCTATGAATTTGCCTATTCCAGGATCTCATTTAAGTAAAATCATACAATATTTGTCCTTCAGTGTCTGTCTTATTCTACTAAGCATAACATTTTCAAAATCATCTGTGTTGTACCATTATCTGAATTTCATTCCTTTTTATAGCTGAATAATGTTCCATTGTATATACATATATATATATACACACCACATTTTGTTGATTCATTCATTTGTTGATGGGCACTTTTTTCATCTTTTGGCCATTGTGAATAATGTGGCTTTGAATATTGGTGTGCAAGTACCTATTTTGAGACCCTACTTTGAATTCTTTTGATACATATCTCAGAGTGGAATTGTTGGATCGGATGGTAATTCTATTTTCATCTTTTGAAAAACTGTCACAGTAGCTTTTCCATTTACCACAAGAGCTGCACCATTTTCCCACCAGCAATGCACTTGGGTCCCAGTTTCTCCACATCCTTGCCAACATTTCCTTTTCTCCGTTTTGTTTTTGTTTTAATCATAGCCGTCCTGATGGGTTTGAGGTGGTATCTCCTCGTGGCTTTGATTTGCATTTCTGTAATGATTGGTAGTGTATGTTTTCATGAGCTTATTGAGCGTCCGTAAATCGTCTCTAGGGAAATTTCTACTCAAGTCCTTTGAATTGTGTTTGTTGTTGCTGCAGGAGTTTTTATAGATTCTGGATAGCCAGCTCTTATCAGATACATGATCTGCAAATATTTACTCCTATTTGTGGTTCTTTTCACATTAAGTGTCCTTTGTCCCCCCCCTTTTTAAATTAATTAGTAATTTATGGAGAGGTACTTTACGATTATATGAAGATCCTCTTCCTCGTCCAACTTTGCATCATCATCTATCGATGATTCTTTCTTGGTTCAATGGCTACTACTTTTGAGCACCAACTGTACTCCAGGTGCTGCCCGGGTGCCTCATTTGCGTTGTCCTTACATCATAGAGGAGGAGACTGAGCCGCAGGGGGAAACAGCAGCGGGAGGGCACACAGCTAAGGAGCAGCAGAAATGAGCGGAGACTCCAGGACCTGCTGTTCCGGACCTAGCGTTCACGTGCTAGAGCCAAGGAAGCCAGTATTAGCTGAAAATGGGGGTCTCCGAGCATCAGGTCTGCTGAGCCTGTTTTTGATGCTCCTTCCTTGGGCTTCCCAAATGCCTCCTGACTGGACAGAGGGTAGGGCAGCCATGCTTCAGCGCCATGGACTGTGACGTGTTGGGTGAGTTCAGCCGTCGGGAGCCAGCTCCGTCCTCAACTTGCAGCTTCGTGGGCCACTGTGTATCTGCTGTGTCCTGCGGGGTGACTGGCTCAGGAACTGAGGTGACAGAACCAAAGCCCCAACTTGTCATTTCACATGATAGGTGTGGAGGGTCCTAGTGACCTGGAAGATTCTGGGTTAAACATCCCCAGTCTTTGGGCTCTTGTGGGACATTTGCTGGGAGGACCTTAACATGGGCAGGGTGGGGTTGGGGCAGGGAGCCAGAGCCCTGAGTCATAGGGAGACAAGGAGTCAGGGCCAGGGCAAGACATGCTGAGCCAGAAAATCTGGAGGGAAGCCACGGTCTGAATGCTGAGAGGAGGGAGAACTCACCAGATACAGGCGAGGTCATAGCAGGGGTGCAGTCAGGGTAGGAGCCAAGAACAAGCACCAACAGGTCAGGATCACGTGCGGCTGGTGTAGGAGATCCTGAGCCGGTGTCCGGAGCTCTCCAGGGATGCAAGATTGTTCTCAGGGCTGACAGTGGCCTATGGCAGGTAGATTGGCCCAGGCTGAGGATGCCCAAGCCCGCCAGCGTGCATTAGTCATGGGCAGCCTGTTGGGTCGGACTTTGTGGCGGACTGTCACCTCTCCTACAGGCCTCGCAGGCCCGTACCCACCTCAGTTTCCGGGGCTCAGCCTCCATGTCCTCTCAGCTGTGATCACTCAGTCAGGCCCCTGCCCTCTCTTCGGATAAAAACTGCATTCTGCAAGAGCTTTACTCTCAGAGACTTTCCATGCAGGAGTTTTTGTGTTTTTTTTTAAACCATCCAGAAATAATTTAAAACTTTCAAAAAGTTGCAAAAATAAAAGCAGCACAATATAAAAATACACGTTTTCCCCCGAACCATCTTAAAGTGAGTTAAATATATCAAGGCCATTTACCCCTAAATACTTTACTGTATGATTATTGCTGGAGTTTTCTTCTCCCTCACAACTAAAGAGCAATGCAGGGACATCATGCAAACATTGTGTTCCCTTTTTTTTTTTTTAAGATTTTATTTATTTGAGGGGGGAGGGGCAGAGGGAAAGGGAGAGAGAATGTCAAGCAGACACCTTGCTGTGTGCAGAGCCCAACATGGGTCTTGATCTCACAACCCTGAGGATATGACCTGAGCTAAAATCAAGAGTCGGACGTTTAACTGACTGAGCCACCCAAGCGCCCCCCAAATATCTTGTTCTTTATCAAAGTTGCCCCCTAGGGTTAGCATCCCCTGATGACTCTGGCCTATCCACTCTCTACCATGATGGTTCCAAAACAGTAATCCGACACTCCCTCCACATTTTCCATTCTGCCTTCAGCGTTTCCCAGTGAACAAGAGACCCTCCTTCTTTCAATGTATGTACTTGTGGACACGTGATATAGATGCATGAATTCCTATTTTGTTAGGGATTTATAATTTAATTCTGAGTTATCTTGGTGTTCAAATTATTCCAGATTTGCCAGCGAGAGCCCCTTCAAGCTGTCTTCTAGGCCCATGTGACATAAACCTCCTTTTAAAAAAAGCATTTCCTTACTTTCTGGCATAACAAAGGATTCCAAGCATTTCTTTTTTTTTTTTTTCCTTTTTCAAAGATTTTATTTATTTGACACACAGAGAGAGAGATCACAAGCAGGCAGAGAGGCAGGCAGAGAGAGAGAGAGAGGAGGAAACAGGCTCCCCGCTCAGCAGAGAGCCCGATGTGGGGCTCGATCCCAGGACCCTGAGATCATGACCCGAGCCGAAGGCAGAGTCTTTAACCCACTGAGCCACCCAGGCGCCCCATGATTCCAAGCATTTCTTATGCCAGCCTAGAACTCGGTCATTTCTCTGAGGAGCCTGATTCACTAAGTGGTGAAGATCTTAGAGATCAAGGTCAGAGAATCAGAGAATTAGGTGTCGTCAGAGCTACTGCAGTGTCCTCACTTCTTGCCTCTCGCAGTGGACAGAGGTGGGAAGCAGATGCATGTGCACACGCGCGTACATATGTACATGTGTCTGCACGCTCGTACACATGTGACATAAACATGCATAACAGATCTCAGATCATCACTTTACACTGATATCCCCTCACAAGGTTATTTCTTGCCTTCTCCATTCCATGTTTGTTTGTCCCTTCTCCTTTAGCGAGATTCCTGGCTCCCAACTATCAGCATGTTTGCTCAATCCTGTATGACATCTAAAATCGTTTATTACACCCAGAATCATTTCTGAATTGCCTTGCCAACACCATTACAAACAGCAGACCCAGGAAGAAGAGTTCAGGCTTTGTTTGTGATTCTTACCCCTCCTCACCACACTCCCTGTCCCCAACCGAGGGAATACAGTCAAATACGGTGTTAAATTACTTCAAATTAGTTCTTTTTTCTTCCTGTTCAGTGTGATGACAGTACTTATTTGAAACAGGACCAGTTTAATTGTTTTAGTTTGCTTTCGGTTTTAACGTACCGCCTTCCCATTCTTACGGATTTAATTTTACTTTTGAATATGTGGGATAGTGCCATACTTTCAAGAGTCAAAACCTCACGAAAAGATATGCTCATAGAAATATCATTTCCACCTCTTCCCTCCACCCTTGTAAGTAACCAACTGCACAGTTTCCTGGCTTGTCCTTCTTGTGTGTTATTCGGTAACGACGTGTATGTTCTTATTCCCCTGTTTCTCATGCACAGCAGAAGCATAGTACACATACGCAGTAGAGAAATGTATCTGGTCTTTGTCCCTGATTCCCGGCACAGAGCTCCTGAAATCCTTGGAATGTCTTGAATGATGGGCGTATCTTTAGTTACTCCTAATGAGACCCTCTGTGAGCGCACGCGTGAGGCTAATGAAGTGACCGTGTGGGGCCCCGCGATAGCCTTCGATTGGGGGCTGGTCCCCAGAAAGAGCAAGTGATCAGAGGGTTCGCACTTTCAGGGTCACCCACTGACTCTGGAACAAAAGATCTGATGAGCTTCCCGGTCGGTGAGAACATCCACGTGCCCGAAGGGTGTCACGTCCCAGTCCCATGGGGACAGAAGCTTCTGCTTTCAGGACCCTTCCAGGCCCCAACCTATGTTCCTCTTCATCCGGCTGTTCATTTGTATCCTTTATTGTTTTTTTAACGATTTCATTTATTTATTTTACTTTAGAGAGGGGGGAGGGGCAGAGCGATTTTAAGCAGACGCACACCTAGTGTGGAGCCCGACGTGGGGTCTGTTGCACAACCTTGAGATCATGACCAGAGCCAAAACCGAGAGTCGGACGCTTAACCGACTGAGTCACCTGGGCAACCCCTCCATATCCTTTATAACATTCCTTACACTAAATTGATAAAGAAATGTTTCTCTGAGTTCCGTGAGCCGCTCTAGTGAATAAAGGAAACCTGAAGAGGAGTTTATGGGAACCTCCAGTTTACAGCCTGTCGGAAACCCCTGTAACTACCTGGCTTTGCGGCGTCCCAAGTCGGCCGTCTTCTGGGTCTAAGTCCTTGACCTGGGGCGGCTGATGCTCAGAGGGAGAGGCAGATCGTGTTAAAATTGACTTAGATCACAGGCCACCCAGGCAGTGTCACGGGATTGCTTGGCGTGGGAGAAGCTGCCGCGTCCATGAGTACAAGTATCCAGAGTGTTGTGTGCGTGTGGAGGAAAGCGGTTTCTCCTTCACAATAGGCTTCTCGGCAATTGAATGTCTTCGCTCGCCTCCTGCAATCAGTGCGTCTCGGCTCACGAGGCCTTCCTTGTTCTCTTTACTCTCGGCCCCGTGTTTACGCGTTTACTCACCCAGTCTCCTCCGCGTGGACATTTAGGGAGTTTCCAGCGTTTTGCAGTGAATAACCTACGTATTTGTACTATTGACAGTTTATCCTCGGAATAAGGTCTTAGAAGCGGGATTTCTGGGTCAAACAAAGGGCGCCTTCCTTTTCTACGGCCGCACAACAAGTTACACAAACTTAGCGGCTTAAACAACCGTGTTCACTAGGCCGCGCCTCTGGGACCGGAGCCCGGCGTGCTCGCCTGGGCTGTCTGCTCCAAACAGAACAAGGCATAAATCAGGACGCTGCCTGGGCTCTTGTCTGGAGGCTTGGTTCCGGGGCAGAATTCAGTCCCTGGGACTGGGGTCTCCATCTCGCTGTGTGCATTTGGTTTCCACAAGCTGCCCCATCCCTTGCCACGCGGCCCCTCCATCTTCCAACCAGCAAAGTGTGTTGAATCATTCGTGCTTGGAATCTCTCCAACTTCTGTCCGAGGTAAACAAAGCTGGACATAAGCTAAAGTGGCAAGGACAGATTTTAATCAGTAACCGCTGTTGCAGTAGCGAAAAGAGTCCAATGTGACCTGAACCCAACTTGGAGCTTCCCCAGGGAGGCACTTTAATGTGGTGGTGGGGAGCTAAGGTTATCCTAGGGATGTGGCCCAGAATTGTCAGGAACTACGTTAGTGTTTGTTCAGGTCTTTAAAGGCCAACACTGAGGCCTAGTGGAGAAAAGGGCTCCGAGGAGCTTGGCCAGAGTTTGGTCAAAGAAGGGAATCTTCGTCACTTCTGCTACCAAGGAAACTCAGCCATTAGTGGGCTCGTGTGATCAGAATAGGCCCACTTGGATAACATCCCTTTTGCCATACAGTATAACATAATCATGGGAGTTCCACAAGGGGGTGAAGGTTATAGGGGCCATCTTAAAATCCCCAGCCCTCCTTCTAGCAATTTTCCCGGCCAGCCCCAACCCTGATCACATGAACCCGTATAAGGGGTCTGAACTGCTTGGGGCTCTGAGCCATGCAAAGACTAGCTCAGCCTCTGGTTACCAGGAATGGAGAAAAGCCTGAGAATTCCAACAGGAACCTTCTTGGCACCCACAGTGTGGAAACAGTGATGGAGTCTACAAGCCTAGAGAGTGAGGGTAGGGGCACGCTGCCTCGAGGAAAGGACTACTCCGTGTGTTTTGTGTGGCTGAATCCCGTCTGTACTTTCGTGCAAAAACAACTGCCTACCTCGAGTGCCCTTAATGCTCTCCGTGGCTTCAAGCTCCTTTGAGCCGCTTGGCCCTTGCTCTTGGAAGCCCCTCTAGTGTGAGTGGCCGATAGGACCACGAGCTCTCAATCAGATACATCCACGCTCTGCCAGTTACCGGTTGTGGGACCTTGAAATCACTTGGCTTCTTTGTGCCTTGATTTCTTCATCCATGAAATGTGAATGAATAGTAGCAGCGACCTCCTGGGATGGTTGGGAAATCAAGTAAAACCACATTCAGAGCGTGTTGGGACATTCTTGGCACACGTGAATGTTAGCTGAGTTTATCACTCTGCCCGGCTTCATTTCTGACTCTGTACTCCCACGTTCTTCTTGGCTTTCCTGTGGTCCTTGGTTTAACCTCTCGATTCTCTCAGCACAATGTCTCTTGGTTCCCAATGTCCTGTCCTGGAGCTTGGGTGCTGCTGAGGGTAGAGGCCTAAAAAGAGCGCACCCTGCCTACCACACATCTTCTTCAGGACACTGTATCCCTCAGGGGCCCTGCATGCCAGCGTCTCTGCGTAACTCAGTTCCAAAGGGAAGTCTTGAGAAAAGGCATCTCTTCTGCTGAGATCTATTGTTGTGAAACCCAGTACCTCAAAACTTGGTGACTTAAATAACCGTTTTATTTTGATCGTGGTTTGTGAGTCAGGGGAGGGCTTGGTGGGGTAGTCCGTCTCTGATCCATGCTGGGGCACCTGGGGCTGGAGGAGTCCTTCAAAAATAATCTTGTCCACTCCCATACTGAGCACCCCTGCGTGCTGGTCCCGTTCTTCAGG
This sequence comes from Enhydra lutris kenyoni, assembly GCF_002288905.1. Taxonomy (NCBI): domain Eukaryota; kingdom Metazoa; phylum Chordata; class Mammalia; order Carnivora; family Mustelidae; genus Enhydra; species Enhydra lutris. Next base: position 41,059,961 of record NW_019154097.1, read on the forward strand.
GCCTCCAGATGCTTGGGCTTGGGCTTCTCACAGTGTGGCTTTCAAGGGTAGTTGGACTTTTCACACAGAACCGGCTCCCCCAGAGCAAACATTCCAAGAGGCCCAGGTGGACACTGTAAGGCCTCGTAGGAACTTGGGAACAAAGTTCAAGAACGTCCTTTCTGCTGCGTGCTTTCGGCCACACGAGTCTCCAAGGCCAGATCAGATCCCTGGGGAGGGAGGTTAGATTCTTACTCTCAGTGGGAGGAGTGGTTTTTAGTCTACCACAGCATCTGGTGAGTGGAAGCTAAACGCCCCCTGGAAGTCTGCTGCAAAGGGGCCTGGGAAATGTAGTTTTAGGATTTCGGTCTCTGCAGCAGAGAAGGAGAACAGGACACAGGAAGGAGGGTGAGGCCTTCAGTCTGCTCCCGTGGCCTTCAGTGGTGTCTTGGTTCCAGCACCCTTGAATCCCGATGGGAACTGGGGGTGCCCAGCCCCTCAACCTAGCCTGTCCTTTAGGTCAAGGCTTTAATTATTATTATTATTATTTTTTTTTTTTTACTGAAACTCACAGCAAAAAATACAGCTTATATCAGTTTATGAACAGATATATGTAAGTGAAATAAAAGTTTCATGAAACAATCCTTATTTTTACTATGGGCAATATTCCCTTATAATCTTCTATTGTATTCTTTTAAACAAACGGACTAGTTGCGTCTCCGCAAAATTAATTCCAGGACTCACGAGTGGGTTACCCTCTGCAGTCAGAAAAGCACCGGCCAAAGTTACCTTTCTGCAGGGAATCAAAAACTGAGAAGGAAAAACTGGGTCCCTTGGGAAAAAACTATGTGAGGACAAAACAAGAAAATATTTCCTCAAAGGAGATTTACTTAATTCGACAGAAATGTAGTCAAGTATATCATTGTTTCACAATTATTCGTTCCCTTCCCTATAAGTGATCGTAAGTAGGCCCCTTGTTAAGCCTTCCACGGTGGGGCTTGGCTGTGGGGCTGCCTCGGGCGCTGGCCCTCGGCACAGGAGCGGGCAGGTCTCCCATGTCTGAGCAGAAGCTCTCAGTGCGATTGCGGGTTTGGCTGGTGTCTAGCGGTTCTGCCCTCGGCTATGGGAACAGTGTGTTCCAGATCTGTTCCTCAGCCGGGGCGCCGGCGGAAGAAAACACACAGAGCCGAAGGGCAGCCTATCCTCAGCTGTCACACAGCATGAGAAACAAACACTCGTTATAAGGTTGGGGTCGTTACTGCAGCAAAAGGCGACTCATCTAAGTATCCACTTAACGAAAAAAACCAAAAACTCAAGTACCCTTTTGAACATTTGCACCATACGGACGTGTAGAAAGTAAAACAGAGCTCCCCTTTCCCCACTCGGAGAAGGAAGTTTTTGAAATGGCTGTTTCTGAACTTCAGTGAGATGCAGTGAGTGCATAAATGTCTCCTAATAAAGTTTTATCAGATCCCAGCGGGGGTGTTATGTTTAGGGTTACGGCGCGTTCTCCCGGTCGAGTATTGGGACAGAGACTGTAATGCCTCGTGTACTTAACCATCAGGCTCTTCCAGAAAAAAACTTACTGACCCTTGGTCTAGGTCCACCAAATACTAACATTTGGCATTTTGCAATTTTTGTTATTTCTCTTTTCCCCCTCCCTCCTTCACCTCCTTTATTTCTCTTTTATCTATGATTTTTTTTTTCTAAACCCTTTAAAGTGAAGTGTAGAGGTGCTCCGGGGTGGCTCGGTGGTTAAGCCTTTGCCTTCAGCTCAGGTCATGATCTCAGGGTCCTGGGATGGAGCCCCGCATCAGGCTCCCTTCTCAGCGGGGAGCCTGCCTCTCCCTCTCCTACTCCCCCTGCTTGTGTTCCCGCTCTCGCTGTGTCTCTCTCTGTCAAGTGGATAGGTAAAGTCATTAAAAATAAAATGAAGTGTAGATCTCATGACACGTCTCTCAATACTTCAGCGTGTGGCCTAAGAACAAGTTCACTCTTCCTCGTAGACCACATTATGATGATCACACCTGGAGCACTTAACAGAAATACAGTTCTGTTAACTAATATTCAAATTCCCCCAAACTGGCCTGAAAATGTCCCTTACAGCCTTTCCACCCTCAGTTCAGTATGTAATTAAAGATTATACAGTACTTTTAATTTTCATGCTTTTGCTCTAGAACAGTCTTTCCATGCTCGTGAAACTGGCATTTTTAGAGTCCAGGACAGCTGTGGAGCAGGTTGTCTCTTGGGTTGGATTTGCCTGGTTTTATTGTTTTCTGGTTTTGGGGTTTTTTGTTCACTTGGTGTTAGATTCAGGTTAATCATTTTCAGTTTTGGCAGAAGTTTCATGTAGGTGACGTGTTCTTATCAGGAGGCTCATGTTACTTGGCCCCCATTATTTGTGTTAAGATTTTTTTTTTTTTTTTTTGCTTTTTATGTGGAGTCTGCCAGATTTCTCTGCTGTGAAGGTCATTTTTCCCCTTTGTAATCAATAAGTGACCTGTGGGAAATCCTTTGAGAATAACCAATGCCCTAACAGCCTTTTGCCCTGTGGTTTTAGACTCCCTTGATGATTCTTTCCTGAATCAGTTGTTGTCATGGAGAATGTAAACGGACATCGGTATTTTTTTTTAATGGTCTCCAGTGATTTTAAAGTGCAGCCAGCGGTGGGAATCACTAGGCCAGGGCTTCTCAGTCCGTGTTTATGAATCCCCTGGGCATCTTGTTAAAACGCAAACCAGGGCACCTGGGTGGCTCAACCAGTTAAGGGTCTGATTCTTGATTTTGGCTAAGGTCACCATCTCAGGGTCATGAGATCGAGTCGCTTGTCAGGCACCATGCTAGGACTGGAGCCTGCTTAAGATTCTCTCTCCCTATGCCCCTCAAGAGCGCACTCTCTCTCCCTCTCCCTCTCTCTCCCTCTCTCTCCCTCCCTCTCTTTCTCTCTCTCTCCCTCTCTCTCTCTCAAAAAAAAGGCAAATCAGATTCAGCAGAAGTGGGGTGGACTGACATTAGGCATTTCTAACAAGTTCTCAGGTCCTGGTGCTGCTGGCCCACATGAACCACAGTGTGTGAACAAGACTTCACACAATGCAAAATATCAAGGGTCAGTCTAGACTTTAAACAACACCTACAATTCATACTGGATACAACACCTTTCTTCCCCGATTTAGTTTGTAAAGCGACCCAGTGAGGGAACCAGTCTTCCTACCACTAGACATTGAGCCCGCCTGCCTTCATGCCAGGGATGCGAAGCAGCTGTGCCTGAAGCTGCCACCAACGCTACGTGTGTGCCTGGAAATCAGCGGGATGTCTGCTGTGACCCTCACCAGCAAATGGATTCCACAAAGAGCCCGCTTTCTTGTTTTTTTGTTTGTTTGTTTTCTACACCAAAGTTTCACACAAGTATGTTGAGTTGCTGGAACTTAGATTATCTGCCCATACGTAGCTGCAAGGGAGGCTGCGAAATTCTGTTTCCTGGCTTCATTGTAGGATGGAGATAGGCAGGATTCATAAGGCGGAAAATGCTCCAAAAAGGCAGCCCTGAAACAATTATTTGAAAGAATAAACATAGTAAGTGCTGAGAAATCTATGAAGATTAAGAATAATAGTTTAGGGGCACCTGGGTGGCTCAGTGGGTTAGGCCAGTGCCTTCGGCTCGGGTCATGATCTCAGGGTCCTGGGATCGAGCCCCACGTCGGGCTCTCTGCTCAGTGGGGAGCCTACTTCCCCCTGCCTCTCTGCCTACTTATGATCTCTCTCTCTCTCTCTCTCTGTCAAATAAATAAATAAAATCTTTAAAAGAAAAGAATAATAGTTTAGACCTTTTCTCTTATAGGGAGAAATAAATGATAAAACTACAATAATGTGTGGTACTAGAATGAGAATATGAAGGTAAATCAAGAAAAAACTTAGATCCAGCCTCACGTTTTATATCAAAATCACCTGATGGATTTCAGTTAAATTGATTTTTTAACCCATTGAAGTGCTAGACTAGAGGGAAATATTTGTCAAATTTCATGATGGAACCTGACAAATGCTAAATTAGTAACAGTGGGACAACTCAAAAATAGAAAGACAAGCAGCATTACCTTTGTAAAACATAGAACTTACATACTCACCATCAAAGGCAAACTATGAACTGTGAGAATAATGCACAATAAATGCACCAGGCAATGTGTTAATATCTTTAATATGTAAAAAGTTCACATAAATTAATTTTAAAAACTGCTAAGATTCAGTAGGTAAATGACTGGAGGCTCTATCTAGACAATTCACCTAGAGACGAATTCGAATGGCTAACGACTACAGAAAATTTTCAACCTCGCTAGGAACGTAAAAAAAAGGCAAATTAACACAGATACAATTTTTTTAAACCTACTGATGGCAGGTTTCATGTAGCATACTTATAACACACGTAACACACAACATAGACGTGTGACACATGACGTATTACATATAACATACAACATATAACACATAACATATAGTTTCAGCTCCACCTTAGTCCTGCTGAATCTGATTTGCCTTTTAACAATATACCCAAGACATTTGTAAACACGGACTGAGAAACCCTAGTCTAGTGATTCCAGACCCTGAATGTACATAAACTCGTGCAGGACCATTTAAAAAAATATTGATGTCCATTGACAACACCTGATTTATATGTAATGTGTATTTACATATAAATATATAATGTATATTTTCTACCGATCAGTCGATCTTAATGAGAATATCCAGTCTTAATGAAAGAAGTAACAAATGGATATTCTCACACATTACTTACATGAAATAGCCTTATTTGGAGAAAAACAGGACTAAAAGAATATTGGGTATTCAAAAGAATAATGTCTGCAATGATTTGAAACATCAAGGATATAGTATTCTAGCATTCTTTTTGTTTTTTAAAGATTTTATTTCTTCATTTGAGAGAGAGAGAGATCACAAACAGGCAGAGAGGCAGGCAGAGAGAGAGGGGGAAGAAGGCTCCCCGCTGAGCAGAGAGCCCGATGCAGGGCTCGATCCCAGGACCCTGAGATCATGATCTGAGCCAAAGGCAGAGGCTTTAACCCACTGAGCCACCCAGGCACCCTCTAAGCATTCTTAATACTAAAAAGGAAAACAAAAGGCCTGGGTGGCTCAGTCAGGGAAGCGTCCAACTCTTGATTTCAGCTTGGGTCATGATCTCGGGGTCTTGAGATTGAGGTCCTCATGGGGCTCCACACTCAGCAGGGGGCATGCTTCTCTCCCTCTCTCTTTCCTTCACCTTCTACCCTCCCCTCCTCAAATATATAAACAAGTCTTTAATACTAAAAAACAAAAGTAAAAGATTGTCTTTTCAAGTTCTAGGATACCAATTCATTCTGCAAGTTGGTAAAGGAAAAAAAAAACTGAGCATTTATCCTGTCTTTCCTTATCAACTCTATTTTAGGATACCCAAATAGTTGGTGAAAGAAAATTCTTCTTTTTACAGAAAAAGGAATTATAGGATTAGAAAATCTCTATTTACAATACCTAATGCAGTAAAAAAATCGAGGCAGTGACTATCAGTGGCTGTTAAAAGCATTTGGTGAAATGACCAGGCTGACAGCTTTGGAACCCACCGATCGATCTTAAGATATCAGAAGGGGACAAGCAGATGTTCTGAGCCTTTTGAGGTGATGTAGTAGGAAGCATACCATGCCCAAAGAAGAACCCTTCACCCCCAACAAAAAATTTTTTAATTTAATCAAATGTCTCTGAATAACAGAAAATATAGAGGCTAGGGAAATGGGTTAAATGTTCTCATAAGGAAGCAATCAACCAAATCCAGTTTATGGTGAATGTACAAGAGTGATAAGACATGTATCAACTGGGATGCCCGGGTGGCTCAGTCAGTTAAGCCTTTGCTTTCAGCTCAGGTCATGATCTCAGGGTCCTGGGAGCGCGTCCCACACTGGGCTCCTTGCTCATTGGAGAGCCTGCTTTTCCCTCTGCTTTTACTCCCCCAGCTTGTGCTTGTGCTCTCTTTCTCTCTCTCTCATTCTCTCTCTGACAAATTAATCAATTGATCGATCAGTCTTTGGAAAAAAACATTTATCAACCAAGACCTTCATTGGATATTGATTTGAATAAATCAATATAATTTCAGACAATCAGGGAAAATTAACATAGGCTGATTGTTGGAAGATTTTAATGTACTATTGTTCTGCTGTTAAGTGTGATAATGAAATTGTGTTTATGTTTTTTTTTAAATCCTTATCATTTAGAAATACATACTAAAGATGTTTATGTTAAAGGAGAGATTAAAATAATTTAGGAAAAAACCCATGGGGATGGGGAATAGATCCATGAAAGAAGAATGACAAAATATTAGTAATTATTAAAGCTGGGTGCTGGTGCACAGAGTGCATTATACTCTTTGGCATTTTGTTTGTTTAAATTTCCATAGAAAGGGGGTGAATAAAGTAAAAGATATTCCATCTCCTCTCTGTAATTCTATTCCAGAGGGGCCATGCTCAGAAAACATTTAGGAAAAACCTTTATTCATAAGAATATCAATCCCAGGGACGCCTGGGTGGCTCAGTGGGTTAAGCCGCTGCCTTCGGCTCAGGTCATGATCCCAGCGTCCTGGGATCGAGTCCCACATCGGGCTCCTTGCTCGGCAGGGAGCCTGCTTCTCCCTCTGCCTCTGCCTGCCACTCTATCTGCTTGTGCTCACTCTCGCGCGCTCTCTCTCTCTCTCTCTGACAAATAAATAAATAAAATCTTTAAAAAAAAAAAAAAAGAATATCAATCCCAGCAGCATTGAGTGCCAACCTTACAACAACCTAAATGTTAAACAAAAGGGCAACAATTTTATAAACTAGATATGTCCCTCGAGAGACTATTATGTGGCCATTGACACAGATGCTCATGAAGAGTTGTGATCGTGTGACAAAGTGCTCGTGTTGAAATATCAAGTGCAAAAAAGCAGATCACAGGATTCTATGGAAATTAGTATACCAGTCAGCATTTGCCACGCGACAAACCCCTCCAAATTTAGTCACTTAAGTCACTTAAGCATTTGTTATCCCCCTTGTTTTGTGTGTCTAGGTGTTCTACAGCTGGGGCTGAATAGGCTGGGACGGCCTCTTTCTCGCATCTGGTGGCTGGCAGGCTGACTGGTCTAAGGGGGCCTTATCTGGGATGGCACATCTCCTTTCCATGTGATCTCTCATCCTCCAAACGTCTGGCCCAGGCTTCTTCTCACAGCAGTTTCGTGGACCCAAGGGAGCAAGAGAACAAGCCTGCAGGTGTGAGCACTCTGCTTGCCTCGAGTTTGCTAATGTGCCATTGGCCAAAGCAAGTAAGGGTGACCAAACCCAAAGCCACAGTGGCTTGGAGGGAGCATTAGACGATGGCTTGGATTCGGGGAAGCTGGAGGTCTATACCCCAAGAATCTACCACAAGTATGTTCTCATCTATGATTTTTTAAAACTGTATTAAGAAGGCCAAAGGATCTATTAAAATATTAACCGTGATCATCTCTGAGTGGTATTTTTCTTTCCATTTTAATATTTTGTAGTGTGTTCTACAGTGTTTGTGATAGTATTTTTTTTTATCATTGGAAAAAATTAAGTTGGAAGAAAGAAAGGAAAAGAAAGAAGAAAGGAAAAGAGAAAGAGAGAGAGAGAGTAGGGGGAATAATTGAGGGAGGAAATGAAGAAAGAACTCCTGAAACTGACAGCTGGAAGGCTGGTTGCTTTCCAGGGACTGAATTTTCCAGAAGAGTGAAGCTGGGACATGCAATCAAATCTGAATGGTGTGTCTCTCTCTTCCTCCCCACTCCGTCCTGGGTTGTCAGATCTGCAGAGGGCCACGAACAACATCCAGTCCAGCCATACACACACACACACACACACTCACACACACATATAATTCAGTGATTCGTCACTGACATACAACACCCAGTGCTCATCATCACAAGTGCCTCCTTAATTAATACCATCGCCCATCCAGCCCATCCCCCACCCACCTTCCTCCGTCATCCCTCAGTTTGTTCTCTGTCGTTAAAAGTCTCTTATGGCTTGTTTCCCTCTGTCCTTTTTTTCTTTTCCCCCTTCCCAAATGTTCATCTGTTTTCCTTCTTACATTCCACATATATGTGAGATCATACGGTATTTGTCTTCCTCTGACTGACTTATCTCACTCAGCATAATACACTCTAGCTCCTTCCATGTCATTGCAAATGGGAAGATTTCATTCTTTTTGATGGCTGAGTCATATTCCACTCCGTGTGTGTGTGTATGTGTGTGTGTGCGTGCGTGCATGTGTGCGCGGGTGCTTATGTATGTATCTGTATATATATTTATATATACCACTTCTTCTTTATCCATTCATCAGTTGATGGACATTTGGGCTCTCTCCATAGTTTGGCTATTATTGATAATGCTGCTATAAACATTGGGGTGCATGTGTCCCTTCCAATCTACATTTTTGTATCCTTTGGAGAAATACCTAGCTGTGCAATTGTTGGACTGTAGGGTAGTTTTTAACTTTGTGAGAAACCTCCACACTGTTCTCCAGAGTGGCCGCACCGGCTTGCATTCCCACCAACCATGCAGGAGGGCTCCTTTTTTCCCCGCATCCCTGACAACACCTGTTGTTTCTTGAGTTGTTAATTTTAGCCATCTTGACAGGTGTGAGGTGGGATCTCATCATGGTTTTGATGTGTATTTCCCTGATGATGAGTGATGTTGAGCACTTTTCATGTGTCTGTTAGTCATCCGGATGTCTTCTTTGGAAAAGTAAAGACCAAATATATGTGAGAAAAATATTTTGGTCATCTGTATGACCAAATATGTATTTCTTATAAATCACAATATTGTAGTGATAGTTGCACATCTCTCTGAATATACTAAAAACCATTGAGTAGCATGGCTGAATTATATGCTATATGAATTTTATGTCAATAAAACTGTTCTTAAAAAGAAGAGCTCTGATGGGGCCCCTGGGTGACTCAGTTGGTTAAGTGTCTGCCTTTAGACCTGGCTCAGGCCATGATCCCAGAGTCTTGGGATCAAGCCCCGCATTGAGCTCCCTGCTTAGAGGGGAGTCTGCCTCACCCTCTCCTTATGCCCCCCACCCTGCCACCACTCATGCTTTTTGACATATGTGCTCTCTCTCTCTCAAATAAATAAATAAAATCTTTAAAAAAAAGAGCTATGATGATAAGGGCATTAATACAGTCTGTGACAGCAAATCAAGGAAATCCAGAAAAGGTCCCGATCACTCCAGGTACGGCTGGTCAAGGGAGGAGTGTCTCCGTGAGGACTTGGAAACCTAATGGGAAGGAAGACGAGTGAAGAGGATTCTCAGACTGCATGAAGACGTGATCTGGAACACAGCTGGGAAGCCTGACGTTGGGGAACGCATGGTCGGTGGCTAACCTGTGAACACCTGGGGTTGGAATACAGTAAAGGAAGACAGGAAAGGGTAACAGGAACATTCTCGTTTTGAGTGCTACTGCTGTGAGCTGGTTTCAGACTTGTTAAATATTTAAAGCTAGCTCTTTGATGCTTGGGTACTTTGAGGAATTCTCTGAGAACGCCTCTCCTCAGTCACTGGGTATAGGGCAAATGCACATCTTCTCTAAAATTCTCTCCCAAAAAATTCTCTCCTTCAATCTAATTGCCAACATTGGGGCAATGAGTTAAGACTAAAGTAACTAGTATTCCGAAACCTTACACATTTTGTATTTGGTCTAGTCCAGCAGGATTCTGCCTTAGAACCACAGACATTTTGGATTAAATAGTCTTAGTTGTGAGAGATTTCCTGTGCACCATAGGATGTTCAGCACTGTACATACCAGCTAGATGGTTAACGTTAACACCTTCCGCTTCCCCAGTTAGCAACAAAAACATAGCTAGACATTTCTCATCACTAAATGTCCCCTCACTGACCCTTGCTACTCGATGTATGGACCAGCAGCATGCACATCTGGGAACTTGTTAGAAAGGCCAGTTGTCAAGCCCCACTCTAGACCTACAGGATCAGAATCTGTATTTTAACAAGAAAGATGTGATTTGTACGTTCATCTACATGAGAAGCCTGGTTCATCACACCCCAGAACACAGCTTCTAATGTATTTTGGTGACTTAGGTGAAATCGACATTTTTAACATAAAAAGAAAAAAATATCAAGACCATGGCCTAGCCGTATTGGCACCGTGTTCTTTTGCACTGGCCCTTAACTTGGTGCTTGTATTAGAATCTCCATGACTTTTCTCAAACTACGTGGGTTTAGGCCCAAGATTTTCTGATTCAATGGGTTCAAAACAGGGATTCAGGGTCTGTGAATTTTGAATGTCTCTCCAGGGGTTGTGTTCCCAGTTAAGATCTTCTAATCTAAGCTTACTGGGTACTTAGCTGCATCACACCAAATCAATTATTCAAACTGCAAAATTTCTCGAGCTAAAGTAATTGGATAAGCAGTGAGCCCAAGCAAGGGGGAAATGGGTCATATTTGGATTCTGGAAACGGATTTTTGTTCTCCTCTGTCTCCAAACCTGGAGGAGTGTGATCTCTGGAAGTGCTCAGTTGCTGAATTCGTCTCTCTTGCCTAAAAGATCCAGGGAGCTGCTCTTTCTGTCATCACACCCTGCACTGCACACACCCCTGCGGAAACTTTGGCCACCACGCTCAGGCATAGTTTTCCTTCCAAGAATACCCAGGCTTGCTTAACTTCCCCTGTCCTCAGACAAGAATGGCTGGAAAAAGTGACAGGGCAGGGTTTCTTGGAAAGCAATCTGGCCTGCATCAGCACTAACGATGAAAATGTGTCCTCATGTGGCTATTCCCCAGCAGACAGCACATTTCTAAGCTATTGTAACTCATCAGTTCAGAGATCCTGGAGTGCCTGTCCTCAGTTCTTGAGGTCTTTTTCTCCTGGAGAACCAGACACAGACACCTTGACTAGAATGTCCTATAAAAATCCCATTAGAGTATCTATCTATCTATCTATCTATCATCTATCTATCTATCTATCTATCTCTGGATATAGATATCATCATCTAGATACAGACAGATAGTTGAAGAGATGTTTCTTTTACAAAGTTACATAACCTTGAATTAGATAGTTTAGAATGTACTAAAATTTTTACAGTCCTGTTAAAGTTTAGTGGCCAGAACCTTTCTGGAGTTGTTAGGGTAACAAAGGAAATGCCAAGAACAGGCTGCCTTGGAGAATCTTGGGAAACTTGATTGGCTTCATTATGCTTCTCACGGCCATGGAAGCAAGCCATAGAACATTTCAGGCCCTGGAAAGCACTTTCCCAGAGTCTACAGGGTCTTCTATTATCCTACTCAAATTGATATTTTTTCCCCTTCGCAAATAAACACACAATTAACCAGTTTCAGTGTGATGACTGACTTGAAGCTAAAGATTCCCCAATTTTAACACACGTAACCATTCCCACATTTGTCTCAACTGTTTTAAGTTTGTGAGACCTTTGTTTTTCATCACCAGTCAGAACCTTTCTTTGTATATTTCCTGTTCCACTAAATATTTAAACAATGACGTCACTCGCTATACTGATAGCAGTGATAACTGAGGATGCTGAAGTGGGATTGTCGACAGCTACACAACAGCCTCGTGAGTTAGCCTGAAATCGTCTTGAGTTGGCTGAGATTGTACAGTTCAAATTTGGCCTTTGAAAATTGTGTTGGGTCTGTCTGTGCACAGTGCATTAAATGTATAAAAGTGTAGACTGTTCAAGATTTGACTTAAGCAAAGTTGAGAACCACCTGTATATATAGTTCATACCTTTTCCCTGCATCACAGGATCCAAAGTTCCTCTCTTTAATGTCCTCAAAATTCAGAACCTTACTCTCTGCCTCATGGTATATAGGGTCATTACTATGAGAGGCAAAAGTGAGGCAGATTTTTAGTAAATCTTTTGAAGTCCCATCTGGTACTTCCATCTTATTTGGGAGACTCAACATCTTGTCATGTAGCACTTGCCAGTTTGACCTATAATGACCTTAGAATGACCATATGGGCGACTTAAGGATAAACATGGTAATTAAATTCTAACCAAAGTTTGGCATCCAAACATAAAAATAAGACCAGTGCTTACTTTCAATAAATCCTGCATAAAAAAGGATAAGGGAGACCACTTCTGATTATCTAGCCCAAGCATAGGCAGTAAAATTCCCATAGAGAAACAAAGGAACGAAGATTGTTGGCTAGCTGCTGGCCTCTGTTAGAGAGGCTGTTTCTACGGGTGCCAGAGGGAGTGGAGTGCAGTCCAAACTGTGAGCCTGTTAAAGCCTGGTGCTCAGTCTGGCTCACCGGAAATCTATTTGAGAATATCTATTTTAAGTCTTCCCAAGGCCATTAGTTGGACTCTTGGTTGCAAGTGATAGAAACCCAACTCAAACTAGTTTAAGCCTAAAGATGGATTTATTACGAGGAACAATGGGCTCTTGGAACCCATAAGCAAGAATGCAGTTGGGCCTCCAAAACCACACAGAGTCAGAGTCTCAAATGCCACCAGCCTTTCTGTCTTGTCTCTGTACCCGTCAGCCTAGGGCAGGTGCCTTACCCTGAACCAATCAGCTGTGGGCAGGAGAGAGGCCACATAATAACTGGGCAGCCTGAAAGTAGAAAGAAAGGGGAAACGGCGAACCAAGAAGGTAGACAGTACCAGCCAGTCATTCCCATGGGGTTCCCCTGAACAAACAATCCCACCATTTTGAAATCTTTTTTTGCAGTCATTAATCTAGGTATGAGTCTTGAGAAATACAGCATTCCCTGGATTAGGAAACTCAATATTGGGGTGCCTGGGTGGCCCGATCAGTTAAGCATCCACCTGGTGATCTCAGCTCAGGTCTTGATCTCAGGGTTGTGAGCTCAAGCCCAACTTTAAAAAAGAAAGAAAGAAAGAAAGAAAACTCAAGAGTATGAAGGTTAATTATATTCAAGTTGATTTCTAGATTAACATAATTCTTACTAAAATTTCAACATGTTTCTTTATAGATCTTGACAAGCTGATTCTAAATACATATGAAAATGCAAAAAACCAAGAAGAGTCGAGACACTGACCTGTACAGGGAGCTCTGGTCTGTGCTGGACGATCCACTTCCTATTCACTCAAGGTGTTATTTTTTTAAAAAGTTAGAAAAACTCACACAATGCTACACACAGTTTCACTCAATGAATGCCCATATAGCGTAAGTAAATGACCTAGAGCAGCTCTCCCTTCACCGCCAGAGCAAGGAAACTCAATCACCAGATTTAGGTCTGTGTTAGGATAGATGGATTAATTGCCTAAAATATTATGGATTTATTCAAGAAACATTTATTGAAAACACATTATGGTGTCACCCTATTTAACGGAAAGTTAGTTCTCTACTCACAACGCTTCTAACACCTAGTGTGTGGGTTTTCCACAACAAACAATTCTCTAATTCTCTGCAGACAGCAATTGGGTGTCCTGCAATTCAAATCAAACCTGAAACTAACTGCCTGGCGTTAGTTGGACCCCCAGATTAAGGGCTCAGTCCCAAAAGCCTGCATCCCATTTCAGACGCCACTTGCAAGTCTGAGCTTCCTGTACTTGGGATCCACCGGCTAGAGACCGGGGGTTCCCACAAACCCTGCTCAAGACCGGTAATTTACTAGGATGACTCCCCGAACTCAAGCAAACATTTTACTCACAGAAGATGTTACAAAGTGTACGGACTGAACAGCCGGATGAAGACGTACACCGTGTGAGTTCTGGAAGGGTCCCAAGCGTCTGTCCCTAAGAAGTTTGGGACATACCACCCTTCTGGCACATGGATGTATTCACCAATTTGTAAACTCTCAAAACCCCTTTGTTTTGGGTTCTGTGGAGATTCTGTTATATAAATATGATTGATTAACTCCTGGGCATTGGTGATTAATTCAGTCTTCACTGCTGTCCCCTCCCCAGAGGTTGGGGATGTGACACTCTGATAACATGGTTGGTTCCTTGGGAAACCAACCCCCCAATTTGAAGTTACCTAGGGACTCATTAATATAAATTCAAGCATGGTTGAAAGGAGCTTATTATGAATAACAAAAGGTGTTCCTCTCACCCTTTGCATTCAGGAAATGATAAGGTTTTAGGAGGTCTGTGCCAGGTTCCCGGGATGAAGACCAAATATGTATTTCTTATTATAGCACCATATCACTGGTGAGTGAAGCAGCGATTATCAGCATCCTGCTGTTTCAGCATCTCTGTATACTGCTGTGTTTTCATATGATGAAGGATTTACACTGTTAAAAATACAACAGGCTGTTGAAGTCATTTAGGTTGCAACTGACTTCTTTGAGGAATTAAAAACAATTATTCTCAGGGTACCTGGGTGGCTCAGTCAGTTAATCATCTGCCTTCAGCTCTGGTCATGATCCTAGGGTCCCGGGATCAAGCCCTGAATGGTTCTCCCTGCTCAGCAGGGAGTCTGCTACTCCATCTCCCTCTGCCTCTCCCCCTGCTTGTGCTCTCTCGATTAATAAAATCTTTTAAAAAATAAATAAAAACAACTGTTCTCATCTTATAAATTGAGTCTTTATAAGAAAAGAAATGCATGTCTAGAAGCAATTCAAATTCTATCTATTCTTTTTACCAATCTCTAAATGCCTCCCATCCATCTCAAAGGCTTGTAGGTTTAAAAAAAAAAAAGTTTGTAGATATTGTAAAAATTCTGACTTTAGGAAACCAAAGCCCTCCTTAGAGGGACTCGCATTCTTTCTTTGTGTCTTTGGGTTGCAAATGTTCTACCTGGTCTTCTCTAGGAACTAAGGGCCATGTATTTGAAGAGCAATTGTTAGGGGGTGCCTGGGTGGCTCAGTGGGTTAAGCCTCTGCCTTCGGCTCAGGTTATGATCTCAGGGTCTTAGGATCGAGCCCCGCATTGGGCTCTCTGCTTGGCGGGGAACCTGCTTCCCCCTCTCTCTCTGCCTGCCTCTCTGCCTACTTGTGATCTCTTTATCTCTCTCTGTCAAATAAAGAAAGAAAGAAAAGAAAAGAAAATGTTAGGGAGGTAGTTTTTATCAGAAGGAAAAAACAAGGAAAGGATATTTGGAAACTTGGCATATTAAAAATAGTAAGTATCTTCTCCACAAATATTAGTAAATTGTCTAAGCCATCTGAGCAGGTAACATTATTTCATTGGCCAGAAACATAATTTGGGGTTTTTTTTAGATTTTTAAAAAAAATTCCAGTTAGTTAATATACAGAGTAATATCAGTTTCTGGTGTACAATATAGTGATTCAACACTTCCATACATCACCTGGTGCTCATCATGATAAGTGCCCTCCTTAATCCCCATCACTTATTTAACCCACGCACCCGCACACCCCTCTGGTAACCATCAGTTTGTTCTCTGTAGTCAGGAGTCTGTTACTTGGTTTGCCTCTCTCTCTCTTTTTCCCTTTACTCACCTGTTTTCTTTTTCTTTCTTTCTTTCTTTCTTTCTTTCTTTCTTTCTTTCTTTCGAGAGTGTGCATGAGTGGGGGAGAGGGGCAGAGGGAGGTGGAGAGAATCCCAAGCAGGCTCCACACCCAGTGCAGAGCACTATGCAGGGCTCGATCTCACCACCCTGGGATCATGACATGAGCTGAAATCAGGAGATAGATGCTTAACCAACTGAGCCACCCAGGTGCCTCTATTTGTTTTTTTTTTTTCTTAAATTCCACATATAAGTAAAATTACATGGTATTTGTCTTTTTCTGATGGACTTATTTCACTTAGCATAATACTCTAGTTCCATCCATGTTATGCAAATGACAAGGTTTCATTCTTTTTATGACTGAATAATATTCCATTTCTCTCTCTCTCTCTCTCTCTCTCACACACACACACACACACACACACACCTGCTTTATCCATTCATCAGTTGGTGGACATGAGCTATTTCCATAATTTTGCTATTGTAGATAATGCTGCTATAAACACCAGGGTGCATGTATCTCTTTGATTTAGTATTTTTGTATTCTTTGGGTAAATACCTAGTAGTGCAATTCCTGAATTGTAGGGCAGTTCTATTTTTAAATATTTAAAATATTTTTTTATCTTTTTGAGAAAACTCCATACTGTTTTCCAGAGTGGCTGCCTGAGTTTGCATTCCCACCAACAGTGCAAGAATGTTCCTCTTTCTCCTCACCCTTGCCAATACCTGTTACAGAAACATAATTTGGATACATCTGTTCTTTTATAAACTAGTGAGTTTTGCATTACCATACCCATTTCTGGACTGAAATTTTTTAAAACAAAAGAGTAAGATTTCTGTGGATGTCTGTATATTTATGTGTGTCTATGTATGTATGTTTATAGATGTGTGATACATTTCCAGATGATGAGCTCTATTTAACTGGCTTAAAAATGCACAAGCATCATATAAATTAAGTATACTCTGAGAAATATAAATCTAACCCAAATGTTTTTTAAGTTCATGTGATCTAAGATAAATCTTCAAATAAAAACTGGTTTAATTTTGTTGGTTTAATTATAATAGGTATGTCCTTTGAGTTTTCGGCATTAAATATAACACATTTACTTTGCCCAAGTTTACTAAAAGAAAAATAAGCTCATGTTATCCCTGTTAAAGAATTTGTCAGCAAGAAAAGTAGCTTACAATGATGGTTAACTTTGTCTGGTGTCTCATGAAATCCCCATGGATAGTCTAAACATAATTGTGGGAGCAAGGGATTTAGATAGATGTAAATGGGATAAGAGTTTTTAAGTGAACTTTTCAGCAATAGTTATGTTTTATGGTATGTCTACTTAAATAGTTTCCCCAAATCTTTTTGGTAACTTGAAACTTTAGAGTTTTGCTAAGTTACTTTAAATGATGGAGAGTCACTGAATATCTAGAACATTTCCAAATAAGATAAAATAATAAAATGTTAATTACTGATCGTAGGTTTACTTACTTTTGGCTTCCTTTTATAGAGGAACTGAAGAGATTTGGGTCTATTAGTAAACATGTTTGTGCCACATTGGAAAATCTACTATGAACAAGAATATGCTTCTAAAATGTATGAAATGTATTTATAAATTTGCTAGTAATGGGCAATCATTTAATTCTTAATTTTCACTTGAAATTAAGGTTTTTATGGGTTTAATTAAACCAGAAGAAATATTTAAAGAAACATCTCTGTATACAAGGAAAATAGAATGTGTGTTTTCATCAAGGAAAGTATGAGGAATGGAGATGCATTTTTATTGATGGTAAAGAAAGCAATTTTGTCCTGAAGTAAAGCTAATTGTTTCAGAATGGGAAAGAGAACAAAGGACATGGAAAGTTGTCCATGAAAGATCATGACCTGAGCTGAAGGCAGATGCTTAATGACTGAGCCACCCAGGTGCGCCTTAATTAAATTTTTAAAATTTAATTAATTTTAATATTGAAAGTACACTGGTACAAAATTAGAATTTGGTTTTCTCTATATTAAGAAAGCAACATTTTTCTTAAATTATTGGTTTGCTCTTACTCTCTTAATAAGAAAGAAATTTAAACAAAGTTTTTGGGTTTTGTTTGTTTTTTTTTTTTACCTTTTAAGAAATTTGCCTAGAAAGCAAAGATTTTATGTTTTGTCAAAATAATTTCGTGTGCTTCATGTTATCTTTATCATCATGTCTTTGATTACTTAAGTAAACCTAGTCTTCCCAATATTGAAAGGGCTAAGTTTTGCTCAGAACTATGTAACCTTCTGTATTTGCCTTTGAAATTTTTTGTCACTTAGGCTAAATGCATAATTAGTATTGTTTCATAATGCTCTGTGAGCCTTTTTAGTAAAGTGCCCAAAGCCTTTTGACATTTTTTAAATAACTTCCCCAAATCAAATTCTGAATAGTTTTTTTTTTAACCTCCACCTAAATTTGGGATTTTGCAGTGGATCCCAGGAATATCTCAAAAGATTTGTTCTCTTGCCATATGAAAAGAGAGATATTAAAATAATTAAGCTTATTTGATAAATTACATGGGAAGCATCTTCAAGTTAGAGGTAATGCTTCTGTTAATATAAGTGTTCCAGAAATTGTATGAAATTTCTAGAAATCTTATATGTCCTTGTGTAATGTTATTAGTCATAATTCTAATTATCTTAAAATATTGCATGTCACAGAAATAACCAGATTTTTCTGGTCGGTAGTGAACTCCCATCACATCTTTAGCAACAGGTATTTCAAAGTCTTTTGTCATTTACGATTATTGTTTTGCTCCGATGCTTTTGTAAAAGTGAGTCATGGAAAGGACTGTACCGAGAACAATGGATAACACCAGTGCCAGATTACAATTTCGCAAATGAAGAAGTCTCCAAATGACGTCTGGTCCTGTGCAAACGCTGGAGACCTCAAAATCAAATTGACTAGGAAATAAGTAGCTAACATTGAGGTAGACTGCTTCTTTCCCAGACATCAGGTCAAGAACATTTCTTTCCACGTCTCTTTTCTCATCTGCCCATCCTTTATCTAATTCTTTCACCATGAAGGTCCATGA
Source organism: Enhydra lutris kenyoni (assembly GCF_002288905.1). Classification (NCBI taxonomy): domain Eukaryota; kingdom Metazoa; phylum Chordata; class Mammalia; order Carnivora; family Mustelidae; genus Enhydra; species Enhydra lutris. The sequence goes on from NW_019154097.1 coordinate 41,078,428, forward strand.
ATCTTTTGTTCACCTTTTGCCTTGCTCTGACCTGGAAAGGAAATACCATTGTTTATATATTTCAGGCATTGCAAAGGGAGGTGATCCAACTTCAAATGTCTGTTGGATTTGCCATGGTTCTGATGATTCTGTGGTTCTGCCCACCACAGACTTCTCCCTGATTTCCAGTGCCTCAGTTTCTCTATAACAAACTCAGCTTCCTCTTCATCATATTAGGTTTCCTAACCCTGGGGGTCTGTTTCCCTGTCTCTGGTTCATAACCCCAACCTTAGAACCTTGTGTCCAGGCTCTTACAAAGAAAAGGACACAAGGCAAAAGTAAACAAAATAAAACAGCTTGTGTGGTCTACAGATCTTTATATTTTACTTGCCTCCATGACAGGCACTTTCTTGTCCTGACCACAGACCCAGGAATTACCAAGAGGCATTCAGGACTTAAAGTCACTTCCTTTTTTTTTTTTTTTTTTTTTTTTTTTTTAAGATTTATTTATTTATTTGACAGACAGAGATCACAAGCAGGCAGAGAGGCAGGCAGAGAGAGAGGAGGAAGCAGGCTCCTTGCTGAGCAGAGACCCCGGGGATCACGACCCCAGCCGAAGGCAGAGACTTTAACCCACCTGAGCTACCCAGGCATCCTAAAGTCACTTCCTTTAAAGTCACTTCCTTATTCCCCTAGTTGGTAGTAACCACAAACGATTATGATCAAGAACCTCCCTCTTGACAATGTTGCCTCTAAAGCATAGCTGCCCCACAAAATTCCCTCAATTCTTTGGCCAAAGTTGTTTTTGATAATAGGGCAGACTTTGATTACCTTATTTAGCTGAGCAAGATGTCTCAGCTCTGGCCAACACCAGGACTAACACTTTTGGGGAAATGGAAAGCTCCACAACATCATTGAATAATCCGCATAGCTTACAAAAGTGACTCCTTCAACATCTTTCTTTGACTTATTTGATTTTGATTTGGGCCTTGGGGACCAAGGCTCCGAAGTGCACTTCAGATACTGAGAATTATTCTGTTTGTAATAATCATAATTGTCTCCTGGACTTACTGTATTCTCTCAAAAACTCTAAATGCATGTTCACAGCTGGTAACCACCAAGCAAATGATCTAAGACTACAACATCAGAAAGGGAACAAAGAGTATGACTGACTTAAAGAATGTGAACCAGATGCTGTGACCAATGAATACCACACAGAGAATAACTAGCTTCAGAGTGGTAGCTGGGAATAGTGCTAATGCCTTAAATTTTTATCACTTCTCTCAGGCTGAGAGTCTGGTCAAAGGGGGAATTGTTAAAAACAAAACAACATGGCCCAAATGGGATCACTTATTTTAAACCTCATATTAGCAAACCAAGACATAATTTCTGTTTTGATTCTTCCAGAAATGGAACATAAAATCAGTGAGAAATTACCTGGTCAATATTAGTGAGATAATTTGTGTGATAGTCCCCTGCCATCTCCTAAAGGGAAGTGACCTTGCCATAGCCACTCTGCTTTTTGCTTGTATAACTTCCTTGTTTCTGTTCCCTTCTGTCTATAAGTCTTTCATTTTGACTCTGTGTCTGTTGGTCAACTCATGAAATCATTGTACAAAGCCAATGAGATCTTTACAATGCACTCAGCTGGATTTTGTTTGTTTTTTTGAAGACTTTATTTATTTGTCAGAGAGAGAGAGAAGACAGACAGACAGACAGCACAAGCAGGGGGAACCTCAGGAAAAGGGAGAAGCAGTCTCCCTGCAGAGCAAGGAGCCCAATGTCGAACTCCATCCCAGTCCCCTGCGATCATGACCTGAGCTGAAGGCAGACACTTAACTAACTGAGCCATCCAGGCAACCTGGATTTTGTTTTTTTAACAACAGGAAAGCATTTGGGTTTATCTCCTTACCCTCTCCCAAGTAGTGAAGGGTCAGAAAGAGTTTTTCAGCAGCTGGAAACATTTGCACAAAAAATTATCTCATAACACCGGACACTGTTTATATTTTTATAATACTTCTTTATTTTTAAGTTTCTGTTTTACTCACCCAGTGCTTCACAAGTAGAGTCCTTAATCCACATCACTTATTTTACCCATCCCCCACCCCCTTCCCCTCGGTAACCATCAGTTTGTTCTCTGTAGTTAAGAGTCTGTTTCTTGGTGTGCCTCCCTCTCTCTCTCTTTTTTTTTCCCTTTGCTCATTTGTTTTGTTTCTTAAGTTCCACATGTAAGTGAACTCGTGTGGTATTTGTCTTTCTCTGACTGACTTATTTCTCTTAACGTAAAACTCTGTAGTTCCATCCATGTCATTGCAAATAGCGAGATTTCACCTTTTTTATAAAGATTTTATTTATTTATTTGACAGAGACACAGCGAGAGAGGGAACGCAAGTGGGGTGAGTGAGAGAGGGGGCAGCAGGCTTCCCGCTGAGCAGGGAGCCCAATGCGGGGCTCGATCTCAGAACCCCAGGATCATGACCTGAGGCGAAGGCAGACACTTAATGACTGAGCCACCCAGGTGCCCCAAGATTTCACTTTTTTGCGGTTGAATAATACCATGTCTCCTTTATTCATCAACTGATGGATACACGACTCCTTCCGTATCTTAGCTGTTGTAAATAATGCTGCTGTAGGGACGCCGGGGTGGCTCAGTTGGCTGAGCAACTGCCTTCCACTCGGGTCCTGATCCTGGAGTCCCTGGATTGCGTGTGGCCTCGGGCTCCCTGCTCAGCGGGGAGTCTGCTTCTCCCCTCTCTCGCGAGCGCGCATTCTCTGTCTCTGTGTGTCTCTCTCTCTCATTCTCTCTCTTTCTCAAATAAATAAATAAATAATAATGCTGGGCACCTGGGTGGCTCAGTCTGTTAAGCGTCTGCCTTTGGCTCAGGTCATGATCCAAGGGTCTTGGGATCAAGTCCTGCTTGGGGCTCCCTGCTCAGCAGAGAGTCTGCTTCTTCCTCTGCCTGTTTGTGCTCTGTCTCTCTCTGACAAATAAATAAACAAAACCTTTAAAATAAATAAATAAATTTTAAAAATTAAAAAAAAATAATGCTGCTATAAACATCAGGGTTCATGTATCCCTTTGAATTAATGTTTTTGTATTCTTTGGGCAAATTCCCAGTAGTGTGATTGCTGAGTCGTAGGGTTGCTCTATTTTCAACTTTTTGAGGAAACTCCATGCTGTTCTCCAGAGTGGCTGCGCCGGCTTGCATTCCCACCAACAGTGCAGGAGGCTCCCCTTTCTCCGCACCCTCGCCAACAGCTGTTGTTTCTTGTGTTGTTGATTTTAGTCGTTCTGACGGGTGTGAGGCGGTAGCTCTTTGTCGTTTCGATTTGCGTTTCCCTGATGCCGAGCGGCGGTGAGTATCGTTTCATGTGTCTGTCGGCATCTGGATGTCCTCTTTGCAGAAATGTCTGTCCGTGACTTTTCTTTTTTAATAAATAGTAATTTAGTTCTTTTTTTTTTAAGATTTTATTTATTTATTTGACAGACGGAGATCACAAGTAGGCAGAGAGGCAGGCAGAGAGAGAGGGAAGCAGGCTCCCTGCTGAGCAGAGAACCCAATGGGGGGCTCGATCCCTGGACTCTGAGATCATGGCCTGAGCCGAAGGCAGCGGCTTTAACCCACTGAGCCACCCAGGCGCTCCCTGTCCATGACTTTTACCCATTTTTTAATCAGATTATTTGGTTTAGGAGAATTGAGTTGTATGAATTCCTTATAGGTTTTGGATAGTAACCTTTATTGACTATGTCATTTGCAAATATCTTCTCCTATTCCACAGGGTGCCTTTTAGTTTTATTGATTGTGTCCCTCACTGCGCAGGAGCTTTTAATTTTGGTCCAGTCCCAGTAGTTCATGTTCCCCTTGCCTCGGAGACCTGTCTGGAGAGATGTTGCTATGGCTGATGTCAAAAATTATTGCGTGTGCTCTTTTGTAGGATTTTTATGGTTTTAAGGCTTACATTTAGGTCTTTAATCCATTTTGAATTTATGTTTGTGTATGTTATAAGAAAGCGTATGGTTTCATTCCTTTTCATGTTGCCGTCTGGTCTTCCCAGCACCATTGTTGGTGAGACATTCTTTTTATCATCACATATTCTTTGCTGCTTTATGGAAGATTAATTGACCATAAAATTGTGTGTTTATTTCTGGATTTTCCATTCTGTTCTCTTGATCTGTGTGTCTATTTTTATGCCAGTACCATACTCCTTCAATTACTACAGCTTTGTAATATAAATTCAAGTCCAGAATTGCGATGCCTCCAGCTTTGTTTTTCATTTTCAAGACTGCTTCGGCTATTCAGGGTCTGTTGTGGTTTCATGCAAATTTTAGGACTGTTTGTTCTAGTTCTGTGAAAAACACTGCTGGTATTTTGGGAGGGATTGTATTAAATGTGTAGATTGCTTTGGATAGTATCACCATTTTAACAAAATTTGTTCTTCCCATCCATGAGCAAGGAATGTATTTCCATTTCTTTGCAGACACTCTCTGCATTTTAAAATTGCTTTGATTTAGAAAATCAAATAATGGTATTTCATGATCAACATTTCATGATTAAACTACTATTTTGACTATTGTGCCAAGGTGATTACTTTTAAATGATACTTAGTTCTCATTAAATGAATTTGTTAACAAGTTATAGAATCATAATCTATAATTCATGTTGATATTTTGTTTGATGTTTTAGGATATTATAAACTTGTATTTTGAAATGTATTTCAATATGTAGTTTGATTTTTTAAGAAAGGTATTTGAATTCCTAAGAGTTTATAAAAACTTAGTGTCTTAGAGTTCAGCCTATTTATATATTTTTTCCCTTTATTCAATGTTACATTTCATAAGGGACTGGCTTATGCAATTGTGGGAAGGTCACAAGCAGGCTGGAGCTCCACAGGCACAAGTGGAAGCTTGTTCCCAGACAGGAAGGAAGGAAGACCCAGAGGGAGCAGACGACCACGTGAATAATTGCGGAGACTGTGTGCACGCTCCCGAATGGCTGCTGCCTTCCTTCCATCCTCCGACTTCGTGCAAGAATGTTGCCGGTAGCCCACACTAGTTAGGATCACACTGAAAAGGGAATTCTGGGGTCTGTAGTTAAGCCTCGCTGAGCTGCTGCATGACGCGCTCATCACACTTGTGTAGCACCAGCCGTGGTAGATAATGCTGTGATACCATCTCCATCCTCTCAGCTTATTCTCTACATCATTGTAATTTCTGACCCTGAGCCTCCTGCATGGGCCTCCTGTGGGCCATCTCCCTTCTGTTCTTCCAGACTTGTGTTTTTGTCCTCCCAAAGCCGGCAAGGCGTGGCTTCTGGCCTTCTCTGGCTATCTAAGGCCCAGCAGGTCACGTTGGTTCAGACTCCTGTATCTCACACCCCAGAAGTGCAAGCCTCTCCATCTCTTTCAGAGGTGGGATTCACCCCTGCTCACAAATGTTTCAACCGCTTTGCTGGTGACTGCGTTTGCATCAGGGCCCTCACATTCCCCTGCTGCCGCTGGCCTATGATTGCTGAACTTAGCCCTCTGGGAGCCCTGGGACTATAAAAGCCTTGTGTATTCTGCATTTGTATTTTGGACATTGTGTGCACGTAAATATTTTACCAGAGTGTAAACAAGGCTTGGGCTGGTTGCCTCCTTCACTGCTGTGTCTCCTGTGCTCCACAGGGCCTGGCAGGCTGGGGGCACTCGATAAACAGGTGTCAAGTGCATGAGTACAAAGCACACGCACATTTCTGTACAAGCGTGTGTGTACAACGTGTAAATCTCTGTGCATAGATGTATTTGTGTGTGTGCACACGTGTGTGTATGTGTGCATGTGAGTATCTATGTGTGTGAAGAAAAATATCTGGGTAGGCCCAAAAGAGCCATTAGGGACTATTTTATTTTATTTTTAAAGATTTTACTTGTTTATTTGAGAGTGAGAGAGAAAGACAGAGAGAGATGGAGGAGGGAGAAGGACAAGCAGACTCTAGGCTGAGCCCTGGGGCCCCACGCAGGCCCGATCTCACAATCTCCACCTCGAGACCAAGACTGAGCTGAAACCAAGAGCGGGGCGCTCAGCCAACCAAGCCACCTCTGCACTATTGCAATGAATTCCAGCCATGAGTGTAGGATTCATTCAGAGAAACATTTCGAAAATTACCATTTGTGCAGAATGGAAGAAAGTACATGGATACCTTCTGTAGTGGGTTGAATGGTGGCCCCCCACAAGGTATGTGCTAACCCCCAGAACCTGTGAAGGTGACCTTACCTGGAAAAAAGGCTTTTGTAGATGTAGTCAGGATAAGGACCTACTGTGAGATCATCCCGGACTATCTGCGTGTCTGCAGGATCCTGCCTGAAATCCAATGATAAGTTTTCTGTGAGAGGAGAAGGGACCATGTGGCCACAGTGCCAGAAACTGGAAGGTACAGCCCAGGAAGGCACGGAATGCCGCAGCCACCAGGAGCTGGACAGGGTGGGGACGGACTCCCCCTAGAGAACCTGCACGTCCCCCGACACCTTGATTTCGGACTTCTGCCCTCCAGAACTCTGAGGGAGTAAATTTGTGCCGCGTTGAGCCACTCGGTTTGCGGTAACGTGTTAGGACGGTGACAGGAAATGACCATATGACATGTTGGGCATGGAGGAACTTGTGGCCAATTTGTCCAGGGCTGTGTGTGCCCTTGGCGGTGCACCCCCACATTCCACCTTGACCGCCAGCCCCGGGGGAGGACAACAGCACCGCGAACATTTGCAAGAGGGGAGCAGGCAGGCAGTGGATCTAGAGGGAGCCTGGCTGGGAGGGCCAGGCGGGTCCAGACATCTGCAACCCTTCAGATTCACTGGGCCCCTGAACATTCTCTGGAAACAATGCTTTTGGGGGCATTTGGAAACCATTGGAGACTACCCGGGACCACCAGGGAATAGGGAGGGAAAGGATGGTTTTTCTGCTTCCGGCAAACTGGTCCTTTTCCAGAGCGTGGTTCGAGTGAAGGGCCAGCGCCCCTCCTCCCTCACCGCCCCGGGCACTGCGGGGGTGCGGGGTTGGGGACCCGGCACTCCTGCCTCAGTGCGCTGCAGCTCAGCTCCTAGCGCGGCGCTCGGGCTGCGTCCCCGGCTCTCCGCTTCGCTTCCCGTCCTGGTTGCGTTTCCTTCTCTGTGCAACCTGGCGCAGGATCTCCGGCGCCTCGGCCCCGGGCAGCGGCCAGCCCGCTTTCCTGGTGACCGCGAGAGCTCCGTTTCCTGGTGACCGCGAAAGCTCCGTTTCCTGGTGACCGCGACATCAGCGGGGCCAGCCGGGAGTCCTCACCAGACCGCAACGGGCCGGTGCGCAGTCCCTGAAGGACCGAGCCGTTTCCCCCGGGTACGTGTACGTGACCGCGGGAGGCTGTGGACGCACCGTGGAGAACCTGCTTAACGAGAAGTGGCGTCACCCATGAGTGACGTGACCTCGTGTGCCTCCTGCCGTGACGGCGCCTCCCTGCTGGGGCGCTCCTGCCCGCCCACCAGCAGACAAACTCAGGGAGACTATTTGATAATTATACACGTGGAACCCCCAGGACAGCGAGAGTGAGGAAAGAGGCAGAAGTGGGGCAACCGAAGGCAGCGCCCGGGTCGGGTGGACACGCTTGCCGCGTGGGTAGCCGGGCGCGAGGGCGGGTTCGGCCGCTCCGGGCTGACAGCATCTAAGGACAGGGAGGGGAACAGCAGTGACACCAGAAAGGGGTTCACTTCAGTGACGCCCACACCGGAGGACAGCGGACTAACATCTCGAGGCCGTCTCCAGGGGCTTCTGGGGGGCAGTCATTAAGCCTCTGCCTTCTGCTCGGGTCATGATCTCAGCGTCCTGGGATCGAGCCCCGCATGGGGCTCCCTGCTCCGCGGGAAGCCTGCTTCTCCCTCTCCCACTCCCCCTGCTTGTGTTCCCTCTCTCACTGTGTCTCTTTCTCTCTCTGTCAAATAAATAAAATTAAAAAATCTAAGAAAAAAAAAAAAAGACCCTCTCCAAAGCGCCAAAAATACTTCTAGGTTTCTACAAGGAAAATGTGGGACAAAGGTCGGAGGACACCGGCAGGCGGGCTGTAAAGGTCAGGTCATCACTGTCTTGGGGTCAGTCACAGGTGGGGTCTGGCTGGCTCAGGGCGGTCTTTGCTGGAGCGGGTAGTTTCACTTCCCACGGCGATGCTTTGCCTGCAGGCTCCTTCGCCTGAGTTCAGAGATAGCTGGAAAGAAGAACTTAATTAGAAATTACAGACTGAGGTTAAAATGGGGGTTGCTGAAATCTTCTTTCAAAAAGGACGTAATTGTGGTGATTCAAAAATGTGCATATGGACTGTATATTACATAAATTCAATAAATTTCCTTCACTGGGTCACTGAATAAGAGGATGTCTTTGTTTTTAGGAGATACCTGTGAAGTAAAAAGGAACATAAGATACAGGGCCCAGGGCACCTTGGACGGCTCAGTCTGTTAAGCGTCTGCCTTTGGCTCAGGTCCTGATCCCAGGGTCATGGGATGGAGCTCCACGTAGGGCTCCCTGCCCAGTGGGGAGTCTGCCTCTCCCTCTCCTCTGCCATTCCACCCCCCCTAACTTGTGTTCTCTGGCTCTTTCTCTCTGTCACATAAATGAATAGTCTTTTTTCTTTTTAAGGGCACAATGTCTGTAATTTATTATCAAATGGTTCAAGAACAATAATAATATTGTATATTATATATAGACAGATAATTATATAGAGACAGATATCAAACAAATGTAGCAAATGTTAACAATTGGTGTATCCACAGTTGGGCACTTGCTGAACAATATATATACTGGACTTAACTGTATTGTTCTCACCAATTTTTTCTATGTTTAAAATATTTCTTTTTTTAAAATATTTTACTTATTTTTGCGAGGGAGAGAGAGAGAGAGAACACAAGCAGGAGCAGGGGGAGAGGCAGAGGGTGAGGGAGAAGCAGGCTCCCTACTGAGCGGGTACCCCCCCAAAGCAGGACTCGATCCCAAGACTGGGATCATGACCTGAGGGGAAGGCAGATATTTAACTGACTGAGTGACCCAGGCTCACCTATGTTTAAAAATTTTCAAAATAGGGGTGCCTGGGTGGCTCAATGGGTTAAAGCCTCTGCCTTCGGCTCAGGTCATGATCTCAGGGTCCTGGGATCAGCCCCCAAATTGGGCTCTCTGCTCAGCAGGGAGCCTGCTTCCTCCTCTCTTTCTCTGTCTGCCTCTCTGCTTGCTTGTGACCTCTATCAAATAAATAAATAAAATCTTAAAAAATTTTTTCAAAATAAAGTTAAAAACAACAACAGGGTTTTTTGTCTATGAATTACAGAGACATAGAACAAAGTGAATTGATGATTCTTAGGGGAAACTCTGTCCCATCATTCAATTTAATTCACCTCAACAAACATTCCAAGGTCTCTGTGGGCCCAGAATAGTGTTGGGTGCTGCAGAGAATATGCAGCAAATACCATATACCCCTTCCTGCCTGCAGAGGGTGAGGGAGGAGAACCAGACAAATACGCAGAGAACAAGAATGCAAAGTGGAGCAGGAAGACTACGGGGCGGCGGGGGCACAGGTCAGAAGAGTCACAGAGATGAGACACTTGCAGTGGAGCTGACATCTGCAGGGTGTTCGGAGGTTGGCTGAATTTTCACAGCAGAGCTGGGCTGAGGTCAGGGCCGGTGGAGGAATGTGTATGAGCGAAGGATCAGACGTGGCGACCTGGGCACAGTAAGTGGTGAGCAAGTCTTTGTTGTCTTGAGTGCTTCTGCACTATGAGTCTCAGGAGTGGAATTTAGTGATTCGTCATTTACCCACAACACACTGTGCTCAACACACAAATGCCCTCCTTAATGCCCATCCCCCATTTAACCAATCCCCACCTTCCCTCCAGAAACCTTCAGTCTGTTCTCTCTAAGAGTCCCTTATGCTATGCCTCCCTTTCTTTTTTCTTTCTTTCTCCTATATTCATCTGTTTTGTTTCTTAAATTCCACATATGAGTGAAATCATATGATATTTGTCTTTCTCTAACTCATTTCACTTAGCACAATACACTCCAGCACCATCTACATTGTTGCAAATGGCAAGGTATCATTGTTTTTGATGGCTGAGTAATATTCCATTGTGTATATATACCACATCTTCTTTATCCATTCATCTGTCAAAGGACATCTGGGCTCTTCCCATGTTATTGATAAAGCTGCTATAAACTCAGGGTGCATATATCCCCTTGAATCAGTATTTTTGTGTCCTTTGGGTAAATACTGCAGTAGTGCAACTGCTGAATTGTAGGGCAGTTCTATTTTTAACTTTCTGGGGTACGAACTTCCATACTGTTCTCCAGAGTGGCTGCACCAACTTGCATTCCCACCAACAGTGCAAGAGGGTTCCCCTTTCTCCACATCCTCGCAATACCTGTTATTTCCTGTGTTGTTAATTTTAGCCGTTCTGACAGGTGTGAGGTGGTATCTCATCATGATCTGTCTTGTATTTCCCCAAAGATGAGTGATGCTGAACATCTTTTCATATGTCTGTTGGCCATCTGGATGTCTTCTTGGGAAAATGTCTATTCATATCTTCTGCCCATTTCTTTTTTTTTTTTTTTTAAGATTTTGTTTATTTATTTGTCAGAGAGACAGAATACAGGCAGGCAGAGTGGCAGGCAGAGGGAGAAGCAGTCTCCCAGCAGAACAAGGAGCCCGATGTGGGACTCCATCCCAGGACGCTGGGATCATGACCTGAGCTGAAGGCAGAGGCTTAACCAACTGAGCCACCCAGGTGTCTCTCTTCTGCCCATTTCTTAACTGGATTATTTGTTTTTTGGGTGTTGAGTTTGATGAGTTCTTTATAGATTTTGGACACTAACTTTATCAGATATGTTATCTACAAATATCTTCTCCCATTCCATAGGCTGAAAGGCTTAGGTTCTTATTTTCTTTTGCTATTGTTTGTTTTATTTTTTAAATGCCCTTGTGATGAGGGCTGACTTTCAGCAGATCACAGGGAGGGATCTGCTCTGTTACATAGGAAACCCTGACCCAGAAGCAATCGTCAATAAACGGTTTAGCACCAAGTTCCCCACGAATGTGCATTGCATGTGTGATGGGCAAGGGAGCAGCCCCTGAAAGACTTAAAATCTTAAAAAAAAAATTAAAAGACTATATTTATTTGAGAGAGAGAGAGAGAGCAAGCATGAGCAGGAGGAGGGGCAGAGGGAGAGAAGCAAACTCCCTGCTGAGTGGGGAGCCCCATGTGGGGCATGATTCCAATCCTGGGTCTCTGGGATCATGACCTGAGCCAAAGGCAGAGGCTTAACGGACTGAGCCACCCAGGTGCCCCGAAAGGCTTATATTTTTAACTTCATCAGGGAAAAATGGAGGATTTGGGTTTCTAGGGACAGCAAAGCGTGTTAAGTATACACGGGAAACTAGTGGAAGATAAGGGTGATTGAGTAAGGGTTGTTATACAGACCAACTGACGATGAGGTGATCAGTTCTCTCCAAGTTGTTCTCTTCCTGGTAAGAGGGGGGAGCATCTATACAAATAGAAATTTCCCTTACAAAAGGGAAATTTATGTCCTGTTTCCTGCAGAAAGGAAGAGGACAAAGAACTTGTGTTTTCTTTTTCTCCCTCTCTCTCTCTCTTTTTTTTTTTTTAAAGATTTTTAATTTATTTATTTGACAGACAGAGATCACAAGTAGGCAGAGAGGCAGGCAGAGAGAGAGAGGAAGGGAAGCAGGCTCCCCGCTGAGCAGAGAGCCCGATGCGGGGCTTGATCCGAGGACCCTGGGATCATGACCTGAGCTGAAGGCAGAGGCTTTAACCCACTGAGCCATCCAGGCAGCCCCCTCTCTTTTTTTCCCCCTGTGTTTTCTGTTCTTAATTGCCTTCAACTCAAAATAATCCTTAAGCTACAATGATAGATTTTGGGGTGGTGTTTCCCGAGCTCCTTCACATATAATTAAATGCCAGGCTCTACATTAAAATATAAACCCAGTAAGGACTGTTGGAGCCGATTTGCTCATTGCTGTGTCTTCAGCACCTCATGCCTGGTGGAAGACATCAGTTAATGGGCTTGAATCCCCCAGATCCTGTGGGAAGGAGCATATCCTTCTAAGAAGCTGACGGCCCTGGGAAAGGGACGGAGGAGGATAAAGAAGTTGGTAGCTTCTGCAGTCTCTTTAACAAGGGAAAGAAAACCAAAGCCGCAGGTGAAAATAGACCCCTTGATTTGGGTCACAGAGGGCCTAGCAAGCCCTGTCCAAGAGACAGGCTGCGGGACAAGTCGCGAGCATCTGTGAACACAAGAGAGCTGTTCCCTGGAGCGCCTTCCACCTGTCCCCTCACCCACTTCCCCAGAGCTTCTTTCCCTTGAAAGTCAGAAACTTGCCTAAGAGTAGAGTCAGCCCCTGTAGCTAGTCCAACATACAGCTCCAAGCACTCGGCTTCTCTGATGTAATCTAAGACCCTCACCCTGGGGCTCTGGCTTGGCTGTCTTCAAACCTGGTAGGAGAGCAGAATTTAGCTTGGAACTTTTTGAAAAATGAATTGTAATAAATATACAGAAAAGTGCACATGTGACATAGTTTGATGAGTTTTCATGAAGTGAACAAACTGGGTAATTTCCAGGTCAGGAAACAGAATATCACGCACTAGCCTCTCTCTAGTTCCCCTTGCGCCACCTCCCAGTCACTACTTTAGTTGCTGTCCCCCCACCCGGACCCCTGGCCCTATGATTGGGGTGACCCTTCTTCCAGAGGTTCTGCTTCATATAACCCACGAGAGGCTTGAGGTCTAGTTTACAAAGCTGTACAGGTGGTTTATATGCAGAGCTAGGTCTGAAAAGCACTCTAGGAAGTCACATAATCTTTTTTGTTGTAAGTGGAGCTAGAGGATGCCTTGCTTCCAGTCTTGGGCTCAGCACCCAGAGCTGTCTGGCTGGGTTTACCCGCGGGGCAGTGGGCATTTCCTGCATCTAGGGACTGCAGAGCATGTGGGTGGGAGCTCCCGGGCTCAGAAAGCCCGACTGGTTGGTTCCAGCCTGGGCATGTGGCCCTCGCTCCCTGGCAGGAGTTACACGAAGAGGTATTTTTGGAAGGTGCAGGAATTCTGTAGCCATTTGGAAAATGCCTGCTCATAGGCTAGGCTGGATTTTCATTTTAAAATGCTGATGTGGCCGAGGGGCCTGACCTGGCCACTTTTCCTGTATCTAGGGAAAGTGCAGAGGCATGCTCTTTTCTTTTCCTTTTCTTTAAATTGTATCACCATTTTCTTTCTGTCTCAAATCCCTCTGTTCCACAAGCTTCAAGAGCACTGTGAGGTGTCACCTGGGACTTTGATGCTATTTGTAGGTAAGTGTCTCATTTTATCCTACGTCAGCCAGGACTTGGGAGTCACTTTAGGTTGGGCCAAAATTTAACTTAACCCTCAATTTTCCAATAAGGATCTTGCCTCTGGAGCCCTCACCCTGTCTCTCTGCGCACCTAGGCAGGACCCTGAGTGCCTTTCAATTCTCTTCCCCATGTCCCTTTGCTTTGCCTTTCTTGACAGCTGCAGCTTTTGCCATTTCTATCTCTATTCATTCACTCATCCATTCACTTAACGTACACTAGGCCCTGTGCTGAGAGCAGGACGGAGGGTCGGGCAGACACAGTCACCTTCTGTCATTACCATTTCTTCCCTTTGCTTTGAGACCTGCCTTTGTCCCCACTTCTCCACTCCCCACACTTCTCCCGCAGCCACGTGTGTGTGCTCTCTGAAAGATCTCTGCTCCTTCACTTGGAAACATAACCTGTCTTCTCCATTTTCCGTTTCCAAGCCCCCTGCTCCTGACTCATTTCCAGCTCCCTTGGACTGGAACAGAGAATAAAAATTAAAAATTAGGACCTGGCATGATTCTCTTCCCCACATCTGAGGGCCTCTCCCCACTTCCACCGCTCACCTCTGCCACCATCCTCGGTCCACGCCACATTCTGGAATGGCGATGCCATGAAAGGAGATTTGCTGCACCAAAACCCAAATCAAAGCCAACCTATCCCCCAGGTAAAAGCAGTGGAGGGCTGTGCTGCCTCCTTAGTTCTCCTCCAAGCTGGAATGTTCCTTGATGTGTTGACCAGACTTTCCTTCCCGGAGGTGAAATACTGTGGTCCTTACCCTGGACCAGGCCTTCCTGGGAGACAAATCCTGAGGTGGGAGCTGTGCGAGGCTGGCTTTAGGGGGGCAGTGGCTTCCAGGCTGTCCCTGGGGTGTCAGCAACCGCTTGCCCCCTCCTCTCTTTCCTTGGGCCTGTGGGGGCTGCCTAGGCTGTTTGGAGGAAACAAGCCCGAGTCCTTTGAATTGCCCCTTGATGGCACCAGGGATAAAGCTGTTTGTGCCCTCAGTGAGGTTTTCAGAGCCTGAGCAGATCACCTGGAAGAGGTAAGGCTGGGGAGGAAAGTCCCACGCTCACACTATGTGTCCTGAATAGGTGGCTTATTAAATCACAGAGCCCCATAACATGTTATGTAGAGGGATTCATATAGGCTTGAATGGTGAGTTTTGCAGAAGAGAGGGTTTGTTTTTTTAATTCTGAATTTGTTTTAAACAGGTAAGCCAAGTACAGGACACAAACTTTCAAAAAGTGCCTGAGTATACAGATATGGTTAAAAAAAAAATAAGTCTCTTTCCCACTCCTGTCCCCAAGCTCTTCAGTTTTCCATCCAGAATCAGCCACTGCTCCAGTTCACGGTGCATCCTTCTAGCGATCCTTTCTCAGAACCACAATTATGTGTGTGGGGGTAGGTGGGCGTGTGTTCTCACAAAAATGCAAACAGGTAAATTATATACACCGTTTTTAACTTTGTTCTTTTCACTTAAGAGTGTATTTTGGAGTCTTTTTTCTTAACATATACTGTATGGTTTGGGGGTAGATTTAGAAAGCAGAAAAAACTTTTCCCAAATGACTCTGAGCTTTGCTTCGCTTCAAGCAGCTCCTTGCTTCTGGCTGCCTTTTATAGTGTGGCCCCTGGGCCACCTAAAGCTGTCCTGCTCTGGGAGACATCCTGCCAGGGGGATGACAGGAAGGGGGCCCACCTCCCTGCCAGACTCCACCGAATTGATTTGTGTCCTCTCTTCTTCCTGGATCCCCACATCTGGGACTTGCTCTCATGGTTTACTAGGTGAGACACAAGCTCCAGCCCCTCACCTGGGTACTCAGTTGTTGTTGTTTTCAGGTCTTGTAGTTGGATGAAGTATTTGGGGGGCAGCAAGAAGAACATGTCAGTTGCAATTCTGTTTTGCAGAGGAGAGGGGCTGGCAGTGGTTTCAGGTCACGGTGAGCATTTTTCCTGAAGAGTCTGGAACGCAGGAAGTGGAATGGGACATAGCTCTCAACATTAAAAGGCCAGTTAAATGACTTTGGGGGCAGCCCTTGGGTTTTTCTATAATCACTTTGTAGAACTATCTCCTTCCTTCTCTTTCTCTTGCTCTAGGCCTGCTGATCTTGCTCATTTTCTTTTGATGAACTTTGTGATCCTAGTGGTCTATTTCTTCTGCCCCAAAGCAGCTTGGGACAAATCAGACCATCTTCTTCATTTGATTTAGACGGTCCAAAGAAATTCATCATGCTGGGTATTTGTTTAAATCTTCTCAGATCATATTGCTTACAAGATTTTGCTAACTGAATAAAGAAAAAACAAAGTTAGATGTACTGATCTCTTGTTCTTAGAGAGGCACCAGAGCCAGGGGCTTTCAGAGGTTTGTTGTCTCTCTTTTTTTTTTTTTTGAAAAGATAAAAATATTTTGGGGCACCGCTCTGGCTCATTTGGTAGAGCATGCGACTCTGGATCTCGGGGTCAGGAGTTCGAGCCCACGCTGGTGTACAGATTACTTAAAAGTAAAATCTTAAAAAAACAGTAACAGCTTTATTGAGATATAACTCATATGCCACACAATTCCCTTATTTAAAGTACACAATCCAATGGTTTTTAATATATGCACAAAACTGTGTAACCATCACACAATCAATTTTAGGACATTTTCATCAATCAACCCTAAAGGAAACCCCATATTCATTAGCAGTCACTTCCCATTTTCCGCAATCCCCTCAGCCCAAGGCATCTACTAGTCTACTTGCTGTCTCTATGGATTTGCTTATTTCGAACATTTTATATAAATGGGCTTACACAGTATAGGGTCTTTTGTGACTATTTTCTTTTACTTAGTGTAGTATTTTCAGTATTACAGTCCACACTGTAGAGTTGTCAGAACTTCATTCCTTTTCATGGATGACTAGTATTTCATCCTACGGATATACCGAGTTGTGTTAAACCGTTGATGGACATCAACGTTATTCTCGTGTCATTGGTTATCACGGAGGCTGCTGTGGGCATTCGGGGAAAGTTCCTGGGCGGAGCTCACTCAGATGACTGTAGGTCTCATTCTGCAGATGATGAAACAACCCAGTGTGGCTGACAGGAAATGTGCCTCCTGGACATTCAGGGGTTCGATTCCGGAGCCCGAACTTTTGCTGTCTGTGCTCTGTCCACCAAGGAGAGGAGCTGACGCAACCAAGGCTTTTACCTGAGGGACACATGGAGTCCACTGACGGGGAAAGTGCGCTCTGGATTTCAAAGGCGCAGAAGCCCAGGCTTACAAAGGCAAAAGCTACAAGGGCACATCGTTTGCTTTAAAATAGTCAGGATTGGCGGGGCGCCTGGTGGCTCAGCGGGTTAAAGCCTCTGCCTTCGGCTCAGGTCATGATCTCAGGGTCCAGGGATCGAGCCCCGCATCTTCGGGGTCTCTGCTCGGCGGGGAGCCTGCTTCACTCTCTCTCTGCCTGCCTCTCTGCCTGCTCGTGGTCTCTCTCTGCCAGATAAATACGTAAAATCTTCAAGAGAAACACTCAGGATCGCCGCTGCCCACCTTCCACTTGCTGACACGTGGCTGCTTCGCCGCGGGGGCCGACCTCCTCTGTCTCCGCCCGCGGAAGGTTGACGGGAGACGCCGCTGAAACCAACCCGCTGCCCCCGACAGGAGCCGAAGGTTCCGCCGACGAACGCGTCCGAGGTGTCCCCGGGGCCGGACGCTGCCCTGCTGCCTCAGCGCGACTCCAGCGATGGCGCGAGCGCGTCCCTCACAGAACCCCCTCACAGGCCGCCGCGCCCCCGCCGCCGCGACAGGCCAGCCGAGGCCACGCCGGTGGGAGGGACTCGGTTACCGGCGCTCTCTGCCGTCCCTCCCAGCGTCTCCCCCCGCTTTTCTCGCATCCCCGCGTCACTTCTTCCTTCAGGCATCGGCACCCGGCCCTGCGGCGGGGTCGACGGTCGCTCGCCCTGTCCGTGCGGGACGCAGCGCTGCGTGACTGCTGTGGGCTCCGAGCTCCCTCCGGAGAGCGAGGTTACGCCGGCCGCGGCCGGAGAGGTGGTCCTCGAAGCCACGCTCCCTGGAGGAGCTCCTTTTCCCGGAGCGCGCCCGGCTTTCCCGGATGAGCGCTGCCCGCGCCGGGATGAGGCGCCGTTGACCGCGCCCCCAACCCCGCTCCCGGCCAGCGAGGACAGAGGCGCCGTCGCTAGGGCAACGCGCACTGCGGGCAGGCCGCGGCTCCTGGGCCTCGCGGGGAGCGCGCACGCGCAGGGACGCAGGCACGCTCTCCGGCCGCGACGTCCGACCCCTCCCGCCCCTTAACGCGCGCCAGACCCGGCGCCGTGCCGAATGCCGTCTCCCGCGGGCGGCAGCTAGCGAGAACCACCAATCAGAGGAGCCGACACATCGGCCGGGCCGGGCGGGCAGGAACCAATCGCTGCATCCGTGTGATCCCGGGCCCGCCCGCGAGGCTGGCGGCCGGCGCTGAGGCGGCGACCGCGGGAGTCGCTGCTGAGGCAGCCGCGGGCGCGGGTCGCGTCGGCGCTGCTCCGGGGGGCCGGGCTGGGCTGGCTGCCGCTGGCGCCTGGCGGTGAGGGTGGGCTCCCGGGGCGGGCGGAATGGCCCCCGCCCAGGGCACTGGGAGCAGCGGCTGAGCGCAGGATGCTGCGGAGGCGGCGCGGCGGCTCCTCACTAGTCCCAGGTAAGGGGGCTCCGCGCTGGCCGTGGCCCGGCTGGGAGCGCCGCCCCGGCCCCGCCGCCGCCGCCCACCTGGCTCCGGGCCCGGCCGACTCCGTTCTGGCATCCCTTGGCCCCGCGTGCCCTCCTGCGCGCACGTCCCCTCGTCCGCCCCGGGGCAGCTGTGCAGCCCCGCCCGCGAGCGCGGCGCCCCTCGCCCCGGGCGGCTGTGCGCCCACGGCCGCTCCCCTTCCCGCGCGCCTGCGTTTCCCGGCCTCCGCCTGGCCGCCGCGGCGCGAGCCCCCTCCCCGCTCATCCCCGCCCCTCCCCTCTTTCCGCTCCCCGCTCGGTCCGCTCCCCTTCCGGGGCGCCGGCAAGGGTCCCCAGCCCCTGCAGCCCTTCGGGGCGCCTTCCGGGGCCGGGACCCCCGTCCTCCCGGCCCATCCCATGGGGATCGGACCGGACGGCTGTCCGCGCTGCACCTGGGCTTCTCCGCAGAATCTCCCGCATCCCTGCCCTCGGAGCCGCATCCTCCGCAGCTTCGTCGTCCCCGCGCCCATGTCCCGGGGTTTTGCCCTCTCGCTCCCCGCTGCCTTCCTGACCCAGCGCGCCTCTTCCCCGCTCGCGGTCGGCAGGCGCTTCTTTCCCTTTACGCGCAACCTTCGGACGCCCCGAAGCGCTCCGGGGCCCGATCTGCGGTCTTTCCCGGAGGCGCGCGGACCGCGGCGAGGCGGCCGGCGCGGGGCCTGGCACACAGTAGGCCCGCCGCGCGGGGTGCCTGTGCGCGGTCGCCTGCCCCTCCTCCCCGGTCTCCGCGCTTGGCATGGGGCCGCGAGAGGGCCGGGCCCGGAGGGGTCCGACCCGCCGTCGGGAGAGCGCAGGGAGCCGGCCGGACACGCTGTCGCGCTCCCGAGTGGGGCAGACGGATTAAATGGCCCGTTTTTACTCAGTGAATTCGTTCACAGAAAACCCTGAGTTTAGCTTTTTTTTTTTTTTTTTTTTTTTGGTCAAATAGTGTTTTATGTTTATTGGCTTTGTAGAAGATTCCTAGGGAGCTTCGCGGTGTGATTGTCCCCCCGCCCCCCACCCCGCCGCGTTCTCTCACAGTGACGCTGTGTGCGCGAAGCGCTTCCCTCGTTCACTTCTGCGCGGGGTCCGGCCCTGCCGGGAGTTTTCCTCCCTGAAGAGCCTGCGGGAACCGCTGTGGAGTTCTCAGAATTGGCTCTGGAGGGATCACGAACGCTGGGGAGTGAGAGTTCCAGCAAGTTCTGTGAGAGCGGGCGAGCCCTTACCCCGCCTTTCCCCACACGTTCTGGCGAGCAGAGCAAGTGGCTGCATTTTTTTTTTTTTTTAAAGTGAAATAAATTTTACTTTTCACAGTGATGAAAGCGGTGTTACCGGCGTGAACCCGCGCTTGCCACGTTGGCTTTAGTGGTCTACAAACCAGCGTGACTCCAACAGCGGCTTTTTCTCCTGGGGTCTCCAGAGCAGACTGGAGAAGGTCGTGTCACCGCCGGTGCTGTCCGCGCGTCTGGATTCTGCCTTTTCTCAGACTGGCGGGAGGCCCTTTGATTCGCCTCCTGGGACGGTCTTAGGCACTAAAACCTGAATGGCTTTTTACAGACTTTGTCACTCTCCTCTCTTTGTCCTACTCTTGATGTTTCTTCATTGCTTTTTTCACAATAAGCAGAAAATTCACGGAAGCAATAGGTGGTCTTTAGCCCTGAACGAGTAAGGGTCTGTCATTTTACCGTGTGCCTGTGCCTAATTTCTGATCTCCTTTTCTTTCATCAGAAGAAGACGTGTCCTTGCTGAGGCTAACATCTTTGATCTCTCTGTTCTCATTTTTTCTCATTCTGTGTACATGGTCAGGTTTACATCTTCCAAAACAAAAATAAAAACCTCTTGATGCTTCCCTCTTTTATTTTCTCTGATTAATGGGATCTTCCTTAGAGTTGGAGTTTTTGTTCTTTTTTCTGTTCTCTAATTCCCTTGTGTGATTATACTTCCTCTCAGGGCTTCAAATAGTACCTGTATATTTAGGGTTTTCTAAGATGTGTATTTGGTCCCCGTTTTTCTTGAGTTTCAAGTGTTCTTTATTTTCATGCATCTTTTGGACAACCAGACTTGGATACTGAGTACTCCAAACTTGGTTTGCTTTTTCTTTCCCTTCCCTCTACTCACATAGCCCCCCCTCAAGTACGTATAAACACTCCTTGTCCTATTTTAGGCCTTCACTCTAGAAACTGTAGAATCTTCTTCTGTCCTTACAGTAAGTCTGTCATTGCTCATATTTTTTCTACCTGAAATCTTTTTCTCCGCCAGAAGATTGGTTGAGGCCTGGGTGGTTTTTCCTGAGCAGACATGGTCATATCCAACCCCAGCACCCACCCCTCCCTCCCTCCCTCCCTTCCTTCCTTCCCTCCTTCCTTCATTTACTTAAGCACTACTTTAAAACCACCTTAGGGAGCCTTTAAAGGTTAAGGATGAGGGGATGAATGCTTCCACACAGACTGATTCAGTTGGTTTGGTGTGGTGCCAGATCTTGTCATTTAAAAAATGTTTCCTTGGGCACCTGGGTGACTCAGTCAGTTAAGTGTCTGTCATCAGCTCCTGTCATGATCTTGGGGTCCTGGGATCGAGCCCCATGTTGGGCTCCTAGGGAGTCGCCTCTTCTCCTCCCCCTCCACTCGTTCTCTCTCTCCTTCTCTCTCTCAAATGAATCTTAAAAAAAAAAATAAAAAATCAAAAACATGATCCCTATGTGTTGGTAAAATGCAGCTAGGGCTGAGAACTGGGCTGAGAGCTTGAGGAGGGACTGATAGAACCCTGAGGAATTATGGTATTTAACTCATTTAAAAATTAGGATAGGGGCGCCTGGGTGGCTCAGTGGGTTAAGACCTCTGCCTTCGGCTCAGGTCATGGTCTCAGGGTCCTGGGATCGAGCCCCGCATCGGACTCTCTGCTCCGCGCGGAGCCTGCTTCCTCCCCTCTCTCTCTCTGCCTGCCTCTCTGCCTACTTGTGAACTCTCTCTCTGTCAAATAAATAAAATCTTAAAAAAAAAATAGGATAAATGTTATCTTGTTGGCATGGTTAGTTGCTTACTTTCCTGGTACTTGGTACGTGTACCTGTTAAAGTACATACCATTTTATTTAAATTATTTCTCAAGAGCCAATTTTTGTCACGACTAGGAATTCCTTGAGGTCTGGGACCACGTATGCTATTTCTTCTGCACTGCTCACGACCCTTCTGACAGCAAATGTGGGCTGTCCCCTTACAGTTCTCCAACTGTCCAGACACCTATTGGGTGTCCTGCAGTTTAACCCAGTTATGACACCACCTATCTGGAGTAAGTGCAGACTCCACAGATGAAGAATTTAGCCCCGCCCACCTCCTCCAGACCCCACTGCTGTGCCAGTTGCAAGTCCCTGTTCTGACCTGTACTTCTGACCAACTGGCTATAAATTGGGGCTTTCCACAACCCGCCCCTCAGGTCAATAATTTGCTGTAATGACACAGAACTCCGGAAAGCTCTTCACTTAGCCATTACCTGCTTATTATAAAGGGTATAACTCTGAAACAGCAAATGGAAGAGATGCCTAGGGCAGAGTATGTGGGAAGGGGCATGGAGCTTCCCTGAGCTTCCTTGCTTTCCGGGGGGGCACCATCCTCCTGGCATCCCCATGTGTTCGCCAACCCAGAAGCTCTCTGAATCCCTTCAGTTAGGGTTTTTATGGAGGCTTCATTGTGTAGGCATAATCATTGGTTGATGGTGATAAACTCAATCAGCAGCCCTTTTCCTCTATCCTGAGGTCAGGGATTGGTTCTTCTGGCATCCAGTCTCCATCCTCCAAGATAGGGTTGAAAGGGGCTTATTATCAATAACAAAAGATGATCCTCTCACCCATCAAGAAATTGCAAGGGTTTTAGGAGCTCTGGGTCGGGAGCCAGGGATGAAGACCTAGTTTATATTCTATGATAATTCTTGCATCACAATATTATAATACCTTATTTTTTTGTCACTGCCTTGTACAGTACTTAGCATATTTTAAAAACTTGATAAAAATTAGTTGAATGAATCAGTTGGTAAATAATGTAGAACAGATCTTGAATTCATAGTTTTGCAAGATGACCATCTGTTTCTTGGCTGATTAACAGGTCACTAGTCATACTTGGATAGTCATTCTTGTTTAAAAAAACACACACTTGTAATAAATTAGTTTGGATTAAGATAAATAATATTTGCTCTTATGATTTGGCTTTTAACATGGCTAAGCTGTTGCATGATTATAGAAGTTCATTCAGACCTCGTCTTCAGTAGATGGTATTTAAAGTCGACTTTACGGATGGTTGAGACATATGTATCTTCCATTTTTTTTAAACAAATAGCTCTGAAGTTAGACTTACAAGCTTTGGAATTTTCAAGTAGAACAACCTGTCAGATTGATAAAAGATCTTGAACATTGGCAGAACTACTTCTTTTTAAGAGAATTAAGAAAATAGGGAATATGTATTAAGCCATCTACATATATGAATCTCATTGATGTTGGTGTTGGTGAGGAGGAAATTTGTAATTCCCAAATATTTAATTACTGTTATACGAAGAACCTATAATTGCTCATATAATGGTACCATATACTTTTTAATAAGTTAGAATTAAGATATAAACTGTAGAGTTGTCTTCTTGTGTGTTCTTTAGTTTTCTTAATATTTTTGTCAGTCTTTATAGAATTTGTGGTTCATGGTTCCTTACTTTTTATTTTTATTTTTTAAAGATTTTATTTATTTGTTTGATGGGGGGGAGAGAGAGCACAGGTAGGCAGAGCAGCAGGCAGAGGGAGAGGGAGAAGCAGGCTCCCCAGTGAGCAGGGAGCTGGATGCAGGACTCAATCCTAGCACCCTGGGATCATGACCTGAGCCGAAGGCAGTTGCTTAAACAACTGAGGCGCCCAGGCACCCAGTTCCTTACTTTTTAATGTTTGAAAATGTTGTGCTGCCTTTTTCAGACCTCCATGATTTTAGGTGAGGAATCCTCTATGAGTGGAATTTGTGTTTCCCTATATGAGATGTATCCTGTCTCCCTGGCTGCTTTATTTCATTTATTTTTAAAATATTTTATTTGTTTCAGAGAGAGAGAGAGAGAGAGAGAGAGTGTATGTGTGTGTGTGTGTGTGTGTGTGTGTGTGTGTGCTTGCACAAGCAGGGGGAGAGGCAGGCAGAGGGAGAAGCAGGCTCCCTGCTGAGCTGGAGTTGGAGTTGGAGTTGCATGTGGGAGATGGATGTGGGACTCAGGACTCATCTGGTTGGACCCTGGGTTCATGAACTGAGTCAAAGGCAGACATTGACTGAGCCACCAGGAATCCTTCTCCCTGGCTGCTTTGAAGTCTTTTTCTTTGTCTTTAGCTTTCAGAAGTTTAATTATGATATGTCTTGGCATGGATTTGTTTGGGCTTATCCTATTTGGAGTTCTTAACTTTTATTTAAATTTTTTTTTTTTTTTTTAAGTAGGCTCCGTGCCCAATGTGGGACTTGAACCCCACAACTGTGAGGTCAAGAGTTCGTTCCATGCTGTACTGAGTGAGCCAGCCAGGCACCCCTCTGTTAGCTTTCAGAACTGTAAGTTTATGTCTTTTGCCATTTTGGATGTTTCAGCCATTTTAAGGAGAAATTTTCTCTTTTATTTCTTTCTTTTTTTTTTTTTCTTTTTAGAATAATTTTTCAGCAGCACTTAGGTTGGGTAATTCCTGTTCTACGTTTCAACTTCACTTGTTTTTTCTTGTATTCAGTCTGTGATTGAGCCCACCTATTGACTTTTTGTTGGTTCTTTTCTGTATCTGTTATTTCTGGTAAACTTTATTTTGTTGTTTGTTTCAGTAATGTAACATTGCTCATTAAAGCATGATGGCTGCTTTAAAATCCTTGTCAGGTAATTCTGACATTTGATTCAGGTGTGGTATTAGTATATGTTAATTATCTTTTTTATTCTTGGTTCTTGGTATGATGATTGACTTCTGATTTTTTCCTAGACATATTTGATATTTTGTTTGGAGACTGTGGATCCTATTTAAATCTTTGGTTATAGAAAGCAGTCATCCCCAGAGGTTTAGTGTGTAGGTCCCAGCCTCTCTCTCTCTCTCTTTTTTTTTTTTTTGGTAACACCTTTATTGAGTTATAGGTCACATACCATACATTTGTCCATTTTAGGTATGAAATTTTTTAGTGTATTTACAGAGTTGTGCATGCATCATTACAATCAATTTTAGAACATTTTCGTTACCCCACAAAGAAACTGCGCACTCCTTACCTGTCACCCCCAGCTGTCCCATTTTATTTCTGGGCAACTACTGATCTGTTTTCCGTCCCGTAGATTTGCCTGTTTTTAGACATTTCATGTTACTGGTTACTGGTTTTTTTCACTTAGCATAATGTTTCCAGTGTTCTTCCATGTTGTTGAATGTACCAGCATTTTGGTTTTTTGTATTGCTGAATGGTATTTTAATAATAATATTATTTTATATTGTTGTATTATTTTAATACTATTTTATAGACATAATGCTTTTTAAAAAAGATTTTTAAAAATTTATTTATGCATGAGAGTCAGAGAGACAGAGGGAGGCAGAGGCAGAAGGAGAAGCAGGCTCCCCGAGGAACAGGGAACCTGGGACAGGTTTTGATACCAAGACCCTAGGATCATGACCTGAGCCAAAGGCAGACACTGAACCAACTGCGCCACCCAGGCGTCCAGACATAATGCTTTTGACTTACCGTTAATCAGTTGATGGGTGTTTAGATTGTTTCCACTTTTTTGGCTATTATGAATAATGCTGCTTTGAACATTTGAGTTCAAGTTTTCGTGTGGACATGAATTGCTGGTCATATAGTAATTCTAGAACACTAAATCTAACATTTAGAGGAATTGCCAGATTGTTTTCCAAAGTGGTTGCCCCATTTCATATTTCTGCCAGCAATTTATGAAGGCTGCAATTACTTAGCATCCTCGCCAACACTTACTGTTATCTGACCCTTTGATTCTAGCCATCCTAATGGGATGAAGTAATATTTTGTGGTTTTGATTGCATTTTGCTGGTAGATAATAATGTTGAGCATATTTTCATGTGCTTTTTGGCTATGTGTATGATTGAGAGAAATCTCTGTTCCTTGGACTATTTTAAAATTAAGTAGTCTTTTTATTATTGTAAGATGTCTTTATATAGTCTGGATACTTAATCAGCTATATAATTTGCAAATACAAATGTCCCATTCTATGAGTGTCATTTCACTTTCTTGATGGTGTCCTTTCAAGCACAAAGGTTTTTAATTTTTGTGAACTTCAATTTATTAATTTTTTTTCTTTTGTTTCTTGTGCTTTAGGTTTCATTTTTGTTGTTGTTGTTTTCAGTATGCTCCATGCCTGACATGGGGCTTGAATTCACAACCCCAAAAGTCACATGTTCCACGCGCTGAGCCAGTCAGGCACCCCCTTTATGAACCATTTAGTTTTCATATTTATTGCCTCAGACCATTGCCTGATTCAGGGTCATGAGGACTTAATCTTATGTTTTCTTCCAAGAGCATTAGAGTTTCAGCTCTTACATTTAGGTTTTTGATCTTATTTGTGAATTTTGTATGTAGTGTGAGATAGTGGTCTATCTTCGTGTTTTTGTTTTAGATATTCAGTTATCTCAGTACCATGTGTTGAAAAAACTTTTTTTTTTTTAATTTTTAAAAGATTTTATTTATTTATTGGGCAGAGAGAATGAGTACAAGCGGGGGAGCAGCAGAGGAAGGGGAGAAGGAGGCTACCCGATGAGCGGGGAGCCTGATGTGGGTTCTGTCCTGGGACCCCACAATCATGACCTGAGCTAAAGGCAGGTGCTTAACCGATTAAGCCACCCAGGCACCCCTGAAAAAAAACTATTCTTTCCTCCTCTGAATTATCTTGGCATCTTTCTCCAGTTGGGATTTTGGAAGGGATTGCATTGAAGCTATAGATCAATTTGAGGAATATTGCTATCTCAACAGTGTTAGTCTTCTAGTCTGTCACGGCCGGCGCGACAAATCGACCAGGAATGTGAGGGTAAGAGGATGAAGAAAAGAACTCGAGGGGCGCCTGGGTGGCTCAGTGGGTTAAAGCCTCTGCCTTCGGCTCAGGTCATGATCCCAGGGTCCTGGGATTGAGCCTCGCATCGGGCTCTCTGCTCAGTGGGGAGCCTGCTTCCACCTCTCTCTCTCTGCCTGCCTCTCAGCCTACTTGTGATCTCTGTCAAATAAATAAATAAAATCTTAAAAGAAAAGAAAAGAAAAGAACTCGAGAAGCAAAGAGATGGGGGCAGGAGGAGCACTGAGGAGGATGTCCAACAGTGCTAAGTTTATTCAAAGCATTAAGGCCATATATATATAGTGATATTACAATAGGAGAAGCAATACACCTGTGTCTAGTTAAACAACCACGAGTTCCCATAATAAGTTTCACCATTGACTATAAGCAGACCTCGTGACGCCAAATGGCTGATGCCAGTACAATTGTTCTGTATTGATACAGCAAACCTGAAAGTAATTTATGGGCTGTACTAGGGCAGCAAGGACCAGCCATGAACTTATGACCCCAACCGAATTGTTCTCATTTGTTTAGCAAGTGTGTGGGAAGTCACGTAGGCGAGCGCACAACATACAGCACAGACCCTTTCTCAGTGCTACTCAACTTTTCCCGTCCTAAACCTTTTGTTAGGTTATTCGGACTTTAAAGGAGGCACAAGTCAGGGCCTGGTTTGGTCCTCGTCTCAAGCCTTATTGCGGCCTCCCACACCAGTCCATGAACATGTAATGTCTTTTCATTTGTTTAGATCTTTTTTTGAAAGATTTTGTTTATTTGAGAGAGTGAGCGAGCACATGTTGGAGCACGTGAGTAGGGGGAGAGGCAAAGGGAGAGGAGGAAGCAGACTCCTGCTGAGTAAGAAGCCCCATGTGGGGCTCCATCCAAGCACCCTGAGATCATGACCTGAGCCAAAGGCAGTCGCTTGACTGACTGAGCCACCCAGATGCCCCCATTTATTTAGATCTTGTTTTTTATTTATTTTTAAAAGATTTTATTTATTTATTTAACAGAGAGAGAGAGAGAGAGACAGAGCAGGAACAGAAGCAGGGGAGTGCTAGAGGAAGAAGCAGGCTTCCCACTGAGCAGGCAGCCTGATGTGGGGCTCCATCCCAGGACCCTGGGATCATGACCTGAGCTGAAGGCAGACGTGTAAAGACAGCCACCCAGGTGCCTTTATTTAGATCTTCTTAAATTTCTTTCAGTAATGTCTTCTCGTTTTCCATGTATAAGACTTGGATTACTTTTGGTAAAACTTGTTTCTTAATCTTTTATTCTTTTGATGCTATTATAAGTGGAATTGTCTTCTTAATTCCATTTTTGGATTGTTATTGTTAAATATAGAAATACAGTTGAATCCTATCTATTAGTCTTATATCTTGCAAACATCCCTAACTCATTTAACAGTTCTGATAGTTTTTTAATGCGTTATTAAGGATTTTATGTATACTTGATATGTCATCTCTGATGAGAGATAGTCTCACTTTTTCCTTCCAATTTGGATACCTTTTAATTTTTCTTGCCTAATTGTGTTGGCTAGAACCTCTTGTACAATATTGAATAGAAATGGTGAGAGCAGACATCCATGCAGTCTTGTTGATCTTACAGGGTAATCATTAAGTGTGAAGTTAGCTGTGAGTTATCTTAGATGTCCTTTTTCATGTTGATGATGTTCTTCTCTATTTCTGACTTATTCCTTGTGTTTAGCATGAACGAATGTTGGATTTTGTCAAATGCTTTTTCAGTGTCTATTGAGATGATTGTGTGCTTTTTGTCATTAATTAATATGGTGTATGACAGTCGTTGATTTTCATATGTTGAAACAATCTTAAATGCTTCGGACAATGCACCCTTGGTCATGGTTTATGTATGGTCATCCTTTATGTATGTTTCTGGATTTGGTTTGCTGGCATTTCCTCAGGATTTTTGCATTTATATAAATAAATATATGTTTGTAGTTTTCTTGCAGTGTCTTTGTCTGGTTTTGGAGTCGGGGAAAACTGGCCTCATAGAATAAATTGGAAAGTGTTCCCATCTCTTCTGCATTTTGGAAGAGTTTGTTTAGGATTGTTGTTCATTCTTAAGGTTTGGTAGAATCCACTAGTGAAGCCATTTGATCTTAGACTTTTCTTTACTTGTTATGGCTTTATTCAGGGCATTTCTTTGTGAATGGATTTTAGTACTTGTGTCTTCCAGGAATTTGTCCACTTTATCCAGTTATATAATTTATTTGATTACAATTGTTTATAGTATTCCCTATAATTCATTATAATTTTATTTATATAAGGTTGTTAATAATTACTGATTTTAGTAATTTGAGTCTTATCTTTTTTGTTCATGTTAAATCTAAATAAGATTGTTAATTCTATTGATCTTTTCAAAGAACCAACTTTTTATTTTGTTGAATTTCTTTATTCTTTTCTCTCTGTTGTGTTTATTTCACTGTAATCTAATTCATTCCTTCTGTCCGCTGGCTTTGGGCCCCGTTTACTCTTTTTCTGTTTTTTGTTTTAGTTTATTTATGTATTTATTAGAGACAGAGTATACGAACACGTGCTTGTAAGCAGGGGGAGGGACAGAAGGGAAGGGAGAGAATCTCAAGCAGACTCCCTGTTGAATTTGGAGCCTGATGTGCAGCTCCATCTTATGACCCTGAGATCATGACCTGAGCTGTAATCAAGAGTCTGACACTTAAGCCAGCCAGGTGCCCCTTTTTTCTGGTTTCTTAAAGTGAACAGTTAGATTGTTGATTTGAGGTCTTTTTAACTTGTGAAGTTTTAAACTTTTTTTTTTAAGTTTTAAACTTTTTAAATTTTATTTTTTAAGTTTTCCTATTGCTTATATGCAACATTCTGTAAATTTAAGGTGTACAACAGATTGATTTGAGATTTTCTTTTTTATAGGTATTTGCGCTATAAATTTCCCTTATGATGTAGCTCTTGCTGCTTTTGCTATATCCTATATAAGTTTTGTGTTTTTATCTCCAAGTATTTCTTAACTTCTTGGTGCTTCTTCTGTGGCTCATTGGTTATTTAGGAGAATGTTCTATAGATTTTCACATATTTGCAAATTTCTCAAATATCTTAACTGATCCTGTTTTCTAATTTTATTCTATTGTGATTGGAGAATATACTTTGTATGATTTCAGTCCTTTACATTTATTGAGATTTGTTTATGGCCTATTGTAGGGAATGTTCTATGTGCATGTGAAAATGATGGTATGCCTAGACTGTTTTATAGATGTTTACTAAGTCTAGTTGGCTTGTAATATTGTTCAAGTCTTTTTCCTTGATCATCTTTTCTCTGGTTGTTTTATCTGATATAAAAAATAGAATAATAAATTCTCCAAATGTTGTAGAATTACTTATTTCTGTCTTCAACTGTCAATTTTTTTTTTGAAGATTTTATTTATTTATTTGACAGACAGAGATCACAAGTAGGCAGAGAGGCAGGCAGAGAGAGAGAGGGGGAAGCAGGTTCCCCGCTGAGCAGAGAGCCCGATAGGGGGTTCAGTCCCAGGACCCCGGGATCATGACCCAAGCTGAAGGCAGAGGCTTTAACCCACTGAGCCACCCAGGCGCCCCATCAACTGTCAATTTTTGCTTCTTGTGTTTGGAAGTTCTTGTTTAGATGCATATGTATTTATAATTTTTATATCTTCTTAATGGATTTCAGTTCTTATGATTATATAGTGCCCTTTGTTTCTAGTAACAATTTTTATCTTAAAGTGCATTGTATAGGATGTTAGTATAGCTACTCCAAAGTCTTTGTTATTGTGTGTGGTGCATCTTTTTCCCCTTCTTTTGCTTTCAGGCCATTTGGTCACTGAGTCTAAAGTATATCTTGTAAGAAACATATTTGGGTGATTTCTTAAAAAGTTTTTATTCAGATTTCAGTTAATATACAGCATAATACTAGTTTCAGGTGTACAATATAGTGATTCAGCACTTCCATAACAACACTTGCTTATCACAACAAGTGCACTCCTTAATATTCCCATCACCTATTCAACCTATCCCCACACCCACCTCCTCTCTGGTAACCATCAGTTTGTTTTCTGTAGTTAAGAGTCTCTTTCTTTGTTTGTCTCCCTCTCTTTTTTTTTCTCTTTGCTCGTTTATTTCTTAAATTCCACATATGCATGAAATCATGATATTTGTCTTTCTCTGACATGCTTCACTTGACATAATACTCTCTAGGTCCATCCACATCATTGCAAATGGAAGATTTCATTCTTTTTGATGGCTGAGTAATATTCTGTTATACATATTTTGTATGTATATGTAGTGTGTGTATACACACACACACACCACATCTGCCTTATCTGTTCATCAGTTAGTGGACACTTGGGTTATTTCCATAATTTGGCTCTTATAGATAATGCTGTTATAAACTTTGGGGTGCATGTATCCTTTCTTTTTTTTTTTTTAATCTTTTTTTACGATTTTATTTATTTATTTGATAGAGATTACAAGTAGAGAGGCAGACAGAGAGGAGGAAGCAGGCTCCCCGCTGAGCAGAGAGCCCGATGTGGGGCTCGATCCCAGGACCCTGAGATCATGACCTGAGCCGAAGGCAGAGGCTTTAACCCACTGAGCCACCTAGGCGCCCCACATATATCCTTTCAGAATAGTATTTTTGTATTCTTTGGGTAAATACCTGATAGTACGATTGCTGGATTGTAGGGCAGTTCTGTTTTTATCTTTTTTGAGGAAATTCCATACTGTTTTCCAGAGTGGCTGTATTAGTTTGCATTCCTGCCTATAGGGCAAGAGGGTTCCCTCTTTTCCACATCCTTCCCAACACCTGTTGTTTCTTGTGTTTTTTATTTTAGTCATTCTAACAGGTGTGAGTTGATAACTCATTGTAGTTTTGATTTGTATTTCCCTGATGATCAGTGAAGTTGAGCATCTTTTTCTGTGTCTATTGGCCATCTGTATGTCTCCTTTGGAAAAATGCCTATTTGTGTCTTCTGCCCATTTTTTAATTGGATTATTCATTTCTTGGGTGTTGAGTTTTATAAATTCTTTGTATATTTTGGATACTAGCCCTTTATTGGATATGTCAATATCCAATATTTGCAAGTATCTTCTCCCATTCTGTAGGTTGCCTTTTAGTTTTGTTGACTATTTCCTTCACTTTGTAGAAGCTTCTTATTTTGATGAAGTCCCCGTAGTTTATTTTTGCTTTCGTTTCCCTTGCCTCAGGAGACATATCTAGAAAAATGTTGCTATGGCTGATGTCAAAAAGGTTGCTGCCTGTGTTCTCTAGGATTTTTGTGGTTTCAGTTCTTTTTTTTTTTTTTTTTTAATTTTTAAAATTTTTTTTTTTTTTTTTATTCATTTGACAGATAGAGATCACAAGTAGGTAGAGAGACAGGCAGAGAGAGAGGAGGAAGCAGGCTCCCTGCTGAGCAGAGAGCCCGATGCGGGGCTCGATCCCAGGACCCTGGGATCATGACCTGAGCCGAAGGCAGAGGCTTTAACCCACTGAGCCACCCAGGCACCCCTGGTTTCAGTTCTTATAGTTAGGTCTTTAATCCATTTTGAATTTATTTTTGTGTTTGGTATAGACAAGTGATCCAGTTTCAGTCTTTTAAATGTTATGGTCCAGTATTCTCAACACCATTTGTTGAGGAGACTGTCTTTTTCTAATTGGGTATTCTTTCCTGCTTTAAGATTAATTGACCATATAGTTGTGGATTCGTTTTTGCATTTTTTATTTTGTTCCATTGATTTATGTGTCTGTTTTTGTGGCAGTACCATACTCTTTTGATCACTACAGCTTTGTAATATAACCTGAAATCTGAAATTGTGATACCTTCAGGTTTGCTTTTCTTTTTCATGATTGCTTTGACTACTCAGGGGTTTTGTGGTTCCATGCAAATTTTAGGATTGTTCTAGTTCTGTGAAAAATGTTTGTGGTATTTTGGTAATATTGCCTTAAAGCTTTATATTGCTTTGGGTAGTATAGACATTTTAACAGTATTCGTCCTTCCAATCTGTGAGCGTGGAATGTCTTTCCACTTCTTTTTCTTTTTTTTTTTTTTATAAAGATTTTATTTATTTATTTGACAGACAGAGATCACAAGTAGGCAGAGAGGCAGGCAGAGAGAGAGGAGGGGAAGCAGGCTCCCTGCTGAGCAGAGAGCCCGATGTGGGGCTCGATCCCAGGACCCTGGGATCATGACCTGAGCCGAAGGCAAAGGCTTTAACCCACTGAGCCACCCAGGCGCCCGTCTTTCCACTTCTTGATGTCATCTTCAATTTCTTTCATCAGTGTTTTACAGTTTTCAGAGTACAGGTTGTTCACCTCTTTGTTTAGGTTTTTTCCTGGGTATCTTATCTTTGGTGTAATTGTAAATGGGATTGATTCCTTAATTTCTCTTTCTACTTCTTCTTGATGTATATTAATGCAACAAATTTCTGTACATTGATTTTTATATCCTGCAACTTTAATGAATTCATTTTTCAGTGGTTTTTGGGTGGAGTCTTTCAGGTTTTCTGTGTAGAGTATCATGTCATCTGCAAATAGTGGAAGTTTTACTTCTTCTTAGTCAATTTGGATGCCCTTTATTTCTTTTTGTCTGATTGCTGAGGCTAGAACTTGCAGCACTATGTTAAATAAAAATGGTAAGAGTGAGCATCCCTCTCTTGTTCCTGAAAAAAGCTCTGTTTTATCCCCATCGAGGATTATATAAGCTACAGTTTTTCACATATGGCCCTTATTATGTTGAGGTTTGTTTCATCTAAACCTACTTTGTTGAGGGTGTTTATCATCAACAGATATTGTATTGTGTCAGATGTTTTTTCTGCAACTATTGAAATTTTTATATGGTTTTTCACCCCTTTTAAGAAATTAATATGATGTATCACATTGATTTGTGAATATTGAACTATGCTCGCAGCTCAGGAATAAATCCCACTTGATCTGGTGAATGATTTTTTTAATGTTATATCAGATTCAGTTTGCTAGTATTTTATTAAGAAATTTTACATCTGGGGGTGCTTTTGGTTAAGAGTGTGCCTTTGGCTCAGGTCATGATCCCAGGGTCCTGGGATTGAGTCCTACATCAGGCTCCCTGCTCAGTGGGAACTTGCTTCTCCCTCTCCCTTTGCCGCTTCCCCTGCTTGTGCTCTCTTGCTTTCTCTCTCCCAAATAAATAAAATCTTAAAAAAAAAAAAAAGTTCTTATATCGAGGGGTGCCTGGGTGGCTCAGTCAGTTAAGCATCTGCCTTTGGTTCAAGTCATGGTCCTGGGGCCCTGGGATCGAGCCCTGTGTCAGCCTCCCTGCTCTCTCTCTGTACCCCCCTCCCAAAACCTACTTGTTCTCTCTCTCTCTCAAGTAAATAAATAAAATCTTTAAAAAAGAAAATTTTTTTTTTTTCATCAGGGCACCTGGGTGGCTCAGTTAGTTGAGTGTCTCTTAATTTTGGCTCAGGTCATGATCTCAGTCAGGACTGTGGGATTGAGCCCTACATTGGGCTTTGTGTTCAGAGGGGAGTCTGCTTGAGATTCTTTCCCTCTCTTTCTGTAACTCCCCCTGCTCCCGCATGCACATGTGCACTTTCATTCTAAAATAAATATATCTTAAAAAAAAAAAAAAGAGAATTTTCGCATTGGTGTTCATCAGGGATTTTGGCCTGTACTTATCTTCTTTAGTGGAGTCTTTTTCTGGTTTTGGTATCAGAGTAATGTTGGCCTCATAGACTAAATTTGGCAGTTTTTTTCTTTTCTATTTTTTAGAATAGTTTGAGAAGAATAGGTGTGAACTCTTCTTTAAATGTTTGGTAGAATTCCCCTGTGAAGCCATTTGGCCCTGGACTTCTGTTTTTTGCTTTTGTTTTTTGGGAGTTTTTTGAGTACTGATTCAATTTCTTTGTTGATTATCAGTCTATTCAAGTTTTCTATTTCTTCCTGTTTTAGTTTTGGTAGCTTATGTGTTTTTTAGAATTTTATCCATTTCTTCCAAGTTGTACAGTTCATTAGTGTGTAATTTTTATAATATTCTCATACAGCTGTTTGGATTTCTGTTATATTGTTTGTGATCTCTCATTCGTGATTTTATTTATTTGGTTCCTCTCTGTTGTCTTTTCGATATGTCTGGCCAAGGGTTTATCAATTTTACTGATTTTTTTCTTAAACAATGGGCTCCTGGTTTCATCAATCTGTTCTATTGTGAGTTTAGTTTCTACATCACTTATTTCTGCTCTAATCTTTATTATTTCATTCTTTTTGCTGGTTTTAGGCTTCATTTGTTCTTTTTCTAGCTCCTTTAGGTGTAAGGTTGTGTTGTTTATTTGAGATTTTTCTTCTTGAGGTAGACCTGTATTGATGTATACTTCCCTCTTAGCACTGCTTTTGCTGCATCCCGAAGGTTTTGGACTGTTGTGTTTTTTTTTTTTTTTTTTTAAGATTTTATTTATTTATTTGACAGAGAGAGATCACAAGTAGATGGAGAGGCAGGCACAGAGAGAGAGAGAGAGGGAAGCAGGCTCCCTGCTGAGCAGAGAGCCCGATGCGGGACTCGATCCCAGGACTCTGAGATCATGACCCGAGCCGAAGGTAGCAGCCTAACCCACTGAGCCACCCAGGCGCCCCTGGACTGTTGTGTTTTAATTGTCATTTGTTTCAGTGTTTTTTGTTTTTTGTTTTTTTTTTTTAATTTCTTCTTCCTGGTTTACCCATTCATTGTTTTACTAGCATGTTGTTTATCCTGCATGTACTTGTGGTCTTGCCAGACTTTTTCTTGTGGTTGACTTCTAATTTCATAGCGTTGTGGTTAGAAAAGGTTCATGGTATGATTTCAGTCTTTTTGTATTTGTTGAGGCCTGTTTTGTGACCTATGTTATGTGATCTATTCTGGAGAATTTTCCATGTATACAAAAAGGAATGTGTATTCTGCTGTTTTAGGATAAAATGTTCTGAATATGTCTGTTAAGTCCCATCTGGTACATTTTGTCATTCAGAGGCATTGTATGCAGAACTTTGCTTCAATAGAATTGTTTTCATTTCTTCTCCTTTGAGTTCATCCAGATTACACATTTTACATTAAAAGCCCATCAACTGCAGTTTTATAATTATTGCTTTATGCAAGTGTCTTTAATTCAGGTAGGAAAAGTGTTCTAAACAAACATTGCTTTTTAAGTAGGCTCTACGCCTAGTGTGGAGTCCAGCACGGGGTTTGAACTCACAACACTGAGATCAGGGGTCAGACTGAAGCACTCACTAAGCCATCCAGGTGGCTCCTCAAATATTTTTATATTGTCTTTTGTAGTTGTGTAGCAATCTTTATTTGATGCTGTTTATTTTTTCGTGTGGATTTCATTTACTTACTAATGCCTTCATTTTAGCAGTAAGTGCTTCCTATGTTTCTTTTACAACAGCTCTCCAAGTGATAAATTCTCTGTTTATTGGAGTTTCTTAATTTCTTCTTTATTTTTGGAGGATAGTTTTGCTGGATATAGAATTCTTGATTGACAGTCCTTTTAGGTGTAGACTCTGTCTCCTACTGTGTCTGGCTTCGGTGGTTTTTGATGAGAAGTCAGTTGTTAAATCTTGTTGAGGATTTTATGTGATTAATTTTTTCTCCTGGTGCCTTCACATTCCTCTGTCTTTGGCTTTTGAGCTTGATTTTATTGTGTCTAGGTGCACATCTGTTTGACTTATCCTACTTGAGGTTTATGTAGTCCTTGGAAGTCTAGATTAATGTTTTTCATTGAACTTAAGATTTCAACCACTTACTTATATAAATTTGTTTTTTTCTTCTGTCTCCTTCCAGAATTTCTGTTTTATGTATTTTGATATGCTTGATGATTTTCCACAAGTTCATTTTTCTTCATTCTTTTTTGTTTCTGTTCTTTAGACTGGGAAATTGATCAATCTTGAAGTTTGGTGATTCTTCTATCTTAAGTCTGGTGTTGAGCCTCTTTAGTGAATTTTTCATTTCAATTATACTTTTCAGCTCTAGGATTTATTTGGTTCTTATGTATTTTTTAAATTTTTAAAAAAAGATTTATTTATTTTAGAGATAACAAGAACAGGAGGAAGGGGCAGAGGGCGAGAAAGAGAGTTTTGTTTTTTTTTAAAGATGTATTTATTTTAGAGAGCATGAGCTGGGGGAGGGGCAGAGTGAGAGGGAGAGAAGAGAGAAGCAGACTCGTTACTGAGTGCAGAGTCCTACATAGGGTTTGATCTCACAACCCTGAGGTCGTGATGTGAGCCAAAATCAAGAGTCAGTCACTTAACTAACTGAGCCACCCAGGCCCCCCAAGGGAGAGAAAGCCTTAAGCATGGAGCCTGACTTTGGGGCTCAATTTCACCACCCTGAGATCAAGACTGAGCCAAAACCAAGAGTTAGAGGCTTAACTGACTATACCACCTAAGTGCCTCTTGGTTCTTCTTTTCTTTTCTTTTCTTTTTTTTTTTTTTTTTAAAGATTTTTTTTTTTAATTTATTTGACAGACAGATCACAAGTAGGCAGAGAGGCAGAGAGGCAGAGAGAGGGGGGGAAGCAGGTTCCCTGCTGAGCAGAGAGCCTGATGCAGGGCTCGATCCCAGGACCCTGAGATCATGACCTGAGCCGAAGGCAGAGGCTTTAACCCACTGAGCCACCCAGGCGCCCTGTCTCTGATTATTTTTAACAAAAGCCCTGGGGGCAAGATGGTTCCCACTGTGTGTGTGGGGGGATGTCCTCTGAATATAAGCCCTGAGTATGAAGCTTTTCCAGTGACCTGCTAGACAAGTTAATCCAGAGATGTGGTTCTAGGGGGAGCTCCTAACCTCTTCTGCCCCGTTAAGCAGCTACTAGAGTGCTGTTGTTCACATCTACCATGTTTTCAGGTTGTTGGTTTCCAAGGCTTCCATAGAGTTGAAGAGATAGGGCAAATTAAAATGTCATAATGCTCTCTGTGTTTACTGAAAGTCGGCTATTTTTCCTGAATAAATGTTTCTTGGATTGTTGCAAGTCTTTGGTAAATCTTTAGATTTTTGAAGGAGTTGATTTTGACTGTTGTTGCCATTGTTCTCATTACCATTATAGAGGATCAGACTTTTATTTTAGGTCCTTATTTTGCCATGCTAGGTGTGTTTTCTCCAGCCTTTTTTTTTTTTTTTTTTTTTTTTTTTTTTAAGCATTGATGTAATAGGGTTTATGTATTACATTTTAGCAGATTTGTTTAGGTCATTGACAAGTCTGAGATTAAGTAGTTCTGTTTTTCTAGGTTTGTTTGCTATTATTACCCTATACTCTGGCTAAGCTGATTAATATTCTCTGAATATGCGCTATCTTCTTCCATTTTGAGGCTTCTTGTTATCTTATTTTCTCTGCTCAAAATATTCTTTCTTCCCTCATTCCCACAATGGGAGTCCTGCTTATTTTCCAAAATTTATTCTTTGATGTCATTTTTCCTCTTTTTGTGAGCCCATGTATGTAATCCTTTCTTTAAATTCCTTTATGTCTTTTTTTCATACCTTTTGTGTGACCTTTTTATTATTATATCATGTAATATATATAGTTTCTTGTTTTCTTCCCCTGCTAAGTTGGTTCTTTGAAGGCAGGCGATGAATCATAGTTACTTATACATTCAATAAATGTTTGTTTAATTGGAGTGTAGGAGTGAGGTTTTGTAGCAAGAATGTTCTACATTTTAGGTATTGTTATTTGGATCACATTTCATTCATTCATTATTGAACCTAGGGAAATTATCTATTCTGGAAAATTTTAAAAATTTAAGTAATATATGGCTGTACACACACATATAGTCTTTGAAGAGGTACAAGAATACAAAATGATAAAGGAAAAAAATCAGTTTTTCCAATTGAGATTGTTATAGTTTCTCATTAGAGGTTTGAGGCCCAGCCTTTTTTTTTGGTCCTTAAAGGTTTTATTTATTTATTTTACAGAAAGAGAGAGAAAACAAGCAGGGGGCTGTGGCGCCTGGGTGGCTCAGTGGATTAAAGCCTCTGCCTTTGGCTCAGGTTATGATCTCAGGGTCCTGGAATCGAGCCCCACATCGGGCTCTCTGCTCAGCGGGGAGCCTGCTTCCCTTCTTCTCTCTCTCTGCCTGCCTCTCTGCCTACTTGTGATCTCTGTCTGTCAAATAAATAAATAAAATATTTGGAAAAAAAAAAAAAACAAACGGAGAGAGAGAAGCAGGCTCCCCACTGAGCAGCAGGGCTCCATCCCAGGAACCTGGGATTGTGATCTGAGCCACGGGCGGACACCTGAGTGCTGCACCCGGTGTCATAGACATAATATCTCATGACAGAAGTGGAACTTATTTACATGTGAGAATGACTACTAAAATCAGACTAAATGATAAAAAACACAGGACAGGTTGGGCTAATTGCCATGCTAATCCAGCCTCCATACATATCTTTTATCTCTTAGGACCAGCCCTAGTTCTCCATTCTTTTTTTTTTTAAAGATTTTATTTAGTTATTTGATAGACAGAGATCACAAGTAGGCAGAGAGGCAGGCAGAGAGAGGGGGAAGCAGGCTCCCTGCTGAGCAGAGAGCCCGATGTGAGGCTTGATCCCAGGACCCTGAGACCATGACCTGAGCCGAAGGCAGAGGCTTAACCCACTGAGCCACCCAGGAGCCCCCTAGTTCTCCATTCTTAATCCCATCTAGATGATACCTTCAGGGATTAGCAGAAAGCGTGTAAATGTGCATGTGATGCTCATTAATGCAATGAAGTACGATGCATACATGCATTCAGAGTTTTCGTCTATCATCTCATTAGATCTGAGATGTTGATAATCGGGATAATTCAGAAGCTTGGTATATTTCTTAAAACATATGCTTGCTAATGAAAACCTTGTAGCATTATTACATAGTCTTATATTCAGTTAATTTGAACCATACTTGTTGCATACATGGCTTTTTGTTCCTGCCAAGAAAACAAAGCTGTTGCACGGGTAGCACCCTGGAATAGCTGTTGCAGTTTCAGATTCAGACCTGGGTTTCAACTTGATCAATGATTTGCCAAGTATTGATAGATTCTTTACGAATTATCCTTTTTGAGCTTCAGGTTCCTCTTATGTTCAGTGATTCTAAGACGGAAATACTACTTTACGTTCTGATTTTTGCACGGAGTCTAAGGGATTAAAAGAAATAAGATTTGAGGGCGCCTGGGTGGCTCAGTGGTTTAAGGCCTCTGCCTTCGGCTCGGGTCATGATCTCAGGCTCCTGGGATCAAGTCCTGCATCGGGCTCTCTTCTCAGCGGGGAGCCTGCTTCTTCCTCTCTCTCTGCCTGCCTCTCTGCCTACTTGTGGTCTCTGTCTGTCAAATAAATTAAAAAAAAAATAAGATTTGATTTATTCATCAATGAGAGTGTGAAGTAATAAGAGGTAGATGAAATAAACCGATCAACAAACAGAATGGATTAGAAGAACAATGGTCGGAGGGGAAAAAAGAGGTGAGTTTTGTAACGTCAGTCTTTCTGAACATAGTGAAAAACTGTATTTTAACATTGGAAAGGGAAAGATCAGTATTCTATTCATAGGAAAATGTTAGGTGTCAGAGGTTTTAGTGAGAAAGAGTTTTAGTGGAGCCACTCAGTGCATATTTATTGAGTGCTCAATATGCAAATATTTTGTTATATGCTGTAGGGGAAACTGAAAAGATGGTATTGTCAGTACCTTCCAAGAACTTACAACTAAATAACTCTCACAGAATTTAGTTACTTTAACTTACTGGTGGTCAAGAAGCCCTTGACTTAAGACAAACCATAAGAGACTCTTAAACTCACAAAACAAACTGAGGGTTGCAGGGGGTTTGGGGAGGGGAGGCATAGCGTGGCTGGGTTTTGGACATTGGGGCTAGTATGTGCTATGGTGAGTGCTGTGAAATGTGTAAGCCTGATGATTCACAGACCTGTACCCCTGGGGCAAATAACACATTATATTAATGTTAATTTAAAAAAAAAAAAAGAAAAAACCATTGACATATCAGAAGTCCCTATTTTCAGGAACTTCACAATCCACTGAAGAAACCAGCAGATTAACCATATAAGAAGTAAGATGATATG
This sequence comes from Enhydra lutris kenyoni, assembly GCF_002288905.1. Classification (NCBI taxonomy): domain Eukaryota; kingdom Metazoa; phylum Chordata; class Mammalia; order Carnivora; family Mustelidae; genus Enhydra; species Enhydra lutris. Next base: position 41,118,538 of record NW_019154097.1, read on the forward strand.
GGTAACTACCAGGGTGCTATGAAGGACACCTATGTCATATGAGACAGAAGGCTGTCAGGGAAACTTCCTAGAAGAGTTCTCATTGAAACTGAATCTTGAAGAATGAGTCAGAGTTATACATGGTGCAGGCCACACTGGGTGAGTGTGTGTGTAGGGGGGTATTGAAGAGTGATGAAAGATGAGGCTAAGGGCTAGATCAGGAAGGGCCTTACATGTTGTGCTGAGGATATTGTTTTGAGAAAGTAGAAGGTCTTGAAAGGTTTTAAGCAGGTGAGTGTCATAAGTATATTTACATTTTACAAAGATCACTTCTGAAACAGGATAATGAATAAACTGATTGAAGGTCAGATAGTACCAGTTATTAGGCTGTGGAGTTATGCTTGTGAGGAAGTGTGAGGGTGAGGATGAAGGTCATGCCAGCAGGGGAGGAAAAGGGAAGAGAATAGATTCACAGGACATGAAGCAAGAGGAATTGACAGCACTTCACAGGTTACCCATGGAGAGGTTAAGGGAGAAATTGCAAAAAGGCTCCCAGATTTTTAATGTGGGCATCTGAGAGGATGCCCACTTACCAGTAGAAGAAATTGAGGTTGAGGGATTTACTGGGGAAGATGTGTTCCATTTGGTCTTCCTTGAATTTGACCTGCCAGTGGAACATAAAACAGAAGAGTTGAGTTGTGCCTTTGCCTTTGAATGAGATTTGGGATAGAAGCCTTGGTTGCAGGTACGGTTGGGAGGCGTCAGAACGTAAGTAGAAGGTAGCTATAGATGAAGCAGAATGAGCGTAGGAATGTGGATGAGGGAACCCAATACCATAAATTAAACATTTGTCACTGTTTTGTGATGTTTTTGAAACATATTAAATTTGAGTATATAGTTGTGTTGTTTTTTTGTGTACATAGTTTGTGATGTTTTTGAAACATTAAATTTGTGTACATAGTTGAGGCTATTTTTTTCTTTACTGTTAGTATCATAACAGTTAAAAGTTTTGTTAATACTTTAATATTTGTGTGGCCCTTTTCCCAAAGTCTTGGAAAAACTATTTTTTTAACCTGCTATAAATGTTGTACATTCAGTTTAAAAAATCCTATTAGGATAATGATTGAAATTGTAAAAATTTTTATGACTTCCAGATTACTTTGTTTTTGTTTATTTGTAGTTCCTTGCTTCATTTTTGACATTTGTTAAACATTTGCTTTGTTTCACATGACACTGTAGGTATTTTACAGAGTTTTGAAAAAGTTTCACTAGGTGTTTATTATCCATCTGTATTTTCCATGCTTTGTATCTTATCTGATATTCATGCATTCTCTGCATGATAATGAATGTATTTTAGTTTGTGCTTTAAAGGAGTTTATAATCTAGTGGGGTAAACTAACCACCGTACAGTGCATGAGTGTGCAAACTGATGTGTATGTTACCAAGTGCTTGAGGTTACAGAAGTTGGAACAATTGATTCTGGGGGTAAGGAGGATAGGAGAAGAACACTGAGGAGACATGTCTAAAACAGAGAAAGGGGTATGACATCGGAGGTGGCAGCATGCCTAGAGGGCAAGTGTGGAGGTGCAAGTGTGGAGGTGTGGATGGAGGAGGGGTCCTGAATGCGGGCAGGCTGCCTGGGAGAAGTGCCGGGAAGGGTGCCACAGCCCGTGGTCTTTTTTTTAAATTGTTGAAGTATGGTGGACATACAATGTTGTGTTAGTTTCAGGTGTACAACGTAGTGATTTAAAAAATTTTATTTTAATTTCAGTTAACATACAGTGTTATATTAGTTTCAGGTATATGATAGAGTGATTCAGCCATTCCATACATCACCCAGCTCTCATGATGCGCACTTTCCCTTAATCCCCATCACCTATTCAACCCAGCCTCCCCACCAGCCTCCCCTCTGGTAACCATCAGTTTGTTCTCCTTAATTAAGAGTCTTTTTCTTGTTCTCTCTCTCTCTCTTTTTTTCCACAACATAGTGATTTGACAGTTCTATGAATTACTCAGTGCTTACAGTAATCACCATCCATTACCGTGCAACATTATTACAATATTATTGACTATATTCAGCATGTTGTACTTTTTATCTCTGTGACTTATTTTATAAATGTAAGTTTCTACCTTCTTAATTCCTTTCACCTGTTTTGCCCATCCCTCCAGCCCCCTCTACTATGGCAACCACCAGTTTGTTCTCTGTATTTATGAGTCTGTTTTTGTTTGTTCATTTGTTTTTTTTTTTTTTTTACATTCCTTGTGTAAGTGAAATTACATGGTTATTTGTCTTCTTTTGTCTGATTTATTTCACTTACAGCAGTGCCCTTTAGGTCCATCCATGTGGCAGATGGCAAGATTTCATTCTTTTTTTCTGACTACTATTTCATCATACACACATACACACAAACACATATACATACTTACATGTATGTACTGCATCTTTTCCATTCATCTGTTGATAGACTGCTTTCATATTTTGTCTATTAGAAATAATGTTACAATTGGGGCGCATGGGTGGCTCAGTGGGTTGAAGCCTCTGCCTTCGGCTCGGGTCATGATCCCAGGGTCCTGGGATCGAGCCCCGCATCGGGCTCTCTGCTCAGCGGCGAGCCTGCTTCCCCTTCTCTCTCCGTCTGCCTCTCTGCCTACTTGTGATTTCTCTGTCAAATAAATAAATAAAAATCTTAAAAAAAAAAAAAAAGAAATAATGTTACAATGAACATAGGGGTGATTTCATTTTCTTTGGATAAATACCTAGTAGAGGAATTATTGGATTATATGATATTCTGTTTTTAATTTTTTTTGAGGAACCTCCGTAGTGTTCCACAGTGGTTGCCTATTGGTTGTACCTATTTACATTCCCAGTAATAGCGAGGGTTCTCTTTTCCCCACCTCCTCACTCAACACTTGTTTCTTATCTTTTTGGTAATAGCCATTCTTACTGGTGTGAGGTAATATCCCACTGTGGTTTTAATTTGCATTTCTATGGTGATTAGTGATGTTGAGCTTCTTTTATGTGTTTGTTGGCCATCTGTATGTCTTCTTTGGGAAAATGTCTTCATATCCTTTGCCCATTTTTTATTTGTTCATATCCTTTGCCCATTTTTTATTTGTTCTTTTTGGTGTTGAATTGCATAAGTTCTTTTTATATTTTGGGCATTAACCCTTTATTGGATATATCATTTGCAAATATCTTCCTCCATCCAGTACATTGCCTTTTTGTTTTGCTGATGGTTTCCTTTGCTGTGAAAAAGTTTTTTATTTTGGTGTAGTCCCAATAGTTTATTTTTGCTTTTGTTTCTCTTGCCTGCAGAGACATATCCATAAATATGTTGCTAAGACTAATGTCCGTGAAATTGGTGTGTATGTTTTCTTTTAGCTGCTTTATGGTTTCAGGTCTCACATTTAGGTCTTTAATCCATTTTGAGTTTATTTTTGTGTATAGTGTAAGAAAGTGAGAAAAGTAAAAAAGTTTCATTCTTTCGCAGGTAACTATATCCAGTTTTCCCATCACCATTTATTGATGGCGCTGTCGTTCCCCCATTATTTATTCTTGCCTCCTTTGTCATAGATTAATTGACTGTGTAAGCATGGTTTTATTTCTGGGCTCCCTATCCTGTTGCATTCAGATCTATATGCAGATCCATATGTCTTTTTTCGTGCCAGGACCATGCTGTTTTGATTAGTATAGCTTTGTAGTTTATCTTGAAATCTGAGATTTGTGATACTTCCAGCTCTGTTCTTCCTTAAGGCTCCTTTATTTATTTTGGGGTCTTTTATGGTTCCGTATGAATTTTGAGATTGTTCTAGTTCAGTGAAATATACTATTAGTATATTGATAAAGATTACATTAAATCTGTAGATTGCTTTAGGTGGTATGGACATTCTAACTTTAACAATATTAATTCTTCCAGTCCATGAGGATAGTTGTGTCTTTATGTTTGTTTGTGTTGTCTTCAGTTTCTTTCATGAATGTCTTACAGGTTTTAGAGTATAGGTCTTTCTCTTGCTTGGTTAAATTTACATCTAGGTAATTTATTCTTTCTGGTGCAATTGTAAATGAGATTATTTTCTTTTAATACTAACTGTTGTTAGTGTATAGAAATGCAACAGATTATGTGTATTAAATCTGTACTCTGCAACTTTACTGAATTCCTTTATTGGTTCTCATAGTTTTTTGAGGAAGTTATTAGGGTTTTCTATATATAGAAATGTCTGCAAATGGTGACAGTATTATGTCTTTCTCACCAGTTTGAATTCCTTTTATTTTTCTTATCTGATTGCTATGGCTAGGACTTCCATTACTATGTTGAATAAAAATGATGAGAGTGGGAGTCTTCATTTTATTTCTGATCTTAGGAGAAAAATCCCGGTTTTTCACCATTGAGTATGATGTTAGCTGTGGGTTTTTCACATATGGTCTTTATTATGTTGTGGTATGTTCCTCTAGATCCACTTTGTTGAGCGTTTTCATTATTAATGGATGTTCTATTTCATCAAATGCTTTTTTTGAATCTATTGATATGGTTTTTATCCTTTCTCTTGTTAATGTGATGTATCACATTTTAAATTTGTTTTTTAAGATTTTATTTATTTGACAGAGAGCACAGGATGGGGAGTGGCAGGCAGAGGGATAGGGAGAAGCAGGGTTTCCACTGAGCAGGGAGCCCGATGTGGGGCTCATGACCCGAGCTGAAGGCAGACACTTAACTGACTGAACCACCCAGGATCATGACCCAAGCTGAAGGCAGACACTTAACTGAACGAACTACCCAGGCACCCTACATTTTTTAATTGAATCTTGTTACATCCCATTTGATTGTGGTGAATTATTTTTTTTACTGTGTTGTTGAATTTAGTTTGCCAATATATTGTTAACGATTTTGTATCTATGTTCACTAGAGATATTGGTCTGTAGTTTTCTTTTTTTGTAGTGTCTTTGTCTGGCTTTGGGTCAGGGTAATGTTGGCCTTTTAGAATGTATTTGGGAGGTTTCCTTCCTCTTCTATTTTTGGAATAGTTTGAGAGTAATAGGTATTAAGTTTTCTTCAAGCATTTGGTAGATCTCACCTGTGAAATCATCTGGTCTTGGACTTTGGTGTGGTGGGAGTTTTCGATTACTGATTCAATTTTCTTACTATAATTGGTCTTTTCAAAATTTCTACTTCTTCATCATTCAGTTTTGGAAGATTGTTTCTAGGAACTTACCCATTTCTTCTAGGTTGTTTTGTTGGCATATAATTTTTCATAGTAATTTCTTATAATCCTTTGTATTTCTGCAGTGTTGATTGTTATTTGTCCTCTTTCATTTTTCATTTTATGTATATAAGTTCTTTCTCTTTTTTTATTTGAAGAGTCTGGCTAAAGGTTTATCAATTTTCCTTATCTTTTCAAAGATTCACCTCTTAGTTTCATTTATCTTTTGTGGGTTTTTTGTCTTGATTTAATTAATTTTGCTGTTTATTATTTCCTTCCTTATATTAACTTTGGGCTTTATTCTTTTTTCCCCCATAATTCTTTAGGTGTAAGTTTTGATAGTTTATTTGAGATTTTTCTTGTTTCTTGGGGTAGGCATGTATTGCTATAAATTTCCCTCTTAGAACTGCTTTTGCTGTATCCCAAAGTTTTGGACCATTGTGTTTCTGTTTTTATTTGTCTCCATGTATTTTTTTATTTCCTCTGATTTCTTCATTGACCTATTGGTTGTTAAGTAGCATGTTGTTAAACCTCCTTGTGGTTGTGTGTTTTTCTAGTTCTTTTCTTGTGGATTTCTAGTTTCATACCATTGTGGTTGGAAAAGATGCTTGGTATTGCTTTAGTCTTTTAAAACTTATTGAGCCTTGTTTTGTGGCTGAATGTGATCTATTGTGGAGAATGTTCCAGGTGCACTTGAAAAGAATGTATGTATTCTTCTGTCTTTGGATGGAATGTTCTGTATCTCTCTATTAAGACCTTCTGGTCTAATGTATCATTCAAAGCCACTGTTTCCTTATTGATTTTCTGCCTGTATGACCTATCCATTGATGAAAATGTGTTAAAATCCCTTACTGTTCTTGTATTCCTGTTAGTTCCTCCCTTTATGTCTATTAATGTTTGCTTTATTATTTAGGTGCTTCATTGTTGGATGCATAGATATTTAGAATTGCTGTGTACTCTTGTTGGATTGATTTTGATCCCTTCATCATTATGTAATGCTCTTCTTTGTTCCCTGCTGCAGTTTTTGTCTTATATAAGTGTTTCTACCCCAACATTTTTTTTTTTTTTTCAATTTCCATTTGCATGGAACGTCTTTCTCTATTTCTTCATTTTCACTCTGTCTATGTCTTTAGGTCTTGGTTGTAGGTTTTTCCTTTCAGCATTTAGACCATATCATGCTATTCTCTTCTGGCCAGCAAAGTTCCTACTAAAAAATCAACTGATTGCTTTATGGGGTTTCCTTTGTATGTAACTGCTTTTTTCTTCTTGCTTTTAAGATTCTCTCTTTATCTTTTAATTTTTGCCATTTTAATTATTGTGTGCCTTGGTGTCGACCTTGGCTTCATCTTGTTTCAGGCTCCTGTTCTTTAAAAACCCTTTAAAACACATTATCCACTTGACTCTCCTAGCAGCATTGTGAAAGAAAAAGAGAACTTGCTGATTTTTTAATGTTTTTGCATTTTTTCTCCAGTCTTTTATAATTTCTACTTTAAGTGCAAAAAAGAGTTCATTATCATTATCATCCTTATTTAACGGATGAAGAAACTGATGCTCTATGATTTAACTAGTTTCATAAACTTAAAAAAAATGGATGTCAGATTAGAGCCCAGGTCTAATACACTAGGCTTTTTTTTTTAACTATTATTATTACGTTAATTCAATGCCTGCTTTTTTTTCTCCTTTTAATTCTAAAAGTTAGGAGATTAGTAGAAACATTATATAATTGAATTATTGAATGAAAGTATATAATTTGAGCAAATTTGCTTTTGTGTGTGTTCCCTCTCAAGGGTAGTATACATAGATGAGAAACATGAATGAAGAATCTGGAAGAATGGTTAGCCTACAATGACTCTGACTTACAGATCCGAGAAGGTTAGAATTTGGCAACTTAAACTTTATATTTTGTTTTACTTCACATTAACCATTTATTATGAAAATTTTCAGTCATATCCAAAAAAGAGAAAATGATATTGAATCCTCAGGTACCCATCACTCAGCTTTAGTAGTTATTAACTCATAGCCATCTGATTTCACGTATAACTCCCCTCCCTACTCATATAGCTGCTGTCAGATATTTTTGAAGCATTTCCCAGACATCATTTTATTCCACTGGAATCATTGAAAATGTTATGTTTGAGTTTAACTTGTGCTCTTGTGTCTATTTATGTCATAGGGTTTAGGTCCAGTTCTTGTGTTTGACTGGCTCTTCTCCCTCTTGACCATGGGGTTTTTTGAAAACAAAATCCCAGAACACTGCTCCTTTAAGAAAATGGGTTCCAGTAGACTTCCCAAAGATCATCAGCTGTGTATACCATATTCTTTTTGTCATTTGCCATTTGTTGTCAGTGGTTCTAGTTGCAGACCCCAATGTATGGCAAGAAAAAGGTGTTCCCCCAGCTCTATGAGCTGACATGAGAATTGGTCTTGCGACAGTGGTTTGTTTACTGGAAGTTTCTTTGGAATGGCAAAACTGTAATTTAAATTAACCCCTGGAAACATTAATTGACAAGCTTAAAGGCGTGATATACTTATGTTTCCTTTTGCTAAAAAATTTAGGGAATAGAGAAACCCACTGTGGAACAGAGTTTAGACAGCAGGCAAAATGGCATTGGCTGTTGCTACTTGCTCTATTGGTTGAATAGGCCCAAGAGAGGAGCTAATGGGTAACATTGTAAAGAATCATTTTAGAGATAGTTACTTTGTTTAATTTATCTTTTCCTAGGGCATTTGCTCATAATCTCTTTGTATCGAGCACATGGCCACTTTGTGATTATAAAAGCAGGGTGTGATGTATGTGCTCATGAGTACTCATGCCTGGGACTATGTGCACTGAGTGTTTGGTACAGTCTTTCTGACTACTGACCTCTATACCCCTACTTCTGTTTACTGATCACTGTTTTTGATTGGAAATCTTTATAAAATTTGTAAAGATTTAAGTAAGGAAGTATAATGTCAACACTCTCTTCTCTAGAGTCTTTCATTTCTGGGAGTCTTGCATTTGGCTTGCTGAGAAACAGTGGTCCTATTAATAGTGATTTTTCAGATATGTTTGTTGCAGTGTTTAATGTTTTTTCTTTCCCCTGGAGACAAAAACAAGACTGAACTTTTTTGTGTTCTCTTCTAGCTCAGCCTCAGCTCTGTGAATGTCCCAGTTGGGAAAATACTGATACTGCTTGTTTGAAAATTAGTGAAATGGACAAAGGTCTCTGTGTGTGGATACATGTGCTTTTGTGTGTCTTTGTGTGTGTGTATGTGCATGTGCACAGTGGTTGAATATATAAGGATAATGGTCAGACCAGCTTTTGATGTACTTTCTACTTAAATTATAGGGCTACTTTTTAAAAGAAGAATGAGGAGAATTCATATCAAGGTGTGAATAGAGACTTCATTTCCGCAGCATCTCTTGTCTAGAGCAATGTACTTCCCAGTTTGGTTGGTTTACTAATGCTTCTTGAGGACTCAGTGTACAGTGTGACCTCATGCTCTGTTATCCCACTCATGCTGTGGTAGGGGGATGAAACCTAGACAAGGACTCTGAATTTCTGAGCTTAAATCTTTCGGAGTAGGGGTGTGTGGGTGGCTCAGTCGTTAACCATCTGACTTCGGCTGAGGTCGTGATCCTAGGATCCTGCGATCATGCCCCACATCAGGCTCTCTGCATGGCGGGTGCCCGCTTTTCTCTCTCCCACTCCTCCTGCTTGTGTTCCTGTTCTCGCTGTCTCTCTGTCTGTGAAATAAATAAATAAAATCTTTTTTTTTAAACTTTTTGAGTAAATAAAATATACATGATAAAATAAAAAGCAACCTTTGAAGAATGGGTAAGATTTAGGGGCGCCTGGGTGGCTCAGTCGTTAAGCGCCTGCCTTCAGCTTAGGTCATGATCCCGGGGTCCTGGGATTGAGCCCTACATTGGGCTCCCTGCTCTGTGGGAAGCCTGCTTCCCCCTCTCCCACTCCCCCTGCTTGTGTTCCCCCACTTGCTGTCTCTCTCTCTGCCAAGTAAATAAATAAAATCTTAAAAAAAAAAAAAAATTGGGTAAGATTTAGAGAAGTGGTGAGGAAAATGTGCTATTAGGTCCTCCATTTTTGTATCTATAAAATGAGAGCATTGGATCAAATAGGCCCCTCTTAGCACTGATGCTGTCTGATTATGTGATTCTTCAAATTAAGAAACATGCACAGAGGGAAAAGTAGGCTTCATAAGCTTAGTGAAAAACATGAGAATGTTTCTGGGAAACCCCAAATCCCTTTTTTTCCAATTTTAATATCCCTTACAACGTCTTTGACCAGCATCTTACCTGAATTCAAACATGTTGAAGGGGACATAGAACATACTTTTTTTTCCCCTAATGTGTTGGGGAAAACAATATTTAATATAAAAATACATTAAAAGTGAAAATTTGAAAAAAATCCAAATTGTGTTGACACAATTATTAAGTATGCTTGGGTATGTTGTAAGGCTTTGTTTTTCCACATTATCCTTAGTAAAGAAGGAGTTGGCCTTCATTTTAGTTCTTTTTCTTTTTCTTTTTTCTTTTTTTTAAAGATTTTATTTCTTTATTTGACAGATCACAAGCAGGCAGAGAGGGAGGGGGAAGCAGGCTCCCCATCGAGCAGAGAGCCCGATGCGGGGCTCGATCCCAGGACCCCAAGATCACGACCCGAGCCGAAGGCAGAGGCCTCAACCCACTGAGCCACCCAGGCACCCCTTCATTTTAGTTCTTATGAAACTTCTAATTTAAGAGGTGTCTTCTCAGTTAGCTTGAACAAGAAGATATATTGTCCTGACCTCTATCAGTGTTATTTTTGATCTCTATAGAGATTTCTTGACAAAATCAATAGAAAAAGAGAAATTTAACACAGATTTAATGTTGGATGTCTTAAGTCTTTTCAAGGCTATTTTGAAAAACAATACTAGGCTGTGAGCAGAGGAATGATGTGTTCTGACTAAATTTTAAAAAGATCCCTCTGGGGGTTCCCGGGTGGCTCAGTTGGTTAAGTGTCTGCCTTTGGCTCAGGTCCTGATCCGGGGTCCTGGGATTGAGCCCTACATCAGGCTCCTTGCTCAGCATGGAGCCTGCTTCTCCCTCACCCTCTGCCTGCTGCTCTGCCTATTTGTGCTCTCTCGCTCTCTCTGAAAAATAAATAAATAAAATCTTAAAAAAAAAAATCCCTCTGACTGTTGAGTTGAGAATAGGGGACAGGAGTAGAAATAAGGATATCTTTCCATAATCCTGGTGAGAGATGCTGGTGGTGCAAATGAAGTGGTCAGATTGTGACTATATTTTGAAGATAGAGCCAATAGAATTTTTATCAGATTTGGATGTAAGATATGAGGAAGGATATGAATCAAATATGTATTAAATGTTTTAAAATTGAGCATATCCCACACTCAGTATTCCACACACTTTGACCTAGCAATTCCTCTTTCAAAACTTTAGTTTAAGAATATAATTGCCTGGGTGGCTCAGTGGGTTAAAGCCTCTGCCTTCCACTCAGGTCATGATCCCAGGGTTTTGGGATCGAGCCCCGCATGGGGCTCTCTGCTCAGCAGGGAGCCTGCTTCCTCCTCTCTCTATCTGCCTACCTCTCTGCCTACTTGTGATCTCTGTCAAATAAATAAAATCTTAAAAAAAAAAGAAAAGAATATAATCATATGGACAAAGATGTTTGTTTATACAAGAATATTTATCACAGTGTTAGTCAGAGTCATGAAAGTTTAAAAACAAGTAAATCATAATAGAGTGTTGGCCAAATAAATGTTAGTAGATCTGTAAGCAGAAAGAGTTAGGTGTCCCCAGAAAAGGAAAGATATGACCTTTGTGACACTGAGAGGCCATTTTTAAAAGATTATTTATTTATTTATTTATTTGACAGAGAGGGAGATCACAAGTAGCCAGAGAGGCAGGCAGAGAGAGGGGGAATCAGGCTCCCCGCCAAGCAGAGAGCCCGATGTGGGGCTCGATCCCAGGACCCTTAGACCCTGACCTGAGCTGAAGGCAGAGGCTTAACCCACGGAGTTACCGAGGTGCCCCACTGAGAGGCCATTTTCCCCCCCCCCCCCGGGGCGGCCCCCCCCCCCCCCCCCCCCGCCATGATCTGTGCCCTGCTTACCCAAGCGCACTTCTTGCAGAACTTTCTTGGAGATCAGAATTAGAAAGAAATGCAAAAACCTAAGTAGTTAAGGGTTTTTGTTCTGTTTTGTTGTTTTAAGATTTATTTATTTTAGAAAGAGATCAAGCATTAAGTTGAAGGGTCAAGAGAAGGAGAGAGACTCAAGCTGATTTTGTGCTGAGCTTGGAGCCTAGGCAGGGCTCAATCTCACGACCCTGAGATCACGACCTGAGCTAAAACCAAGAGTCTGACACTTAACCAGCTGCACCACCCACGCGCCCCAGTAGTTAATAATTTTAAGGAAATAAAAGGAATGCAAAAACTAAGTCTACCAGGCCAGGAAATAGCCTAACCATATCAGGGACAATAAATCAGTGGTAAAAAAATTCCAGTGGTGTTTCATAAGCAAGCAAAGCTCTGCATTCCTTTCCTGAGATAAGGAGCCCCAAACCCCATCCAGTTTATACAAGATCTCAGAGCATGCCCATATAGCCCCTTTAATGGTTATATCTGCTTCCTTGTAATGTTAAAGTCTCCTTCCTGGAAGGAGCACAAGCTTCAATAACATAACATAGGATGTATGTATAGGCCTGTTTTCTAAGTACAAGAGTGCAACCTTATGCCCGCCCTTATAATGACAGAGCTTCCCTTTCTGAGTATTTGTCCTAACCCTAAATAGAAGGAACCCGCTCACTCCTGCTCAGGGATTCACTGCTTTGGAAGTTATTCTTCATGATTCCCTTTATTTGCTGCAGGTAGTTTCCTTTGTTTGCCAGCTCTGCTTTGGGGTAGTCTCTACCTGTACCTCACCAAGGAGCAAACTCACAGTTTTGTTATGGGTCCTTTCAGTAAAGTATCATGCAAAGTATGCTTCTGGACAAATAAATATGTTAATATTTTTCCAGTTTTTGTCTTTTTATATATTTTACTGAGAATTTGGGATATTTTAATGCAAAGTTATCAGATACTGTTGGTTGCTACTGTAGTAACTTAGTGGTTTTTGTCATGTTAGCTTTTGGTTGGTGAATATTTTGTATCTGATATGTGCTTGGGGAAGAGTTGGTTTATGGGTATCTTGCTTTTGTACATTGAATTTTAAATTGTTGCTCAGGTAATTTTTGAAAAAGACTCATTTACTTATTACATATTGAAGTCAGAGGTTGGTAAGTTAAATGTAATTTAAAATACATATAGTACTAAATTTTATCAAAAAGCTTTGCCATTTTCAAAAAAAAAAAAGCTTTGCCATTTTCGAGTGATTTCTTAGTGATTACTGCTCTTCTCTCTTACAACATGCAGTATGCATCTGCCACGGCACAAACAAATGAAATGTGCTAGAGGAATCATTCCTATAGAACTATCTAAAATGAAACCCACCATTATTAGGGTTAATTTGGTTCCCTAAGAGCACTTTTCTTTGCTTCACTAAGTAAGTTTTATTTGCTTTGTTCAGACTTAAATGAGTTTTTATTTCATCCCAGTGTTTATAAAATGGAAAACATGAGAAAATTTTTCTAGGATCATTTCTCTGCTTTTGTCAGTAAAACCCATCATTTGTTTAATGTATTCCTATTACCACTGAATTTATCACCACTAAATAATGCTTGATCAGAAACATTAATTAGAAGATTCAGAATCATGAACTCTCCTGTTTTGATCTTCAATCATTTTTCCCTGTCCCCCACATTTCCTTGCAAATTTCTCTTGGTTAATTTTTTTTGTTTTGTTTTAAAGATTATCATTCAGTAAAATAGACTTTTTATTTCGGTGCATATTTCTGTGAATTTTAATACATATATTGATTTGTGTAACAACTACGACAGAACACAGAACACAGAATAAATAGTTCCATCATCCCAGAACACAGAACACAGAATAAATAGTTCCATCATCCCAGAAAACTTTATTTTGTTATATCCCTTTAAAGTTACAGTCTTGTGAGCCTGGGTGGCTCAGTCAGTTAAGCATCTGCTTTTGGCTGAAGTCATGATGGCTCCGCATCCGGCTCCCTGATCAGTGGGGAGTTTGCTTTCCCGTCTCCCTCTTGTTTCCCCCAACCCTGCTCATGCTCTCTCTCTCACTCACTCTTTCTCAAATAAATAAATAAAATCTTTAAAAAAAAATAAATTTACAGTCTTCTGGCATCCAATGATCTGTAGTTTTGCCTTTTGAGAATATTTTATGAATAGAACTGTTTTGAGACTGTCTTCTTTCTTTTTATACATTATACGTAGTGTCTTTGGGATTCATCCGCATTGTTGTGTGTATCAAGAGTTTGTTCTTTTTCATTGCTGAGGAGTATTCCATCAGTGGATTTACCATGGTTTATCTGATTTACACATTGCTTGTGTTTTTAGTTTTTGGTGATTATGAATAGAGCTGCTGTAGACATTCATGTGCAGGTTTTGTGTAAACATAGATTTCGTTTCTCTAGGATAAATGCTCAGGAGTACAGTGATTGGGTTGTATGATAAGTGTATGTTTACACTATTAGGATCTACCGAACACTTCTTCAGATGTAGCATTATGCATTCCCAGAAATACAGAAGTCCAGTTACTCATGCTTGTCAGCACTTGATAGTGTCAGTGTTTTTTATCTTAGCCATTCTAAGAAGTGTGTAGCGTGTTGTTGTTTTAACACAATATTATTGAGATGTAACCACATACCAAAAAATTCTCTACAATCTAGGTTTAGAACACTTTCGTCATCCCAGAAAGAAACTATGTAGTAGTCAACTTCCATCTTCCCTTTCGCTTCAGCCCCAGGCAACTACTAATTTTTCTGTCTCTACAGATTTGCCTGTTTTGGACACTTTATATAAATGGAATCATGTAATGTGGTCATTTATGAGTTTCTTTTGATCAATTAGCATAATGTTTTCAAAGTTTGTGTATATTGAATTGTAGATCAGTACTTCACTCCTTTTATGGCTCTGTTGTTTGGATATACTGTTTTGTTTATACATTTGTCAGTTGGTAGACATTTGTGTTGTTGCTGTTTTCTAGCTATAAATAGTGATGCTTTGCACAAGTTTTCTGTGAGCACGTTTTTATTTCTCTTGTGTAGAATTGCTGGATCATATGTGAGTTCTCCATTTAACCTTTTGAGAAACTGCCAAACTTGTTTAAACTGGCTGCAGCATTTTACATCCCACCCACCAGCAGTGTATGAGCAGTGTATATTCCAGTTTCTCCACATCTTTATCACCACTTGTTATTTATTTTTGTTTTTGATTGTAGCCATCTAGTGGGTGTGAAGTAGTTTTGATTTGCATTTTCCTGAAGAATATTGAACATCTTATGTGCATGTTAGCCATTTGTGTCTCTTCTTTGGAGAAATGTCTATATGGGTTTTTGCCTACTTCTTAATTGGGTTATTTGTGTTTATTGTTGAATTATAATAGTTCTTTATATATTCTGGCTATGAGTCCTTTATCAGATACATGATTAGTTTCTCCCATCTTTTGATTTCTTTCACTTTCACATCAAAGAAGGATGATGTTCTTTGAAGCACAAATGTTTTTTTTTTTTTTTAAAGATTTTATTTATTTATTTGACAGAGAGAAATCACAAGTAAGCAGAGAGGCAGGCAGAGAGAGAGGGGGAAGCAGGCTCCCTGCCGAGCAGAAAGCCCGATGTGGGGCTCGAACCCAGGACCTGGGATCATGACCCGAGCTGAAGGCAGCGGCTTAACCCACTGAGCCACCCAGGCGCCCCAAATGTTTTTAATTTTGATGAAATCTAATTCATCTGTTTTTAATTTGCCTCTTGTACTTTTGGTCTTATATCTAAGGAACTGCAGCCACAAAGATTTATACCTCTCTAATCTCAGAGTTTTATAGTTTTAGCTCTGACATTTAAGTCTCTAGTAAATTTTTTTTAAAGATTTTATTTATTTATGTGAGAGAGAGAATAAGAGAAAGAGAGAGAGAGCGAGCATGAGAGGGGAGAAGTTCAGAGGGAGAAGCAGATTCCCCGCTGAGCAGGAAGCCCAATGTGGGACTTGATCCTAGGACTCCAAGATCATGACCTAAGCTGAAGGCAGTCGCCCAACCAACTGAGCCACCCAGGTGCCCCTCTAGTTCCTTTTGAGTAAAGTTTTGTGAACAGATATTCAGCTTCTTTCTTTTACATGTGTATATCCAATTTTCCTAATACCATTTGTTGAAAAGGGCGTTCCTTCCTCACACAGTTGTCTCCGTACCCTGTCAAGAATCAATTGACCGGGGACGCCTGGGTGGCTCAGTTGGTTAAGCGGCTGCCTTCGGCTCAGGTCATGATCCCGGCGTCCTGGGATCGAGTCCCACATCGGGCTCCTTGCTCGGCAGGGAGCCTGCTTCTCCCTCTGCCTCTGCCTACCACTCTGTCTACCTGTGCTTGCTTTCTCCCTCTCTCTCTCTCTGACAAAAAAAAAAAAAAAAGAAAAAGAAAAAGAAAAAGAATCAATTGACCACATCAAAAGATGCTCCACATCAGTCATTATCAGGGAATTGCAAATCAAAACTACAACGAGATATCATATTGCACCTGTCAGAATGGTCAAAATAAAAAAATACGTGAAAACAAGAAGTGTTGATAAGGCTGTAGACGAAAAGGAACCCTATGCACTCATGGTGGGAATGCAACCTGGTGCAGCCACTGTGGAAAACAGTATGGAGTTTCCTCAAAAAGTTAAAAGTAGAACTACCATAGGACCTAGTAATCGCACTGCTGGGTATTTAATCCCAAATTACCCCCCCCCCAAAAAAAAAAAAGGTCAAAGGTATACATGAACCCCTGTTTATTTATTTTTTTAAAGATTTTATTTATTTATTTGACAGAGATCACAAGTAGGCAGAGAGAGAGGAGGAAGCAGGCTCCCTGCTGAGCAGAGAGCCCGATGCGGGGCTCGATCCCAGGACCCTGGGATCATGACCTGAGCTGAAGGCAGAGGCTTAACCCACTGAGCCACCCAGGCGCCCCCATGAACCCCTGTTTATAGCAGCATTGTTCACAGTAGCCAAGATACAGAGGTAGGCCAGTGGCCGTCAGTGGATGAATGGATAAAGAGGTGGTATATATTTATATATTCATACACACGCACACGCATGCACAATGAAATATGACTCAGCCATAAAGAATGAAATCTTGCCATTTGCAGCAACATGGATAGAGTTAGAGAGTATAACGCTAAGTGAAATGAGTCAGAGAAAGACAGATACCATGATTTCACTCATATGTGTAATTTAAGAAACAAAACAAATGAACAAGGGAGAAAAGAGAGAGCAACAAACCAAGAAACAGACTCTTTTTTTTTTTTTAAGAATTTTTATTTATTTATTTGATAGAGGGAGATCACAAGCAGGCAGAGAGACAGGTAGAGAGGGGGAAGCAGGATCTCCGTTGAGCAGATAGCCTGATGCGGGGCTCGATCCCAGGACTCCGAGATCATGACCCGAGCCGAAGGCAGAGGCTTAACCCACTGAGCCACCCAGGTGCCCCAAGAAACAGACTCTTAGTAACAGAGCACAAACTGATGGTTACCAGAGGGGAGGTGGGTGGGGAATTCATGAAATAAGTAATGGAGTTTAAAGAATGCGCTTACCATGATGAGCACTGACCAATATGTAAAATTGTTGAATCACTATATTGTACACTTGAAATTAATATAATACTGTGTGTTAACTCTACTGGAATTGAAATAAAAAACTTAATTAAAAAAAAAAGAAAACCAAAAATGTAAGGGTGTGTTTCTGGATTTATAATCCTATTCTATTCTTTCATATGCTTGTTTTTATCCAGTACTACATTGTCTTCATTACTCTAGCTTTGTAGTAAGTTTTGAGATTGGGAATTGTAAATATTCCAGCATTGTTCTTTTTAAAGATGGTTTTGGCCAGAATGAGACTGTATGAACCTAAAATAGGATTAAGTAACTCCCTGCTTAAAATTTTTAAATCAGCCACAACTGATTGCATCTTTCATAAAATGTCATATTCCTAAACTGATCCACAGGATTTATGATCTGACCCCTGCCCATTTTTCAGGTTTCATTATTCACCCACTTTTTCTCTTGCTTTACCCTGCTCCTTGAAAGCTTTGAAATGGCCTTCCATTGCAGGACTTTTGCATATCTACTTGCTTTTGCTTAGAATATTCTTCTCTTCACTTTGCCTATATCCTGTTCACTGTTCAGATCTCTACCTAAATGTAATCTTTTTAGGTAGTCTGTCCCTATTATTTTAAAAGATTTTATTTATTTTTTGCGTGCATGTGCACACGAGAGAGAGAGAGAGAGAGAGCGAGCGAGCACATGCACACATGAGCGGGAGAAGGGAGAAGGGTAGAGGGAGAAGCAAGCTTCCTGCTGAGCAGGGAACCCAACTCAGGACCCAGCCCCAGGGCCCTGGGATCATGACTTGAGCTGAAGGCAGAAACTTTAACTGACTGAGCCACCCAGGCATCCCTGTCCCTGTTATTTTAAAAATACTTGTTTTTCTTTACCCACTCTGAGAAGTAACAAATATTCTGTAGGAAGTTTGAAAAATAAAGAATGGTGACTACTAGGAAACCAGAGGATAAGCGTTTAGTGTGGTAGATACATCTGATGCCAGGGTGTTATTTGATCCTTTGGTCCTTATTTTCTTTGAAAGCCCACAGAAGTATTTTCTTCACACTTGAAATTGAAGGTTATTTGAAACTGCCAGAATGTATCCAGATTGGGTTTATTGTCGTTTATTTTGCTTAAAATGTTGGTCCTCACATCTATAGATAATTTTTTTTCCATTTCAGCAATGTTTTCTTCATTTGTGCTTATAATTTTCAACCAAAATATTATTCTAGGGTTAAATCTTAATTTTGCAACCTATCTGTTACTCTTTTCTTTCCATTTTCTTTTCTTTCCATCTGCCCCCTTTTAAACTGAATACTAGTATAACATCTTAAGTGTGTCTTTTATATCATGGATGCAGTTTTCTGTATAGATAGTTCAGTGCTATGTTGCTACCAGTGTTCTTTGTTCTTGTTTTAGAGAGAGCACAAGGGTCAGGGGAGGAGGGGCAGAGGGAAATGGAGATGGGGAGAGAATCTTAAACAGGCTCCACACCCAGAGCACTGCCCATGCAGGGCTCGATTTCATGACCCTGAGATCATTACCTGAGCCAAAGTCAAGAGTCAGACACTTAATCAGCAGAGCCACCCAGGTGCCCTACTACCAGTGTTCTTAATCAGTGCTTTTTTCTTTGCGGTCTTTTTTTTTTTTTTTTTTAAGATTTTATTTATTTATTTGAGAGAGAATGAATGAGAGAGAGCATGAGAGAGGAGAAGGTCAGAAGGAGAAGCAGACTCCCCAAGGAGCGGGGAGCCCGATGCGGGACTCGATCTTGGAAGTCCGGGATCATGACCTGAGCCGTAGGCAGCCGCTCAACCAACTGAGCCACCCAGGCGCCCTTTCTTTGCTGTCTTATTAAGCTGATCGTTTAATCTCAATGTATTCTCACTTTGTTTTCCTATGTTATAGCTTTATAGTACGGTACTGTTATGCCCCAATAATGGGTCCGTGATTAAAGGAGCGAGACTGATACAAAGCGAAGGTCAAGCAAAGCTTTATTTCGCGCCAAGCATCAAGAATCTAACCGAACGTTCGGGGCCGCACCTCTTACAAGAGAGGGCGACCCTTCTCTGTTTCACAGTCTAGCTTTTAAGGGCACAGGCCATGCGGTCGGGCCTGGCCACGCACAGGTGGCCAATGAGATTGTAACACACCCAGGAAACTCCACAGTGATGCTAGGTGACCAACTGAGTTACAATTTACCCTAGTAGACATTTGAACCAGCCTATTACACCTTGATTGGGATTGGAGCCCAAAAGGTTCCCAAAGGGCGGGGCCCATACTCCTTGGTAACCAGGGAGAGAGTATGCATCCCCCCACTGATCGGATGTCTCCACCTGGCCTGACCCACCTTTGTATCTGGGCTTTGTTACCTGAAGCTGGTCTCCAAGTCAATCCCCTGGGGGAAGGGGAGCAGGGACAGTTTCTAAATAGGTCCTTACAGGTACACTGCCTGGCACATAATATGTGTTCAGATATGCAATGAAAGGAATGGATATATGAGTAAACAAAAACCAGATCTTGGTGTATCCTACTGAGACTCTCAAAATATTTTTCTAGGAAAGTATTCTTTAAAAAAAAAGAAAACAACCAGCTGTGTTGAGGTATAACTTATATACAATAAGATTTACCATTGTAAGTGTCCAATTCTGTGATTTTTTAGTAAGTTTTCTAGAGGTGTGTAATAACACAGCAGTCCAGTTTTAGAACATTTCCATTCCATTCCTGCAAAAAGTCACTTCATGCCTATTTGTCATTAAATTCCTGCTTCCAGCCTCTGCTTTCTGTCTCTTTAAATTTGCCTTGTATGGACATTTCATGTAAGTATATGCTGATGCAGCTGCTCAGATGCACACCCACACACTTAACATTGTTTTCATTGCTAAGCATGGCTCTCTAGGGGCTGCCTTCCTGTCAGCGTAGCTTAGTGGACAATGAGTGGGCTCAAGTGTCTTAAGACAGTGTGACCTTTCATCTGCCGGTGGATCTTCATGTGCGTAGAGGAGCACATTCAAAGTTTGGGTGTTTCATATCTGCGCTGGTGCTTACCTTCCTATCATTCCTGTCATGTCTCCTCTTTGCCTCATGCACCTCTTCATTGGCAAAGAGCTCGCCAGTCATGGCTGCTAATTGTCTTCACACACTGTTCACCAGTTCTCCCGAACGACTTCTTGTTTCCTAAACATGCTGTGTTCAGTCATGTCTTTGTGCAAGTTCCTACTGCTGAGAGTACCTCCCTCTTGGGCTGTGTTCTGTCGTGTCATTGTGCGCAGGAAATTGTACACAGGTTCCTACTGCTGAGAGTACCCTCCCTCTTACTTTCTTTTGAGGCTTTTATAGCTTCCTCTGCTAGACTTATGTACTTCTTTTCATTATACTTTCTTTGTCCTGTTGGCTTGTTTCTACTAAGGCTCTGGGTGCGTTTTGTCATCATTTGCTCATCTGTCTGTTCATGAGACTGTTTCCTGAGAGCAGGAGTCACTGCGTTGTAGTTGTTGTCAAAGCTTATCCGCAGCCAAGCCCAAGTACCTGGCCTGTAGTATCTAAATAAATGACTTGTGGGATAAATAAACTGAATCTTTGTTAAAGTTTTGGCGGTTGTGTATTTCTTCTGTAATTTCTCTTTAGAGTAGAATGGAGGATAATGACTTCTTAGGGGTGAAGCAAATCTGAATGCCAGTGGTTAGATTGCAGACATACTTGGACATATTAAATATTTGCATGATTCACTGATAGAACTAGTTTTATTTTGCCATTCTCTGCAAGGTACCTAGCTTCAGAATTGTATGGGTTTTTTTTTGTTTGTTTGTTTTTTGTTTTGTTTTTTTAAAGTTTTTATTTATTTGACAGAGAGAGAAATCACAAGTAGGCAGAGAGAGGCAGGCAGACAGAGGGGGGAAAGCAGGCTCCCCGCTGAGCGGAGAGCCTGATGCGGGGCTCGATCCCAGGACTCTGAGATCATGACCTGAGCCGAAGGCAGAGGCTTAACCCACTGAGCGACCCAGGCGCCCCTGTATGGGTTTTCTTTTTAATGATTTTATTTATTTATTTGACAGAGATCACAAGTAGGCAGAGAGGCAGGCAGAGAGAGAGAGGAGGAAGCAGGCTCCCCGCTGAGCAGAGAGCCGGATGCGGGGCTCGATCCCAGGATCCTGGGATCATGACCTGAGCTGAAGGCAGAGGCTTTAACCCACTGAGCCACCCAGGCACCCCAGCTTCAGAATTGTTACATTAAGAAAAGCTGTTTCTGATTAGAAATGATTTCTTTTTGCTTGCATTTGTGTATACTTATGTTCCAAGAATATCACAGTATTTAAGACTGCTTCAGCTTCTTTCTAGCTAAAATGTAATGGTGATCACTGATGACTAAGTTGTAAACAATTTCTTTTTTTTTGGTAAACAGTCTTAATGTGATGATAAAATAACTTTTTCCTTTTCCCATTAGATGTTCATCCTCTTTCTGCAATAGAATCTCCATGGCCTGAACATTTTCTGAAAATTATTTTGAGCAGACTACCTGTTTAATAACAAAATAACCACATCAAGATGGTTGGAAAACTGAAACAGAACTTACTATTGGCATGTCTGGTGATTAGTTCTGTGACTGTGTTTTACTTGGGCCAACACGCCATGGAATGCCATCACCGAATAGAAGAACGTAGCCAGCCCCTCAAATTGGAGAGCGTAAAGACCACTGTGCGAACTGGCCTGGACGTCAAAGCCAATAAAACTTTTGCCTATCACAAAGATATGCCTTTAATATTTATTGGAGGTGTGCCTCGGAGTGGAACCACACTCATGAGGGCCATGCTAGATGCACATCCTGATATTCGCTGTGGAGAGGAAACCAGGGTGATTCCCCGAATCCTGGCCCTGAAGCAGATGTGGTCGCGGTCAAGTAAAGAGAAAATACGCTTGGATGAGGCTGGTGTCACCGATGAAGTGCTGGATTCTGCCATGCAAGCCTTCCTACTAGAAATTATTGTTAAGCACGGAGAACCAGCTCCTTATTTATGTAATAAAGATCCCTTTGCCCTGAAATCCTTAACTTACCTTGCTAGGTTATTCCCCAATGCCAAATTTCTCCTGATGGTCCGAGATGGCCGGGCATCAGTACATTCAATGATTTCTCGGAAAGTTACCATAGCTGGGTTTGACCTGAACAGTTACAGAGACTGTTTGACCAAATGGAATCGTGCCATAGAGACCATGTATAACCAGTGTATGGAAGTTGGCTATAAAAAATGCATGTTAGTTCACTATGAACAACTTGTCTTGCATCCTGAACGGTGGATGAGAACACTCTTAAAGTTCCTTCAGATTCCATGGAACCACTCAGTATTACATCATGAGGAGATGATTGGGAAAGCTGGAGGAGTATCTCTGTCAAAGTGAGTAGATGTCATTATTATTTTTATTACCCTATATTCAGGTAATAAAGCGGTATGTATATGTGTAAACTCCAGCTCTCTTTTGGAATAGATACAACTTCATCAATGAGTTTTAAAAAAAATTCTCTAGCTAGCTCATAGACCTTTTCATTTATTTAATTCATCTGTATATTTAGAATTGTGGTTCTTTTTATTTTTTTGATGGAAGCAAACCTAATTTGTAGCAATTAAATGTCTTTTTCACAGACCTTAGGCCTTAATGTCCATCATTCAATTTTAGTGACTCCTGATTTCTAATTTCTAGATACTCTTATTAATAAGGATAGTTGGCTTTTTGTGTGGATTAAGGTTAATATGAGAAGCTTCTCACATGTTGGTAAGCAAGTGGTGAATTCTAAGCATTTAGGAATTTTTAGTAATAGAGAAAAATAAAGGCTAAGATGATCTTACCCAGTCCCTTCACTTTACAGGTTGGAAAAGTGAATCAGAAAGTACAAATGATTCACTCAAATTTAGATGCAAAGACCAGAATTA
Organism: Enhydra lutris kenyoni; assembly: GCF_002288905.1. Classification (NCBI taxonomy): domain Eukaryota; kingdom Metazoa; phylum Chordata; class Mammalia; order Carnivora; family Mustelidae; genus Enhydra; species Enhydra lutris. The sequence continues at coordinate 41,141,343 of NW_019154097.1, forward strand.
GAATCCATGCCTTGGTCTCAGTGGGCTAGTGCAGTTTTCCATGACATTTCATAACATGTAGTAATTCTTTTGTCATCTGAAGGGTATTGATTTTTACGTAGAGGTAGAGAACTCCACAGGTTGGAAGCTTAATCCATAATCCATCCGTACAGGAAGTTCCTTAGATTCAAATACTTCTAAAACCATTGCATTTTTCCCTTTCTTATGAAGTGGTGACTTGATCTGACATTGTGGTTTGATGACTTATGTACCCAGAATAAGGATATAAAATGAAACTACTTAATTCAGGTAGCATCTCCTTATGGGGAAAAGCTGGGTGTAAGTAAGCTTTATTTTTTTCCATTTATAAAGGTAATAAACAGGTACCCACTGTTTAAAAAAAAAAAAAAAGAAAGAAAAGATAAAACAGTGTACTTCTCCCTTAGGTACGCTGCTTCCTCCTACCAAGGAGTGTCTTCTTGATTCCTTTTTTCAGTGTATCGAACTTGTGCACTTAGTATTGATTCCTGACCTAGATAATTTGAAAGGAACAGCTGCGTTTCTGCACTTAGCTTACGGGGTATTGGTTATAAATTATTAGGTATTATCACTCTAATGGCTCGGGGTTATTTTTATTGATTCAAAGGAAATTATAGTCCTAGCTACTGCCATCATAGTTTATTGTTCTTTCCAGATAATAGACCGTAACTAATTTCTAATCACCTGTATTCCTAGGTAAGCATTTCACTTAATGTGCTTGTATGTTGGCCCAGATATTCTTACGCTGTTTCCTTCTAGTAGTTTAAAATAAACCTGATAGACACCCCCACACCCACTCCCAGTCTGTCCAAGTAGGGATTAAGGAGATATGCTCAAGGTAGATTTTGGTGGAAATAAGGAAAAGATCATTTTACATATATAATTACTATGTTTAAGGCAAACATGGAGACTGAGGAAATTCATAGGAACTACAAATAAATGGATTTTAGAAGGGGAAGAGACCTTATTTAACATTTAATTTGAGGCATGGAGACCCACTGAGGTTTTGCACCTTGTCAAGAATCACACCTGGCAGAGCCATGACTAGACCTTGCAATGCTTATTCCAAGATTCTTGGTATCATGTGAGTTATTTTTAAATTAAGGCATACCTAGGGGGCGCCTGGGTGGCTCAGTGGGTTAAGCCGCTGCCTTCGGCTCAGGTCATGATCTCAGAGTCCTGGGATCAAGCCCCGCATCAGGCTCTCTGCTCTCTAGGGGAGCCTGCTTCCTCCTCTCTCTCTGCCTGCCTCTCTGCCTGCTTGTGATCTCTCTGTCAAATAAATAAATAAAATCTTTAAAAAAAATAAATAAATAAATAAATAAATAAATTAAGGCATACCTATAAGTAAATGCACAGATATTCAGTGTACAATTTGATATGTGTTTACATCTGTATACACCTGTATAATCACCATCCGTATAAAAATATAGAAAATTACCAGTGCTCGGGAGGCTCCTTTATCCCTCTTCTTGGTTAACATCTTCCTCAACCCAAAAGAAACCACTGTTCTGACCTCTGTCACCAAGGGGCTCTGATGTCATGTGTGAAGTTCAGAAATAGTCTTGCTTGTTTTTGAACTTCATATAATGCAAGCTTGCCTATTCATTATTTTTTCCTGGCTACTTCCATTTAACCTTAGATTTACCCATAACCTTGTAAAGAGCAGCTGTTGATTCTTTTTCATTACTTTGTAATATTCTAGTATATAAATATAACAGTTTATCCATTTTTACATTGGTGGACATTCAATGTTTCCAGTTTGGGACTATCATGGGTAAAGTGGCTAAGATCATTCCTGTCCATTACTATCGGTGAACGGAGCATTAATTTCTCTTGGGTATATGCCAGTGAGTGGAATCACTGGATCATAAGATATCTCTATATCTCCATATTTAGATGTCCTTAACAGATACTTGTTTTCCACAGGATCTGTACCATTCACATATGGCTATATTATACAGGAATGTGTTCTAGTTGCTTTGCAGCTTTGCCAATACTTGGTATTCTGAGTCCTTTTAATTTTAGGACAGGTACAAGTATTTTTTAAACCTAAAAACAAAACAAAATAACATTTGGATTCTTTCCTATAAATTTTTTTTTCTGGGAAAATTGTTTAAAATAAATATTTTAATACTTATTGTGGTATTACTTTGTCCTGAAATACTAAAAATATTTAGGCAGTTTTGAAGGCTTGAAGATATTACCAGATGGCCCAGGAACATATGCAGAAATTATTGAAGACAGTGGTAAGGAAAACTTTCACAATTCTACCTCCCCTGTTGTGTTAACTAAAAAAGCAATGCTTTTTTTGCTTTGCTTAGGAATTTCCAGTTATTTTCAGTCAGAGAGGTACATCTCGCCTCCCTGGTCAGTTCCAGTTATAGTAGGAGCATAAGTTTATCACTTGCTAACGTATGTAAGAGTTCCTCTATGAAAGTAATTTGGTAGAAGAAAACATTCTTTCATTCTGGGGTGGTTCAGAGAATCTTCATTAGAGACTACTGTGTATAAGTTAAGCTTTTTTTAAAAAACTGAAAATAAAAGCCGAGGTTTTAATGAGTGGGGAAGAGATAGAAACAGATTGCTTTAGCTGGCTAATAAGTTTAGGTCTGCATTAAGATACAACTATAGAATTTTAGGTACACTATTAATCTTTGATGTTTTTAGACAGTCATTTCAAGGCGAAGTAGTAGAATAGTTTCTCCAGTGATTGATGTACCTTTGATGCTTTGAATGCGGTGTTCTGTTTTAACAAATTACCCATACTGTTCAGCATTATATTAAATTGAGTTGTAGTCTTGATTACTATGGCTCCAAAAATGATACAGAGCTCACTGATCTCTTTATTTCTTCCAAACTAATTGAGTAGAAAAAATTGAAGCATTTCTAAATGTCTTTTTGCCTTTATCTTTCAAGAAATTTTATATAGAAGGGTAAGGAGGAGTACATTTTAAGGAAAATAACTTACGCAATTCGGTGGGTTCTAGTAGAATTCTCCAAGTGATTGAATATGTAGTAGGATTTTGCTAATGATAGAATGGTATCTACTGCCTGTCTGCTTCTCAGATAATTGGAGTAGGAAATGGAAATAAAGTTTGAGGCTATTTACATTAACTTCGTCTCATGAATTGTGGAATATTTGTGGAATTTCAGTCATTTCCATCTGGGAACATTCAGGAAATTACTAGTGTATACAGCATTGTTCCTGCTTTTAAACTCATTCAGATACTATGAAATTACCTGGAACAAATAAAAATCATCAGTAACAATAACAGAAAAGTGCACCAAGATATACTTAAGGTCGACTAAAATAAAAAAGTAACCTAGGATCAGTAAACAAATTTACTAGGTGAAAAGAGCAAAGCCAGAAAAACAAAACACTATAAAGATAACCCTTAAACAGAAGCAGGTACAAGAATCATAACTACAATTCAGAGAGAAGTTATCTGCCCTTCGGGCAGAAGAAAAGGTGTAGAACTGTTAAGCACAAATAGGTTAGAAGGAAAAATATCGTAGCAGTGGTAAGTACAAGAGAAAAAAATAGTACAATATTTGGCACTATACAATATAATATACTATATAATACAATAATTGACACTCTGAAACTTCTAGTAAGTAAAGCAGAGAGAAAACTAGAAATCAGATCCAGAACAGAGATAGTATTAAATAAAAATAAACTCAGTAAATTTTAAAGAACTAATTGGCTTTATTAATTCATGAATCGGGCAGTAGCCCATCTAGCAAGTAGTGGGCGAGCCCCAAAAGTTTACAGAAATGGGAACGCTTTTAAAGATAAAGAGACAGTGGGAAAAATGAAATTATTAGGAAAGAAACCATTGTTTTAGGCAGGATTGCCCTCCTAAGGGGAATAGCTTGGGGTCTAACAGTAAATTTGCTAGTGCTGACCAGGAAATTCCCATGTTGAGTGATTAAAGGTTACATTTCAGTGGGTGTGAAGCTGCAGTTAGATGAGGTATTAAGACTTTTTTTTTTTTTTTAATCTTTTAGGAACAAGAATCAAGTTTTTTATTTGTTCATTTCTTACATTCAAAGTATTCCTCAAGGATAGTCCTTGGTCTGAGACTCTTTGCTATCACACAACTGCAACCCACCACTTTATGGGGTTTTCCCTCCCTGTCATTTTTACAGAGGCCTACCGTAACCCTAACAGGAAGTAAGGACCTGCCAAAAGGAGTGAATCCTGAATCCTGCAAACCTCCTAGTAGGTCCTTTTAACTCATGATGTAAATTCAGGGGAGTTGACCAATAAGGTGTCTTATTTTGCTTCTAGAAAGTTAGGGCCATAGTTAGATTTTCTTCTAGCCTGAAATAAAAGGTTGTCCTAAATTCCAGAGGTTGACACCCTTATCAGTGGCCTGAGAGAGAAAGATGAAGATGTTATCTTTCCAGGCCAATGGCAGAGTAAAGGAAAGGAAAAGGAGAAAGATTTCAGGTTCTGTTAAAGTAGGACCTCCTGATCCGTGGTCTTGAGTGGAAGTCTGTCTGTCTTGTTGATGGATACTGCTCTTCCTCGTAATTTGATTTGAAGGTCTTCAGTGTCTGTACAGGGCTTGGTGTCATGTGGAGCCTTTAGCTGGGTGTTACGTACTCAAGGCTTACCACCTTCTAATTTTGCAGAGCAGTGTCAGAGGCTGGGAGCAGTTGGTAATGTTCCTTCCAGGTGGGGCTCGAGCTGTTTTTCTCTCCTGTTTCCAGCATGCCTAATCACCAGTTCTAAACTGTGACTTTTGGATTGGGATCCGGATAGACTTCCTCAGCCTGTTGATAGACTTGAACTTGAGACTTTAGAGTCTTACAGTAGCTTGTACTTCCATAAGATAACAGGGGACCAGAGGAAGGTTGTGTATTGATGGGATTCCAAGAAATCTGCAAGGTTTTTGTCTCTGGAATTAATCGTAAAGAGACTGCTAGAGCCCTTTTAGCAGTTTGCTTTTTAAAAAGACCTTTCCCCCTTTCTTTCTTCCTTTGGAGTCAGGTGATATGAGCTGTGTTTCTAACTCCAAGCAACTGAAAGGATATTAAGTTTCTCCAAGGTGGACTTTTGCTTTCCTAAGGCCAATAATTTACAAGCTGTTTGAGATAAAGGAGTTGGGGATTGGTGAAGAGATAGGTGAATTTTGAATTGCCTCTAGAGCTGAGTTTTGTTTTTTGCAAACAATTTGCAAGATTAGGACAGTTGCTTTCAATTCCTCAAAGAATTGGGGTGTAACTTAAATGACATCATACATTGATCCACTTATCCAACTACATTATCCTCAATTGGTTTCTTTCCCTCTGGGTAAAGAATTTTAATTATAAATATTTCTGGCAGTATTGAATAACCCCGCTCAGGTGTAAGGTCCCCAAAGAGGGTAAAGGCTATTAACTTCCCAAAATCCAGTCACTCCTAAAGATTGCCTAAAAAAAGAACCAACAGCTTGTATGTTCCTGGCAGGCAAAGAGCCAAGTCCAGATGTGTAAACAAGAAGACAATAGCTATCCCAGAGAGAGAAAGGATCAGTAAACAATGGGTTTGAATTTGAAAGGCAAGGGATAATTTGCAATTTTATTTTCCTCTCTCAACTAGGCTCTACAGACAGATGCAGAAGAAAGGATTCTGATAAGAATTTTCAGTCTTCACTGGCTTCTGTCAGTTTTTCTGTGATCCCCTCTATGGAGTCTGGTGTATACCAGAATTTACTGTTGTTTGTTTAAAGAAATAAAGTAGCGGTTTACCAGTAAATTCCTTAGTTTCATCAGCTCTAAGAGGGGCCTATATAGGGGCCCTCCTTTGAAGGTAGATAGGGGGTTATCTATATGGCCATTAATTTGGAAGACTTGTTTATGGTTGTGTAGTCATCTCAGGGTGGAAAAATGGTTCAGGCAGAGAATTAGTATTCATTCTATGAGTTCTCAGGAGGAAAGAGGGAGCTGTGGGAGTTATAGTCCTATTTCCCTCACATTAATTTTCTTTAGGCTTTTGCAATGAATTTTTCAATGAAACTGCTTTGGAATTGTGGAACCTTTTAGGATCTTCTGCTTGCCAATTAAAATAGGTATCCCATTCTGTTTAATTTGGGAACCCTTACTTTCAAGCACACTTCTTTAATGATCTTTGATTGGAACTTTCCCCATCAGGGCCCTTATCATTCTAGGTTGTTTTTGGTAAAATTTTGCCATTTCTATATATATTCAGTGTACCCAGATCTATAGTTTTTATTTTATTTATTATTTATTTGGTTAAAAAATTTTTTTAAAAGATTTTATTTATTTGACACACATACAGAGAGAGAGAGAGGGAGAGAGGGAACATAAGCAGGATGAGTGGGAGATGCAGGGTTTGATCCCAGGACCCTGAGATCATGACCTGAGCCCAAGGCAGCCACTTAACGACTGAACACCCAGGTGCCCCCCAGCTTCATAGTTTTTTTTTTTTTTTTTTTTTAAGATTTTATTTATTTATTTGACAGACAGAGATCACATGTAGGCAGAGAGGCAGGCAGAGAGAGAGGGAGAAGTAGGCTCCCCACTGAGCAGAGAGCCCGATGCGGGGCTCGATCCCAGGACCCCAGGATCATGACCTGAGTCGAAGGCAGAGGCTTTAACCCACTGAGCCACCCAGGTGCCCCCTTCATAGTTTCTAGGCATAAAATAAGTAGATGCGCCAGAATGTGGTACATTTGACTCTTCAGCATTTAAGGACCTCATTAGCTAAGCCTCTGTTAACACAAAACCAGTCAAACAAACATACAGCAGTAATCAAAAGATGTTACTGTGGGCTGGCTAAGAGAAGGTCTTGTGGACCACCAGCACTAAATCGCAGACTCTAGTAAATGGGGATTTCAGACTGGAACTTTGAGGAAGGAATTCCAGTGTGGAATTGTGGACTGGGCTGTGAACAAGGGCCCCTTGTCAGTCTAGACTGACCTATTAACCCTGGACTGGTAAACCAATTAGATTGGTAGCTTGAATGCAGAAGAGGGGGATCAAGCCATGAGGATTTACCGATGGCTCTCAGAAACAGCAAGAAAGACTGTGAACTCAAAGGGGCTTGCAGGGTGCCATGCCTGTGTTTTTCATTGTTCCTGAATGCTGTCAGAAGTTTGCTTTGGATCTCACTGCTGCCACCAAATCTGTTAAAAAACAAAATTCAGCTGAGTAAATTTGAAGATCTTACTGGCTTTTAAAAAATGATTAATGAATCAGACAGAATCCCATCTAACAAGTAGAGGGGAGCTCCACTGAGCTACAGAAGAGGAAGGTTTTTAAAGGCAGAGAGAGGGCGTTGAAATTAAAAAAAGAAGAAAGGAATGCATTGTTTAGACAAGATTACCTTCCTTAGGGAAGTGGAAAGTGTCAGTAAATTCCTAGCGGTGACAGGAAGTTCTGTGTTGACTAGTTAAAGGTTACATATCTGGTGGGTTGAAACTGCAGTTAGATTAGGTATTAAGTCTTCAACATCATTTGGGGCGGTGTTTTTCTTTTTAACAACTTTTTAGGTTATAAAACAGGGAAGATCCCTCTGGCATAAATTAAAAAAAAAAGATTTAAAATGTAAGCTTCTTTGGAAATGTATTTTTAAGATGAAGCATGTGGGAAATTTGATTTGTAAATAGAGTAACCCATAAAATTGATTAATTTTTGTCAAAGAAAAATCAAGTATATCATACGTAATACCTAGTGCCTTTTCAGATATTATCGTCTTTTCCCTCTTCTGAATTCAGAACATCGTGGTCTTCACCCTCTTCTGAATTACTTGACTTATAAAGGATGATTTCATTATTTTTTTTAAAACATTCCATTCCATCATCGCTCAAAATCATCTTATCAAATGTCAGCCATACACTAGAATCACTTCAAGTGACTTTGAAAAGACCCAGAGTTAGTTAGTTAGTCTTTTCTCTTTCTTTCTGTAGGCTCCACACCCAGCATGGAGCCCAACAGAGGGCTTGAACTCAGGACCCTGAGATCAAGACTCAGATGCTTCATCATCTGAGCCACCTAAGATATCATAGTTTCTGATTCAGATCTGTGACAAGTCCAAGAATTTGTATTTGTAACTGGTTCCTAGGTAATGCTGATGTCCTGGTCTGCAGATTTCACTTTGGGAACCACTGCCTCAAAATCATGCTTCTTGTGTTGCCTTCACATGCAGACTCTGACTTTTTATGGCCCCTTCCTCTCTGGGCCCCAACTACACTGAAATAATTGTATCTACACAGGGAGTCCATACGGCTTGTTATACTGCTTCTCCTGCCTGTAGTACCGTTCACTTCCTTGTTCATCCGAGGAACTCGGGTTGTACTGCAGCATTCATTGTGATTCCCCTCCCTGGAGATCTCTGAAACCTCCCTCTGTCCCGTAGACAGAGCTGGCATGCAGCAGATATTCAGTAAATTTTGGATGAGATCCTCATTATTTTATCATCACCACTTTCTCCATTTTATAGTTTAAAAAACGGAGATACAGAGAGGGACAGTAGTTTATCCAATGTTACAAAACCAGTTAGTATCAGTGAAAGGTTTTAAACACAGGTCTAACCAGCTTCCAAGTCTGAACTCAGCCACAGGCACTACTTGATGGTGATTCCCAGTCTTTCATTGTCATGTTTTTCCTGTTTTTATTTGCTTCTTTTACTTTCTTGTTTATGAACTTTACGTAAGTGGGATCATAGTCTGTTTTCTTCTTTCTTGCATGTTCTTTCCTTTTTCTTTCTTTCTTTCCTCATCCTCCCCTTGCTCCTTCTGCCTCTTTTTCTTAACATTATCTTGAGGTTTATCAGTTTTTAGATATATAGCTATCATCAGTTTGTTTCTATTGCCACATACTGTTCTATGACATAGCTTATTTCTACATTTGTACTATTGGTGAACATTTGGGTTGTTTTGGTTTGGGCTGTCTACATTTTTCTTTCTTTCTTTCTTTTTTTTTTTTTTTTAAAGATTTTATTTATTTGACAGAGAGAGAGATCACAAGTAGGCAGAGAGGCAGTCAGAGAGAGGAGGAAGCAGGCTCCCTGCTGAGCAGAGAGCCTGATGCGGGCCTCGATCCCAGGACCCTGGGACCATGACCTGAGCCGAGGGCAGAGGCTTTAACCCACTGAGCCACCCAGGCGCCCGACATTTTTCAAGGTGTCTACTTCAAGAGTCTCTCTGAAATAAACACTTAGGAGTAGAATTGTTAGAGTCACAGAGAATATGCATGTTCAATTCACATGGCAATGCCAAATTTTTTTTTCTAAGATTTTGTTTATTTGAGAGAGAGTGCATGCACTAGCAGGGCAAGGGGCAGAAGGACAAGCTGACTCCCCACTGGATGGGGAGCCTGACGCAAGGCTCAATCCCGGGACTCTGAGATCATGACCTGAGCTGAAGTCAGATGCTTAAACAACTGGGCCACCCAGGTGCCCTGCCAGATTGTTTTCTAAAGAGTTTGCAGTGGTTTACATTGCCACCATCAGAGTGTAAAAATTCCGAAGGATCTGTATCCATAAACCTGGCTTTTTTTTTTTTTTTAAGGTATTTTTTATTTATTTGACAGGGACAGAGAGAGAGGTCACAAGGAGGCAGAGAGGGAGGAGGAAGCAGACTTCCTGCTGAGCAGAGAGCCCGATGTGGGGCTCGATCCCAGGACCCTGGGATTATGACCTGAGCTGAAGGCAGAGGCTTTAACCCACTGAGCCACCCAGGTTCCCCAAACCTGGCTTTTTTAAAGTTAATATTTTATGTTTATTTTTCATAAATATATATTTTTCTGTATCTATGAAAAATAAATATAAATTATAAATACCTATATCAGATATAAACATATACATATAGATATGTAGTTCTTTTGTAGTTTTTTTTTTTTAAGATTTTATTTGTCAGAGAGAGAGAGAGCACAAGCAGGGTGAGCTGCAGATAGAGGGAGAAGCAGGCTCCCCGCCGAGCAAGGAGCCTGATGTGGGACTCAGTCCCAGGACCCTGGGATCATGACCCCAGCCAAGGCAGCTGCTTAACTAAATGAGTCACCCAGGCATCCCTAGTTATGTAGTTTTAAACTTATATGTTCATCCACACCAAACATATGATAATAAAATAGGGATCATTTAGTGTACAGAACTACAACACATTTTACAACCTTATTTTATTATATAGGACAGCCTGTTTTTAAAATTTTCCAATTATGTAAGAGTAAATGGTACCTCATTGTGATTTTAATTTCTAATTCTCTGAATGATCACCATATATATATATATATACATATATATATATATATATTTTTTAATTTTAATTCCAGTGGTGTTAACATACAGTGTTATATTGGGTTAGGCTTACAATGTAGTGATTCAGTAATTCCGCATATCACCTGGTACTCATCATGATAAGTGTGCTCTTAATTCCCTTCGCCTGTTGCACTCATTCCCCCAAACACCTGCCCTCTGGCAACTGTCAGTTTGTTCTGTACAGTTAAGAGTTTGTTTTTTGATTTGTTTCTTTTTTCCTCTCTGTTCATTTATTTGTCTCTTAAATTCCACATACGAGCAAAATCATATGGTACTTGTCTTTCTATGACCGACTAGATCATTTATCATTATACCCTTTGGATTTATATGTGTTTTGCAAATGGCAAGATCTCATTCTTTTTTATGGTTCAGTAATAATATTCCATTGTGTGTGTATATACTACATCTTTATCCACTTAACAGGCGATGGACAGTTCAGATGCCTCCATAATTTGGCTATTGTAAATAATGTTGCAATAAACATAAAGGTGCATATATTCTTTTGATTACTGTTTTTGTAGTCTTTGGGTAAATACCCAGTAGTGGAACTCCTGGATCATATGGTGGTTCTATTTTTAAATTTTTTGAGGAACTTCTATACTGTTTTCCACAGTGGCTGCAGCAGTTTGCAGTCCTACCAATAGTGCATGAGGGTTCCTTTTTCTTTGCATCCTTTCCAACACTTGTTGTTTCTAGTGTTTTTTATTTTAGCCATTCTGGCAGCTGTGAGACGATATCTTATTCTGGTTTTGATTTGCATTTCCTTGATGATGAGTGATGCTGAGCATTTTTTCATTTGTCTGTTGGCCATCTGTATGTCTTCTTTGGAGAAATATCTGTTCATGTCTTTGCCCAGTTTTTGATTGGATTATTTGTGGGTTTTGGTGTTGAGTTGTATTCGTTCTTTATATATTTTGGATACTAACCCTTTCCCAGATTTGTCATTTGCAAATATCTTCTCCCATTCCATAGGTTGCCTTTCAGTTTGTTGATTATTTCTTTTGCTATGCAGGAGCTTTTCATTTTGATGTAGTCCCAGTAGTTTATTTTTGCTTTTGTTTTCTTGCCTCAGGAGACATGTCTAGAAAAATATTGCTATAGCTGATGTCAGATGTGCTCTTTTCTAGGATTTTTGTGGTTTCAGGTCTTACATTTAGGCCTTTAATCCATTTTGAGTTTATTTTCATGTATGATATGAGAAAATGGTCCAGTTTTATTCTTTTGCAGGTAGCAGCCCAGTTTGTCCAACATCATTTGTTGAAGAGATTATCTTTTTCCATTGCATATTCTTTCCTGCTTTGTTGAAGATGAACTGACTATAGAATTGTGGGTTTATTTCTGGGCTCTATTCTGTTCCATTGATCTATGTGTCTATTTCTGTGTTATTACCATACTGTTTTGATTACTACAGCTTTGTAATGTATCGGAAAGTCTAGAGTTGTGATGCCTCCAGCTTTGCTTTTCTTTACCAAGGTTGCTTTGGCTATGCAGGAAGTCTTTTCTGATTTCCATACAAATTTTAGGATTGTTTATTCTAGTTCTGTGAAAAATGCTATTGGTGTTTTGATAGGGATTGCATTAAATCTATAGATTGCTTTGGGTAATATAGCCATTTTAACAATGTTGTTCTTCCAGTCCATGTGCATGAAATATCTTCCCATTTCTTTGTGTCATCTTTAATTTGTTTCATTAGTGTTTTATAGTTTTCAGAATATAGGTCCTTCACCTCCTTGGTTAAGTTTATTCCTAGGTATTTTATTATTTTGGGTGCAATTGTAAATGGGATTTTTTTTTTTAAATTTTTCTTTCTGCTACTTCATTATTAGTGTTAGGAAATGCAATGGATTTCTGTAAATTGTTTTTTTATCCTGCAACCTTACTGAGTTCATTAATCAGTTCTGGTGTTTTTTTGGTGGAGTCTTTAGGGTTTTCTGTATGTAGTATCATGTCATCTGCAAATAGTGAACGTTTTATTTCTTTCTTTCTTACCAGTTTGTATGTCTTTTATTTCTTTTAGTTGTCTGATTCCTGTGGCTAGGACTTCCAGTACTATGTTGAATAAAAGTGGTGAGAATGGACATCCTTGTCTTATTTCTGATTTTAGGGGGAAAGTTCTGTTTTTCACCATTGAGTATAATGTTAGCTGTGGTGTTTTTGTTTTTTTTCCATATAAGGCCTTTATTATGTTGAGATTTGTTCCTTCTAAGCCTAATTTGTTGAATGTTTTTTTATCAGGAATGTATGTTGTACTTTGTGAAATGCTTTTTCTGCATCTATTGAAATTATATGGTTTTTATCTGTTCTCTTGTTAATGTGATGTATTACATTGATTGATTTGAGGATATTGAACCACCCTTACATCCCTGGAAGAGCACCTTATATTTTCAGTGGCCATTTGTGGTTCTCTTGTGAAATGCCTGTTTGTGACTCTTGCCCATTTTCCAGTGTGTAAGTTTTGTCATTTTCTTTTTGCTAGACTTTATCTGATATGTATGTTGCAAACCGCTTCTCTTAGTAGCTTGTCTTTTTTTAAGATTTTATTTATTTATTTGAGAGAGAGAGTGAGAATGAGAGAATGAGCATGCAGACAGGGAGAGGAAGAAGCAGGCTCCCCGCTGAGCAGGGAGCTTGATGCGGGGCTCAGTCCCAGGACCCTGAGATCATGACCTGAGCCGAAGGCAGACACTTAACCGACTAAGCTACCCAGGTGCCCCTTTTTTTGCATTTAGTAACAAAATCCTCCCTTACCCTAAGGATGTAAAAATTGTCTGCCATATTTTTTTCCTAATTTTCCTTTCGCATTAATCAGTCTGAACTTTGTTATTTAATGTAGGTTTTATTTTGTATGTGTGAGGTACAGATCCATTTTTTATTTATTTCCATATAGATGAGTTTCCTAGAAAGTGGTTGTTCCCCTAATGATGTATAGTACAAGCTCGGTTAAATTATGTTTCCATATGTGCATTATTCTGTTAGCTCTTTTTCTTTAACTCTACTCCGTTTTAATTATTATTGTTTTACAAAAATGTCTTAATATTTAGCGTAGGGCAAGCCCTCTGCTTTGTTCTTGTTTTCTTGGAAAATCTTGGCTGCTTTTTAACCTTTTTTCCTCCATATAAATCTTGCTTAAATTTACATATAATCTGCAGACAATTTTGAGACATATAGCCATCATTTTGTTAGTAAGCCTTCCTATCCATAACACAGAATGCTTCTGCATTTACTTAGATCTTCAGCATCTTTTGAGGATATATTATAATGTTTTTCATACAAGTCTTGTATTTCTTTTGATTAATTTATGATTAAGTGCCTTTTTTGTTAATGTGAATGTGTCTTAAAATTTTATGTTGTTCTTGTATAGCAATGCAAATGACTTTTGTTTATTTACATCCTACAGTTTCCCTAATATTTTGTGTTTGCCTGTGTTAAGACTTCTAATAATAATAAACAACCTGTTCTAGGGGCGCTTGAGTGGCTCAGTGGGCTAAGCCTCTGCCTTCAGCTCAGGTCATGATCTCAGGGTCCTGGGGTCGAGCCCCATATCAGGCTCAGCGGGGAACCTTCCTCCCTCTCTCCACCCCCGCTTGCCTCTCTGCCTGTTTGTGATCTCTTTCTGTCAAATAAACAAATAAAATCTTTAAAAATAAATAAATAAATAAACAACCTGTTCTAAAGCAGTGGTTCTTAAGTGGGGCCAGTTCACTCCCCTGGGGTATGCTTGACAATGTCTGGAAATACTTTTGTTGTCGCATCAGTGGGGTGGTGGCACTACTGGCATCTAATGGCTAGGGCCTGGAATGCTACTGAACACCCTGCAGTACGCAGGGAAATCCCCATAACAAAGAGTTTATCAATTCAAAAATGTCAGTAGTGCCAGGGTTGAGAAACCTTAAGATAATTTTTTATTATTATTATGAAGAGTTTCAAATACAAATATAGAATGGTATTCAAAACCTCCTTAGGAGCTCCAACAATTATCAACACTGTTTGTTCCACTACTTCTGAATTTTTTTTTTAAGATTTTATTTATTTATTTGACAGAGATCACAAGTAGGCAGAGGCAGGCAGAGAGAGAGAGGGGAAGCAGGCTCCCTGCTGAGCAGAGAGTCCGATGTGGGCCTTGATCCCAGGACTCTGGGATCATGACCTGAGCCAAAGGCAGAGGCTTAACCCACTGAGCCACCCAGGCGCCCCAACTTTTGAATTGTTTTAAAGCAAATTCAAGTTAGCATATCACAACATCTTTAATGTAAGACTGACACACTACCTACTGTGCTAAGGAGCCCAGTATCATTCCATCTTTTTTTTTGGTAAAGAAATCATTTATTGCAGGGTGCCTGGATGTTTGAGTGGGTTGAGCCTGTGCCTTTGGCTCAGGTCATGATCTCAGGGTCCTGGGATCAAGCCTCGAGTCGGGCTCTTTGCTTGGTGGGGAGCCTGCTTCCCTCTCTCTCTCTGCCTTCCTCTCTGCCTGCTTGTGATCTCTCTCTCTCTGTCAAATAAATAAATAAAATCTTAAAAAAAATCATTTATCTCATTAAAAAAATTATCAACAGTTTTAAATCAAGCATTTACAAAAATACATTCTGAATATAATCTGTCTTAAGTTTCTTTTCCCTAATGTAATAAAGTGCTTTGTTTTATGTTATTAGTTCCTCTGAAGACATATTCAGTGAGTAAAATGATTAAGATTTTGGTTTCTTACATAGTCCTGGGTTTGAATCTCAGCTCTGCCACTTAACAAGCATTTGGACCTAGACAGGTCACTTCATCACTTTCAGTCTTGGTTTATTTCCCATTTAAACAGTTGCATTTAAGAAAAAATTTGGAGCCACTCTTACAAAGAATGGAGATGAACAGCCAGAGGAAGTAGTACGTAGGATGGCGGGGCTCAGAAGGGTCTGAAAGGACAGGGATTTATGCCTGCAGGAAACTGGGGCGCTCCACCTTCCCAGATTGTAGATGGGTTCTGCATCCTGAAGGCTTTTCAAAATGTAGACTGAAGACAGTAGACATTTGTTAGAGTTTCTGTGTCTGGAGCATGGGCATGGCTTAGCTGAATCTTCTGGTTTAGAATCTTTCATGAGGCTGCAGTCAAGGAATTATTCTGTGTTCGGGTTTTTAAATTCTTTTTTTTTTTTTAAGATTTTATTATTATTTATTTATTTGACAGAGTGACAGAGAGATCACAAGTAGGCAGAGAGGCAGGCAGAGAGAGGAGAAAGCAGGCTCCCTGCTGAGCAGAGAGCCCGGTGCGGGGCTTGATCCCAGGACCCTGAGATCATGACCTGAGCCGAAGGCAGAGGCTTAACCCACTGAGCCACCCAGGCGCCCCAGGTTTTTAAATTATTCTTGCAACGGAGGCTGTAGTCGTGGGATTATTCTCCATGGTAAGGGACTATTTTCCAGCTTACGTTGTTTATGGCAAGATTCAGGTCTTCATGGGTTTTGGATGGAGGACCTCACTTTCTTGTCATGAAGCCGTATGGTTACAACATGGCAGGTGGTTTCTTCAGGTCAACCAAATGAGAAGAGCCAGGGAGAGTCAGCAGGAGGAAATCACATCTTTTATAACTTATCTTGAAAGTGACATTCTGTTACTTTTGCCTTATTAGAAGCAGTTCCCTAGTTCCAGCCATAGTCCAGGGGAGGGGACTACTCAAAGGAATACCAGGAGTTGGGGATCTCAGGTGCTACTCAGAAGTAGCCCATCAGTCTGCCTTCTAGCCGCCAATATCTTATTTTCCTTGCATATGCAGAATACACTTACTGCTCCCCAGGCACCAAAAGTCTCATCCCATTACAAGCTCAAAGTCCAGCATCTTGCCATCTAAATCAGGTCTAGTTGTATATGAGCTTCCTGGGTTTAGTTCCTTAAATACAGTTGCTCTCAGTCTGAAAATCTGTGACACTAAACATACAGTTTTGCCTCCCCCCAGTATGCTGTGGTGGAGCAGGCATAGGATAATAGACATTCCAGTTTAAATTGGGGGAAAATAGGAGGCACAAAGGTTTAATTGATCCATATCAATTCCAGAATCCATCTGGAAAAATATAAGACATTTTTTCATTAGGTTTCAATCTAATAGAAATAATTCTAGAAATTATTCTCCATGTCCATCTGCTCTGCCTTCTGGGCTCTTGAATGATCCTTCCTTTGTCATGAAAGATAGCACGTTTTAGAGCTGTGTGGTTTTATTAGTCTACTTCCTGCCAGAAGAACTTCGGTAATCCAGTGCTGCTTTTACATGTGTACTATTTATTTATCTTTTAGTCCAAATTGATAGTATTTCTGCTGATAAATGTTTCTCAAAAACTTTGTCCTCTGTAAATCTAATTGGGGTTCATTTCATTGGATGATAGTTATACCTACAAATTCCTGTGAGATAAACACTGTGCTTTGGGCTCCTGCTGAGATGGCTAAGGGACAATGCTTATACTTCTTAGATGCCTTACTGTTTAATTGAGAGGACCCATGAGACATAGCCCTAATTTGTTTAAAGGACTCTTTTTGTGACTGAATTATTGGGAGTCAGTTTATTTTTTTTTAAAGATTTTATTTATTTATTTGAGAGAGAGAGAGAGGAGGGAGAAGCAGATTCCCCACTGAGCCCAGAGCTGGCAGCGGGGGTTGGGGGAGAGGGGTTGGTGTGGGCTCAGTCCCAGTGTCCTGGGATCATGATCTGAGCTGAAGGCAGACGCTTAACTGACTGAGCCACCCAGGCACCCCTGGGAACCATTTTAGAAGCCTATCACAGAGGTTAAATTTTACCTAATTAAAGTACTCATATGACATTTTTTCTTTCCTTTAAGCTAGTAATACAGTGTGTTACATTAATAGATTTCTAATACTGATTTGACCTTGAGTTTCTGGAAAAAAACAAAACAAAACCAAACAAACAAACAAAAAAAACAACTCCAACATAGTCATGATTTATCACCTGATAATTAGTGCTGTATTTGATAAACCAATTTTTGGTTTAGGGTTTTAAAAAGTTTTCATGTGTCTGTTACGTTGATTTTTCCCTCAGTTTTATTGAGAAATAATTGACATGTATCACCACATGAAGTTTAAAATATATAGCATGATGGTTTGATTTACATATATTATGAAATGATTACCATAATAGGTTCAGCTAATAGCTCGATCTTTTCATGTAGATACAATAAAAAGAAAGAAAAAAAGAATAAAGGGAGAAATTATTTTTTCTCCTTATGATGAGAACTCTTAGGATTTATTCTTATCAACTTTACTGGTTTAGGATTTTTATATTTATTTCATGAGTAATAATGACCTATAATTTTAATTTTTTTGCAGTCTATACCTGGTTTTGTTCTATAGTTACGCTAGCCTTACAGATTCTTTGAAGAGTGTTTCCTCCCATTCTGTGCATCTTTTGATTATCTTTCCCCTCAATATGGATCATTTTTCTTGGTTCTCTGTATTTCAGGAATATTTGGAGTTATGTTTTGAGTCGCAGAGTCCTGTTAGAATTCTCTGGAGAATTATTATTATTATTTTTATTTTTATTTTTGGTGGGCAATTAGGCTGGTTCGGTTCTAACCACAAGTTTGTCTTACCTTCTGTGAACAGTGTTTCTAGTATCAGTTCGTTTTTAAGACTTTGCTGTGCTACATCCACATACTATGATTTAGTGGCATTTTATTCCACAGTGTAATTCTCAAAGCCTTTGCTTCCTTAGATCTCTCCGAGGTGTGAGCTGGAAGTTGTGCTAATTATTCATGTGCAAAATTATGGGAAACTTTCTCTGGCTCTTCCTTTCCCTGGATTCCCCCAATAGTCCCTGGATCCCACAAGCTACTTTTCTTGTTATTCTGGGCAGAAGTGTGGGTTTCTCTCACAGATTTACCTACCTGCACCATCACTATGCATTTCTGCACTTCTGGTGCCACCACTGGGGCAAAGAGGTGAGAGAAAACTATGAAAAATAATGAGGGTGTTTCATACAGTCTTTAGATCCCAGTGGTCCCTTTCCCAGTTCTTTTTGTCTGAAAGATAAGATTGTACTTAGTTTTTGCTGCTCACATTTGTGCATAGACAACATGGACAAGGATTTTAATTTTATTCTAAGGATTTAATGTTTCTAAGTTTCCTTTGAAAAAGTCAAATTTTTAAAAGATTTTGTTGTTTTTCTGTTCATCTGGTTGCTGGTAATTTCCTTAGCGCCGTGGAGATACTGTTCTACTCCTCTTCCCGCTGCAGTTGTTACTCTTGAGAAATCTGCCATCAGTCTGATTGTCAGCCCTTTTGTTCTACACCGTTTTCCTGACCAATTGAAGATCTCATCTTTCGTATTCTGTATTTTTCCTACTATATTTTGTGAGTAGGTGTGGATTTCTGTTTTGACTTATCTGGCTTGGTAAATGTTCCTTTTGGAAATATTAGAAGGTTTTAACTATAATATCTTTTTTTTTTTTTTTTTTAAGATTTTATTTATTTGACAGAGAGAGAGACAGCCAGAGAGGGGACACATGAACAGGGGGAATAAGAGAGGGAGAAGCAGGCTTCCACTGAGCAGAGAGCCCGATGGGGGCTCGATCCCAGGACCCTGGGATCATGACCTGAGCCAAAGGCAGACATGCTTAATGACTGAGCCACCCAGGCACCCCGGTTTTTAACTATAATTTCAATGTCTTTAAAAAGATGAAAGTCTAAATTATTTCTGGAGTGAGCTTTGTGTCTTTCAAGGAGTTTGTCAATTTCTTCTAAGTTGCTGAATCTGTAGGCATAAAATTACTCATAATATTCTATTACTGATATTTTTATATCTCTGGAATCTGTAGTGTAGTTTGTGGGTTTTATAGTTTCTATAAAATATGGGAACTTGTACATTACTTCTTCAAATATACCTGGTTTTGTTTTTCTTCTCTCTCTCCTCTTTTTGGAGACTCCAATTAGAAATACATGAAACTGTTTGAAATTATTTCAGAGCTCATTGATGATCTTTTTACATTTAGAAATAGACTTCATTTTTTAGAGCAGTTTTTAAAATGATTGATTTGAGAGAGAGAGAGTGAATGGCGAAAGGGCAGAGGAGGAGAATCCTCAAGCAGACTCCCCACTGAGAGTAGAGTGAGCTTGACTCGGGGCTTGATCTCATGACCCATGAGATCATGACCTGAGTTAAAACCAAGAGTCAGATGCTTAACTGACTGAGCTACCTGTACACCCCTAGAGCAATTTTAGGTTCACTGTAAAATTGAGCAGAAAGTACAGGGAGTTTCCATATATTCTTGGCCCCCACATATGCAAAGCTTCTTCCACTATCAAAATCCCGAACCATACTGGTACATTTGTTATAGTTAATGAACCAACAGTGATACATCATTTTCATGCAAAGTCCATATTTTATAGTAGGGCTCACTCTTGGTGGTGTTCATTCTGTAGGTTTTGGCAAATGTATACTGTCATGTATCCACCATTACAGTTATATACAGATTAGTTTCACTGCCCTGAAATTCCTCTGTGGTTCACCTTTTTGTCCCTCTCTTCTCCCAACTCCTGGCAACAACTGGTCTTTTTACTGTCTCCATAGTTTTGCCTTTTCCAGAATGTCATACAGTTAAAGTCATATAGTATGTAGCCTTTTCAGATTGGCTGCTTTCACTTGGTAATATGCATTTAAAGTTCCTCCATGTCTTTTCATGGCTTGACAGCTTTTTTTTTTTTTTTTTTAAAGCACTGAATTGTATCAATTCTGTTGATTTTTCTCAAAGAACCAGGTTTTGGTTTTTATTTTCTCTATTGATTTCTTGTTTTTAACTTCATTGAATTCTGTTCTAATTGTTACTTCTTTTGCTCCTTTTTTTTTTCTTTTGCTCCTTCTTTTTTGAAATATGCACTTAATGGTATAAACTTCCTTGTAAGCACTGTTTTCACTGCATTGCACATATTTTGATAAGTTGTATTTTCATTTTCATTTAGTTTAAAATATTTAAAATTATTCTTTGATCCACATATTGTTTAGAAGTGTGTTGTTTAATCTCGAAGTATTTCGAGTTTTACGAGCTTTCTGTTATTGATATCTAGTTTAATTCCACTGGAGTTTACAAGAATACATTGTATAGGGGCCCCTGGGTGGCTCAGTGGGTTAAGCCTCTGCCTTCGGCTCAGGTCGTGATCTCAGGGTCCTTGGATCAAGCCCCACATCGGCTCTCTGCACAGCGGGGAGCCTGCTTCCTCCTCTCTCTCTGCCTGCCTCTTTGCCTACCTGTGATCTTTCTCTCTCTGTCCAATAAATAAATAAAATCTTAAAAAAAAAAAAAAAGAATACATTATATAACCTCTGTTCTTTAAATTTGTTTTTATGGCCTGAATGTGATCTATCTTGGTGTATGTTCCATGTGAACCCAAGATAGGTATGTGTATTCTGCTGTTGTGGAGAGAAACAATAATGTCTGTTATATCTAGTTGGTTGATGATGATGTTGAGTTCAGCTATATTCTTGCTGATTTTCTGCCTGTAGGATCTGCCCATTTCTGATAGAGGTGTGTTAAATTCTTCAATTATAATAATGGACTTATCTATTTCTCCTAGAAATTCTCACCTTTGTTGCCTGATGTCTTTTGACTCTTTGTTGTTAGGTGCCTACACATTAAGGATTATTAGGTCTTCTTGAGTAATTGATCCCATTATCATTAATACAGCTACTCTACCTTTGATTGGTGTTAACATGTTATATCTTTATTCATCTGATTACGTTTAATCTATATGTATAGATTACCTTTAATCTATATGTGTCTTTATATTTAAAATGGGTTTCTTGACGCAAACATATAGTTGGATCTTGTATTTGATCCAGTCTCACAATAATTTGCCTTTAATTGGTACATTTAGACCATTGATGTTCATAGTCATTAGTTCATAGTTCATAGATTTCTGATATATTTGGATTAATATCTATTATAATTATTACTGGTTTTTATTCATCACTTTGTTCTTTGTTCCTGTTTTTTTTGTCACTCTTTCTGCCATTTATAGTTTTGACTGAGCCTCTTACATGATTCATTTTTCTCTCCTTTCTTATTAGCATATGAATTATACTTAAAAAATAATTTTTTGTGTGGTTGCCTTTTTGTTTGCAGGTAACACTATACCACTTCATGGGTAGTGCAAGTACCTTATTATAACAAAATATTTCTATTTATTCTCTGTCTTTTGTATCATTGGTTTGATTCATTTCACTTATACTTAAGTATTCGTACTAAAATACATTATTGCTATTATTATTTTGAACAAACTCTAATAGATCTGTTAAGAATAAGAAAAGTGAAAGTTTTGAATTTACCTTCACTTATTACTTCTCTAATGCTTTTCCTTTCTTTATGTAGATCCCAAGTTTCTGCCCAGTTCTAAAGAACTCTTTTAAATTCCTTGCAAGGTAGGTCCACTGGCAACAAATTCCATTAATGTCTGTGTGTGCAAATCTTTATTTCCCCTTCACTTTTGAGGAACAGTTTCACCCTATACAGAATTATAAGTATGTGAGGTGCCACCTCCCCCCCGTCAAGGCTTTAAATATTGCACTCCACTTTGATTGTTTGCATGGTTTCTGAAGAGAAGCTGGAGGTAATTTTTATCTTTGCTCCTGTATAGGCAAGATTTTTTTCCTCTGTCGTTGTTGTCTTTTTTTTTTTTTTTTTAAGATTTTATTTATTTATTTGACAGAGAGAGATCACAAGTAGGCAGAGCAGCAGGCCGACAGAGAGGGGGAAGTAGGCTCCCTGCTGAGCAGAGATCCCAGGACCCTGGGATCATGACCCGGGCTGAAGGCAGAGGCTTTAACCCACCCAGGTGCCCCACTTTTCCGTCTTTTTTCTCAATTTTTTTTCAGTTTTGAAATTTCTATTGAAATATCCTCTATTGACAAAGCTCAGAGATTTTTTTCTCAGCTGTGTTCGTTCACTCTGCTAAAGAGCCCATCAAAGGCCTTCTTCATGTCTGTTATTGCGGGTTTGTTTTTTTTTTTTTTTAAAGAATTTATTTATTTATTTGACAGACAGAGATCACAGTAGGCAGAGAGGCAGGGGTGGGGTTGGGGGAAAGCAGGCTCCCTGCTGTTGTGCCCGAGTTTTCGCGTCTGAGAGACCACCAAGGAGCCAAGCACCGATGCAATCACAGGAGGGCTTATTTGACAAGCTTAAGCTTGGGCCCAAGTATACCCAACACAGCGGAGTAGGGACTTGGACCCCGAGCCAGATTACAGTCAGAGTTTTTAAAGGCAGAGTAGGGGTGGACTCGGCGGTGGGTGAGGACAAAGGGGGTTATGGATGATGTAAGTCTCTAAGGAATTCTGGAAGTGAGGTCTCCAGGACCTTGAGGGGTTAGCTGTTGTCTGAGGAAAAGGTTATTCATTACCTATAATAAAAATCTTCTTGTGAGACCCTTTAGATGTATATCAGTGGGTCATATACTTGGGAATGATTCTCGACACTATCTTGGAGGTTTAGAGATAAAGTTTCCTAACGGAATTGTCAGAGTAGACTTACAGGATTCTGGTCGGACCTGTCGGGGTAGGGGGTCGGTCAGGCTAGGATTGCCCTTAGCAAAATCTCAGGGTGAGGGCAGTTAAGTCCCCAGGGGAGAGCCACTCTGTCTGTTTCAAGGGCTTGTCAATATGTGCGGAATTTTAATGGTTTTCTTCTCCCTCTGTTTCCCACATCAGCTAAACTTGAGGTGGGATGGCCTTAATTTTCTCGGCCTCCACACTGCTGAGCAGAGAGCCTGATGCGGGGCTCTATCTCAGGACCCTGAGATCATGACCTGAGCCGAAGGCAGAGGCTTTAACCCACTGAGCCACCCAGGCACCCCTGTTACAGTGCTTTTGATCCCTAGCATTTCTTCTTTCTTAGAATTTTTTATCTCTGTGCTGTATAGTATCTTTCAGTTTTTACATGTTGTCACTTTTCCCATTAGAACCCTTACACATTAATCATAGTTGTTTGAATTCCTGGTCTTGTAATTCCAACATTCCTGCTGTATCTGAATCTAGTTCTGATGCTTCCAGTCCTTCAAACTGATTTTTGCCTCTTAGTATGCCTTATAATTTTTTTCGTTGAAAGCCATGCATGATGTGTACTGGGTGAGAGGAACTCTGGTGAGTTCTTCAGTGATGTGGTGCTATGGTGTTGGGGGCCAAGGAGGCATTCTGTCGTCTGAGGAGTAGATCTCAGTCTTGTCTTGAGCTGGTGCGCTTCAGCAATGAACTTCACAAGTACCCTTTTTGTTTTGCCTTCCCCTGCCCCTGTCCCTAGGTTAGACAGGATGACTGGAGAGGACTGAAACTGAGTATTTCCCTTTCCACAGGTCAGGTAGCCTCTGGTCAGTTAGTTTCTTTTGAGGGCAGTCTTTATTAAGAGCATGTTTTTAAAATATGCTCTGGCATATTTCAAAATGGTTACTTTTCTCCTATCCCTGACAGAAGCAGGAGATTTTTCTCTGATTTTTACAGTGAGACCTGGTAGTATTCCAGATGATAAAACTCTGGGGCTGCCCCTCAAATTTTTAACTCATAGGTTTGCCCATTCTGAACCTCCAGCAGTTTGTCAACTGTAGTTCAGGTTTTCCTTTTTTTTTTTTTAAATTTTATTATTTTATTTTATTTTTATTTTTATTTTAGAGAGGGAGTGAGGGGAAGGAAAGAGAGAAAGGGAGAGAGAATCTTTTTTTTATTCACATATGTATATTTTTTATTATGTTATGTTAGTCACCATACAGTACATCATGAGTTTTTGATACAGCGTTCCATGATTCATTGTTTGCGTAGAACACCCAGTGCTCCCTGCAATCCGTGCCCTCCTTAATACCCCCACCAGGCTTGCCTATCCCCCACCCCCCTCCCTTCTAAATCCCTCAGTTTGTTTCCTGGAGTCCATAGTGTCTTATGGTTCATCTCCCACTGTAGTTCAGGTTTTCCATCCCAGTACTGGTTTCCCTAGAGGTATCTGCTCTGGTAAGTCATACTTCTTGGTATCTGCCTGTCTGTCTCCCACTTTGGGGGTTTGCCTTCTGACCTCACTTACTTGACAGATCTAAGATGTTGTTCTTTCAGTTTGTTCAGCTTTTTACTTGTTAGGGTGGAGGGGTGACTTCCAAGCTCCTTTCATGCTCAGTGAGAAACTGAAAGTCCTCTTTTTATTAGAAAAATTTTTTTCCTCTCTGTGTTTTGTTCCAGGTGATTTTATTGCTTTGTCTTTTATATTCACTGATTTTTATCGTTCGAAATATATCTAATCTTCCATAAATATCTTGTATATTTTTCAACTCAGAATTTTCATCATTCACAATTTGATTTGGGTCTTTTATATCTTCTGTGTTCTCTTTATATGTGTTTTTTCCACAACTCCAAGTAGTTCTCCCAATCTCAAAGAACACTGATGAAATATGGCACAAATTTAAATCAATTATGACACTATTTACCTGGAGAGTGTCATATTTCACAGGTTAAGGGCTCAGTCCCTCTGGACCCACAGGACTGCTTCCACTTGCCAGTCACAAGTCTAGGTTGTCACCTGTGCCTCTGACCAACTGGCTACAAATTGGAGATTCCTGCAGTTCCCTTGTTGGTTCCATTAATTTGCTAGAGCCACTCAAAAAACTCAGGATACCAGTTTACTTATTCTTTATTACAAAGGATATTAAAGGATACGAATGAATACCTAGATGTAGAGATACATAGGGTGAGGTTTAGAAGGGTCTTGAAAACAGGAGCTTTTTCTCCCTGTGGAGTTTGAGGTGTGCCGCCCTGCAGGTATGTGGGTGCCTTCACCAACTTGGAAGCTCTCTGAACTCCTTTTGGGCTTTTGGGGAGGCTTCATGACATAGGTGTGATTGATTAAATTATTAGCTACTGGTGACTGACCTCTATCTCCAAAGCCTTCTCCTCTTCTAGGAGGTTAAGAAGTGAAACTGAAAGTTCCAACCCTCGTATCACACGGTTGGTTCCGCTGGCAACCAACCCCATCCTTAGTTTACCTATGGGCTTATTAACATAAGGACAGATGTTATCCCTCTCCATTCTTAAGAAATTCCAAGGGTTTTAGGAGCTCTGTGGGAGAAATGGGAGGTCAAGACCAAAGGTATATCTCTTATTATAAATCACAGTGTCACATAAGTCTTATATACTTTTATAACTCAATTCCATGAGGATACTGAATAATTATTTTAATGTGTTTATTTGTTATTATTCTAGTATCTTTGCCAGTTTTTACTGTTTTTTCCCCCTCTTAGTTATCTGTTGTATTTTTCTGCTTCTTTGCATGCCTGATAATATTTGATTGGGTGCCAGATGTGGATTTACCTTTTTGGGGTGCTGGGTATTTTGTATTTATATAAATATTCTTAAGGTTTGTTCTGCAGTGCAATTAAATTATTTGGATAGTTTGATCTATTTGTGTTTTAGTTTTATGATTTGTTAGGTAAGTCAGAAGAAATGCTTCATCTAGGCCTAATTATTGCCCAGTATGGAGTCAAGAATTTCCTAAGAATACTACCAACATCTGTTGAATTATGGGTGTTTCCATTCCACGTGGTAGTAACAGGTACTAGTCCCAGCCCTATGTGAGCCCTGGACACAGTTCCGTGTTATTACTTCAGGTGGTTCTTTCTCTTAGCAGATCTCCCAAGTTCTCTGTGCACTTTTCTCCTCTTTGATTGGCCTTCAAACTAACCACACAAGTTTTCTGTCTTTCAGCTCCATTTCCTTAACTTGTGGAATCCACCAAGCTCTCTCTGGGTTCCCTTGTTGTACCACAGCCTATAAACCTCTCAGGGGAGTAAGCTGGGCCAATTATAAAGGCTTACCTTATTTGTTCCCCATCTCAGGCATCATTGTTCTTTAATACCTAATTTCCAGTGTTTCATGCATTTCCAGCATGTTATATCATATTTGGGTTTTTTTTTATTGTTTCAGATATTGTTTCCTACTGAATTTTTTTTTATAAAGATTTTATTTATTTATTTAACAGACAGAGATCACAAGTAGGCAGAGAGGCAGGCAGAGAGAGAGGAGGAAGCAGGCTCCCCACTGAGCAGAGAGCCTGACTCGGGGCTTGATCCCAGGACAGCTGAGATCATGACCTGAGCCGAAGGCAGAGGCTTTAACCCACTGAGCCACCCAGGTGCCCCTGAATTTTTTTTTTTTAAGATTTTATTTATTTATTTGAGAGTGAGAGAGAAAGAGAACGAGAGAGCGCACAAGTTGGGGGAGGAAGGAGAATCAGATTCCCTTCTGAGCAGGGAGCCCAACTTGGGGCTCAGTCCCAGGACTGTGGGATCAGGACCTGAGCTGAAGGCAGATGCTTAACTGACTGAGCCACCCAGCCCACCCTGCCCCACTGAATTATTTTGAAGCATTTTATTTATAGATACTTTAGTGTGATCCTTTAAAAGTTAAGAGCTCTTCAATTTTAACTCAAACTTTTGGTCACCACTATATCTCTGAGTTCATGAAACATTTATAAATTCATGTGCTAATTTCCCAGTGTATCAGTTTTGTCCTCCAACAGTTGTTTGATAATCAGCAGCCAACTGTCTTAATGTTAATGCTTTGGTAAAGGCAGCAAGCAACCTTTGTTGACAATATGCAGACGTCCAGGATCCTGTAAGTCTTATCTAACATGAAATTCCTTTTAGAAACTTCTTTATCTCTTCCCCTCCCGACTTAAAAGTCGCCCCTCACAATGGCAGTGCAGCTCTTTCTGTCTACAGGTCCTGTTCCTGTGCTTTAATAAAACTACCTTTTGGGGCACCTGGGTGGCCCTGTTGGTTAAGCATCTGTCTTCGGCTCAGGTCATGATCTCAATGTCCTGGGATAGAGCCTTGCGTTGGGCTGTCTGCTTCCCCTCTCCCTCTCCCTCTGTACTCGCCCAACCTCTCTCTCAAATAAATAATAAATAAAATCTTAAAAAACAAAAACAAAAACAAAAAACCTTTTGCACTGCAAACATCTCAAGAATTCTTTTTTGATCATTCCCTCCTAGACCCCACATCAAAATCACACCATTATGTCCTTCTTCAACTTGTTTATGTTGTCCTGGATCCAGAGACATATAATACCTGGATTCTTTTTTGAACTAGAAAAATATCTGTGAGACTCATTCTAGATTAGGTGTTTATCATTTTCATACATTAAAAAAATACATTTGATACATCCACTTTCTTTCCCCTAATACATAAGTTGTCAGTTTGAGTTCATATCCTGACTTTACCACTTACTGTGGGGCCTTGAGTCAGAACTCTTTATGCCTCAGTTTCTTCATCTGTAAAATGGTGATACTTCTGGTGCTTACCTCAAATGCTTGTAAAATATTGCGAAATATTAATATGTATGTAGAAATCTTAGGTCAGTGTTTGGCACATAATAACCACTATAAAAGTATGTCAGCTGGTGTTATTTTTACCACTACCAGTACTCCATATATTACTACACATTTACATGCAAAGAGAACCACTTAACCTTTCTTAGGTTACATGTATTGACAAAGATTAGGTGATTGTGTGTGGTCTTGTATTCCTCGGAGTCCTTATTCGTTCTAGGATATTGGTAATTCCTGGCCTCCTGGATGCATTCTGTGGCAAATTAAGTCATGATCTCTCCATTGTGGCTGAGTTGTTGGCTCATTTGGACCTTTAGAGGTCTGGCTGTCATATTCATTTAAGCCCTGATCTTGGGCAGTAAGACCTACAGCTCTCAGCTACAGAATCTCTTTGCCACCCCTAGGGCAAACTCCTTTCTCATGGTAATTTTGCAGTAATAAAATTCTGCTAAGAACCCTCTGCTCCCTTACTCTTTTTCATTTGGGCATGCAGAAAACTCTGAATGCGTTTCATGCCATGTGGGAGCCAGGGGACTCTGGATATGTAAATTCATACTCTACTCCTCATCTTTTATACTGATCATGTAAGGTTCCCTGGCTTATTAAGAGGGGCATCCGTCCTCCATAGCAGTCTCCGATCAGAACCCCAACTGGGAAATAAATTAAAGTCCCTCTCTTTTTAGCTTTTTCTTCAACCTATAGCATGTCTTTTCTTTTTTAGGACTTTATTATGGAGGAAGGAGGTCCGTATAGATATGTGTCACTGCTGTTTCCTTCCCACTGTTCTCTTGTCCTTTCAGCAGTCCCCCAGGAGCCCGCTCAGAGCAGGCTTTCTATTTCCTGTGCCGCTTTTCTTAAGGCAAAATGGCAAGTCTGGTACAGGGAGAATATAACCAGCTTCCTGACAGGGAAACACAGGTTGGAAGATACCTAAAAATACTGTATTTATTAAATAAATTAAAAAAGAAAAAATATATCCTGGGATAGAGGTGGGGTTGCCAACTTAGATAGAGGTGAAGGAATGTTTCTGAGGCAGTGAGATCGGAACCCTTCAGGACTTGTTTGAGTCTTGACAAAACTAACATCAAGACTGCTTGTGAACAGATGCAAAAGGCAGGCTCCGTCATGGCCTCTTCTCCCTACCTCGCAGTTAGCATCTCTCCTGTCCTGACTGCCCAGCGTTATAGCTGAGTCCTTATAACACATGTATGCTTCATATGCTTATGTTTAAAACTATGTTGTCTTAGGGTGCAGAAGCCGTAGAAAACCCAAGGCAGTTTTTCTCCAAGCCAGACTACAGTATCAGAACTACGTGGGACACTTACTAAAATTACAGCTTTTTGGACTCTGCTCCAGTGTCATAATTATTAATAATTTCACATGAAATTTTATATTATTGAATTCATGTTACTTGAGTGGAAACAGTTTTCTTAGTTGTCCCTATAGCCACACAACAATATAAACTGTCAGCAAATGTTTGATAAATTGAGTTATTGGGAAACCAGGAATGATGCATTTTAAAGTAGCTTTAAAAGTTTTATTTTGAGATGACGTCAGCAAAAATAGCAGAGTCAAGAAATCTGAAATTTAGTACTTCCAGTAAAAGCAACAGAAAAACTGGCAAAGGCTGTTAGAGTCAACTTTTCAGAACTCTGGTAATTAACCAAAGGTTTACAACAACTTAGGGAAGTACTTATGCAAGAAAAGTAGCTGATTTCAGTAAGAAGAGTGAGCTTTATGGCATTTCAGTTTACACTAGTCCCATTTCCTATCCCCCAGATCAGCTGAGCTTAAAATAACAGCCTGTGTTCTCAGTATTTGAGAAAACAGACTAATTCTCAAAGATTTGTAATTATTTGTTTTGCCTGGGTTGGAGGCTCCCTGGAAGATTGACTTTAAACCCTTGTCGTTATTTCTTCTGACTCACAACTGGCCAAGTGCTACACCTGCTGGGAGCAGGAAGAGCAGCATTTGTCAAAAATATTTATAAGCAAGTAATTTTATTACTGCTACCTGACACAATAGAAAATAGTTGGGTCAAGCAGTAGACAAAAAGGCCTAGAATTAGATGTCCATACGGCTTGGAAAACTCCCAGCATATTCCTGGGAATATAAAAAGCCATATACTGGGGCAGGACTATGTGCATGCCTAGGAAAGACTTCTAAGAGGGCCCTAGGCCTCACCTCTGGCCCATCTTGAAGGTCTGTGGAAGCAGGAAGTGAAGGCTCTGAAGACAGAGTTGTGAACTGCCTGGCTGAAGGTTTAAAGTATACTCTGAACCAACAGTCCTCTGTAATGATTGGGAGATTTTTGGTTCCAGGGATTTAAAGTAAATCATTAGCTGACCTCTAAGCTAACAGAACACAGATCAATGCATACATAAACAAAGAATGCAGACTTTACAAAATTGATTTTGAAGGGTCTCTAAACAAATAACTACTTACTAATAAGTAGCAGTCATGAGAAACTCTGGAAGAGAGAGAATCTGATTTGCAGAAATGCCACAGTATAATATGCAAAATGTCCAGTGTTCAACAAAAAATTACAGGCATGCAAATAAAAATGGAAAAATATCAATAGGAACTGTTCGGAGGAAGCCTAGATATTGCACTTTCTAGACAAATACTTTAAATTAGCTATTTTAAATAGTTCCTCAAGGAATCAAACCATATCTAAAAAACTAAGGGAAAGTATGAGGGAGGGTAATGTAAGCAAGATGGCAGACTACGAGATCCCAACCCTCACCCTCCCCCCAAAGTAATGATAAAGTCAGCTATCACAGATGAGGAAAATTCTGGGAAAATGATGGGGTACAGTTAGGGGACTACAGTGAACCAGAGGAGTGCAGAGACTAGAGATGACTGCATAAATGGGATAGGTAGCGTTCTGCCTATGTTGCCCTTTCCCTCAGGCCAGCAAAGTGTTGCAGGGAGTTCCCTTGGCCATGAATTCCCCTGATTGGGGAAGAAGGAGAGTCAGCAGCCACAGTTACCACTGCAGAGGACTCCTGTGTTCTTTGCTGATGCAGACCCCAGCTGCTAGAGCTTTCTCATGCCAGAGACGTTGCATCCCCGGGAACCAGAGCTGCCAAATGCTGCCCCCCCGCCACGAGTTGGAGCGGTCACTCTCCCTTACCAGCCCCCGTGCCCCCCTTGATGTGCAAGCCTGAGCATAGCTTCCAGCATATGCAGGTACCACTGAACACCCATCCATGTGTCCAAGAGATTATGAGCCCACCATAGTTGCTCATGTACGTCCATGGGACCAGGTGCTTGCCATGGTTGCACATATGCAGCTGGAAGACCAAGTGTCCTCACTGACCCCAGAACTGGCACACCTCCACATCTGGACTTGGAGCTGCTATACATCTAACCCAGCTGATGACCTCACGTCTTCTCTTGGAGGACATCTTTCCCTAACTAAGGAAGGTTGGAAGGGGTTACTCCTTCTTCAGATGCAAAGACAGCAGTGCAAGGCTAAAAGGAACACAAAATCAGGGAACATGAGACAGCCAGAGGAACACAGTAACTTCAGTAACTGACCCCAAAGAAATGGAGATCTATAAATTGTCAGAGAATTAAAAATAATTGTTTTTAAGAAACTCATAAGCTACAAGAGAATATAGATAGATAACTCAACAAAATCATGACAACAATACATGAAGAAAACAAAGAGTTCAACAAAGAGATAGAAATCATTTAAAAAAGTTAAACTCTGGAATTAAAGAATACAATAGAGAGCTTTAACCTTGTACTCAAATAAGCATACTCCAATAAGGAGACAAGAACTCAAGGATATATTATTTGAAATTACCCAGAGAAGGAAGAATAAAGAATGAAGAAACCTATCAGATTCATGGGCTGCCATCAAACAAAACCATATATGCATTATGTGGGTCCCAGAAGGAGAGGAAGGAGAGAGAAGGATAGAAAGCTTTTTAAGAAATAATGGCTGAAAATTTCCCAAATCGTGTGAGGGAAATTGATACCCAGATTGACAAAGCTCAGAAGTTTCCATATAAGGATCAACCCAAAGAAAACTGCACTGAGACCTATTATAATCAAATTACCAAAAGTCAAGGACATTGTATATCTTAGACTTACACAATGTTATATGTCAATTATATCTCCATTAAAAAGTAAAATAAAGGGAAAAAAAAAAGTAAAGGACAAAGAGAACTTTGAAAGCATCAGGAGAAAAGTGTTTCATCACTTAGAAGGGAGCCCCATAAGAATATCAGTGGATTTCTCAGCAGAAACTTACTGGCCAGGAAAGGGTGGGATGATATATTCAAAATTCTAAAAGAAAAAAACCGCCAAAGAGGCACTCAATTTCAGGCAAAATTATCCTTTTAAAATGAAAGAGAGGTAAAGTTTTTCCCAGACAAGAACTGAGGGAGTTCATTACCATTAGACCTGCCTCACAAGAAATGGATGCTTAAGGGAGTTCTTCCATTTAAAATGAAAACAAGCTAGACAGCCATGTGAAAACATAAGTCTCATGGGTAAAGGTAAATATATAATCAATGTAATAGTGTAATGGTGGTATATAAATTACTTTTAACCCTAATGTAAAAGTTAAAAAACAAAAACATTAAGAATAATTGTAAACACAAAATTTTGTTAATTGATATACGTTATAGAAAGATGCAAACTCTGACTATGAAAAAACAATGTATGTGTGAAGGGGAGTGTAGAATTTTTGTATGTGATTGAAGTTAAGTTGTCAACTTAAAACAGAAGATTGTAACTACAAGATATTTTATAGAATCCTTGTATCCACAAAGAAAAAAAAAACCCATCATAGATACTTAGAAGAGAAAAAGAAAAAGAATCAAAGGAAACCGTTACATAAAGCCGTCAAAAAACGAAAGAAGTCAGCAAGAAATGAAGAGGGAAACAAAACAGTAGCAAAACAGCAAAAAATAGCAGTAAACTCTCACTTATCAAGAATTACTTTAGGAGCATCTGGCTGGCTCAATTGGAAGAGCATGTGACTTGATCTCAGGGTTATGAGTTTGAGGCCCATGTCGGGTGTAGAGATTACTTAAAACAAAAACAAAAAAAAGAATAAATGTAAAGGATTTAAATTTACCAATTATTCAATATGTATTCAGCTTTAGTGGCTAAATGGATTAAAAAAATAAGATCCACTGATTTTTTTGGTGTTGGGGGCCACAGAAGACTCACTTTAGACTTAAGGACTCACAAAAAGTGTGAAGAGAGTGGATCTGATGTATATTTACCACACACACAAAAAGGTGATTTATATGTTCTTTTTTACTGTAGCTATTATTTCACAGTGTTCATATTTAAATATCATATTATACATGTTGTAAATGTTGTAAAGTTTTTTAAAAAATAAAAATAGAAATAAAGCGAAGTATGAGAACAGTGTCTCACAAAATAGAGAATAAAGAGATGAAACTGTATGAAACAGATAGAAGATCTGGAGTTGACAATAAGTGAGATGAAAAATTCTCTCATTAGACCTAAAGATTTGAACTGAAAGAAGAAAGAAACCAGCAAACTTGTAGATAAATTAATTGCTACTATCCAATCTGAACAATAGAAAAACTATATATACGGAACCTGTAGGATACCATTAAGTGTCCTAATATACATATACGGGAATCTTCCAGTGAGAAGAGATACGAATGAGCAGAAAGAATGTTTGAAGAAATAATGAAAACCCCAATTTTAATGAAAAATATGTATCTAACACATCCAAGAAATTCAGTGAACTCCAGGTTGGATAAAACCGAAGAGATCCACATCTAGACACATCATAATCAAACTTCAAAAGACAAAAAATCTTTAAAGCAGCAGGAGAAAAGGACTCGTGCCATGTAAGGGAACCTCAATAAGAGTATCAGCTGCCTTTTTCATTAGAAAAATTCATTCCAGGGTGCCTGGGTGGCTCAGAGGGTTAAGCCTCTGCCTTCAGCTCAGGTCATGGTCTCAGGGTCCTGGGATCCAGCCCCACATCGGGCTCTCTGCTCAGCAGGGAGCCTGCTTCCCCCTCTCTCTTTCTGCCTGCCTCTCTGCCTGCTTGTGATCTTTCTCTACCAAATAAACCAATAAAATCTTTCAAAAAAGAAAAATTCATTCCAGAATGCATGAGAGGGTGTATTCGCAGTGCTGAAAGGCAGAACTCAAGAATTGTTTATCTGCCAAAACTGTCCTTCAAAAATGAAATTTTTCATTTCAAATTTCATTTCATGTCTCATTTCAAAAAAGAAATGAGACAATCTTTACAAATAAAAAGGGAGAGGATTTGTCAGCAGTAGATCTGCCTATGCAAATGCTAAAGGTAATCCCTTCAGGATGAGATGAAGGAACACTAGACTTGAACCTGTATAAAAATTAAAGAACGTGGATAAAGTCAACTACATAGGTTGACTCACCACTGACCAAGATGGTCCATAGAAAAAGGAAGTCTTCCAAAGATCGCTTGCTTCAAGACAGAAAAGAAAAAAGCCACACTTCAGTCTTTCCCACCTTTCCGGAGTCCTGCTGTCTTCCTTCATTCAGCATATAATTTTTTAATAGATTAATGAGGCGAGATCTTTTCACCATTCTAATTCTACTTAAAAAAAAAAAAAAAAAAGAAAATGTAAATGAAAGAGTGGGGTTATTACAGGAAATACAAATTAAAACTATAGCAAGAGACCCCTGCATGTCCACCAGAATGGTTAGTATTAAATGGATGGACAATTCAGAGTGTTGGCAAGGATGTGAAGCAACTGGAATTCTTAATGTTGGTGGGATTGTAAACTGGTATAGGGTAGTTACATGGGTATATACATAAAATTTTGAATTAAATGCTAAAAAATGTTGATTTTCTTAAAGCTCTGTACTTTATATTATGTAAGATAGTTTAAAATCTTGAAATATATATCTTTATTCTGTCAGGGTTGTTCAAATCTGGGGTAAATAATAATATATAATTAGATCATGTGGAAGGAAATTCAACCACAATTGCATTGTTTATAACTGCCAGAAGTCTTAGTTAAGATATAATTTGTTAACATAATTTACCTTTGACGTAAAAACATAAACCTAGTTTTAATAATCTGATGATTACCCTATTTGACTTTAGGGTAATATTTAATTATTTGGTCACATATGTTAATTTTTTAAAAATTTTATTTATTTATTTGAGAGAGAGAAAGCACAAGCAGGGGAGAGGCCGAAGGAGAGGGAGAACCAGATTCTCCACTGAACAGGGATCCCAGTGTTACCTGATCATAGAACCCCAGGATCATGCGCCAAAGGCAGATGCTTAACCAACTGAGCCACCGATGTGCCCCATACATATGTTAATCTTAAAGTCCTGAAAGGGCTAAGGGCAATTACTACCAACATTTTACTAGCTTGTTTTATTATTTTGTGCTGGAGGGCCAAAGTAGAATGAGCAAGTAAGTGAACTTTCAAGAAATAAAGTGCCAGGGGACCTGGGTGACTCAGTCGTTAAGCAACTGCCTTCAGCTCAGGTCCATGATCCCAGGGACCTGGAATCAAGCCCCACATCGGGCTCTCTGTTCAGTGGGAAGCCTGCTTCTTCCTCTCCCACTCCCCCTGCTTGTGTTCTCTCTCGCTGTCTCTCTCTCTCTCTTTCTCCCTCTGTGTTAAATGAATAAATACAATCTTTAAAAAAAAAAAAAAGAAATAAAGTGCCAGTGTTTTCACAACTACTCGTAGGCTGTAAAAAAGAAGCGAAATCTGTTCTTTGCAAAGAATGCAAGTTTGGCCAAACACCAAGGTGTTGCTGCATAGAGAAAATAAAACAACCAGAGACAAACCCACAGCAGAGCTGCTTTCATCCCAGAATGTTCAAGGACAGAAAGAATAAGGACTGGGACATGACCCGGCACGAGGCAGAGGAAGAGTGATCAGGGGAGTAGAGAGATTTTTATTTTTTTCTTGACCTTGTGTGAACTGTTAATCTAAACCTAGAAATGCTGACTTCATCTGAAGAATCAGAAACAGATTTCTCCAGTTTATTCATTTATTCAACAAATATCTGTTATGTTCCTGGCATCATTATAAATACTTGAGATAGAACAGCAAACAAGAGACACAAATTCCTGCCCTCATGGAACATATATTGAGAGTGGGGATGGGGTAGGAGTGCATACATACCTTGTACATGTTGCAATGAGTCTCTGTTAGGTAGCTGCTTTTCTCAGTTTAACCTTTAGCTGTCCATACCTGCTGGAACCTCCAGTTTAATGCTGCTGTGTAGGCCCATTACCCTTTCTGAGACCCTTGTTAGTACTTAAATAATAAAATCTTCTCGTATATGAATTGATTGATTTGTCTTGATAAGTGGTAAAGAAAAGAATTAGAAATAGACCCAAATTATATGGAAATTTAGGACATTGGTATGATACCATAAGCAAAGGAGTATAGTAGTGCCCACCCTTATCAGCAGTTTTGCTTTCCACAGTTTCAGTTAGCCGTGGTTAACCAGAGTCTGGAAGCCAGTAATCATTCTGACGTATCAGAAGGTTATTAGTGGCCTGATGCTGTGTCACAATGCCTATATCATTCACCTCACTTTCTCATCACATGGGCAACTTATCATCTTAAAACCATTAATACAGGGGCGCCTGGGTGGCTCAGTGGGTTGAGGCCTCTGCCTTTAGCTCGGGTCATGGTCCCGGGGTCCTGGGATCGAGCCCTGCGTCGGGCTCTCTGCTCGGCGGGGAGCCTGCTTCCCTTCCTCTCTCTCTGCCTGCCTCTGCCTGCTTGTGATCTCTGTCTGTCAAACGGATGGATAAAATCTTAAAAAAAAAAAAAAAAAAACCATTAATACAGTACAATCAGGTATTTTGAGAGAGAGAGACCATGTTACAAAACTGTTACATAGAATTGTTATAATTGTTCTATTTTATTATTAGTTATTGTTAATCTCTTATAATGCCTAATTTATAAATTGAACTTTATCATAGGTTAAAAAAAATAGTGTACAAATGGCTTGGTACTATCTGTGCTTTCATGCATCCACTGAGGGTCTTGGAATGTATCCCTGGTGGATAAGAGGGAACTACTGTGATAGTCTTGGATCCTAAAACCAGTGCAGATAAACCTGAAAATACTAAAATAGAGAAAAACGTTTGAAAGGATAAATAAAAATGAAAATTGATGATTTGAGATGATCGACGGAAAGGTAAACCCTTTGCAATATCAGTGAAGGTATAAGAGAGCAAATGTGTATCAGCTAAAGGATGAAAAAGGAGAAATAATACAGGTATAAATGAAATTAAAAGAATTATATATGAAAACTATGTGAAGATATCTTTGTAATAAATTGAAAGCCCAGAGATAGTAGCTAATTTTTCATGATAGATGGAGAACTTAAATACATTGATTAACATCAAAGAGATTGAAAAGGTAACCAAGAGAGAATATTCAAAAAGGCATAGATGATTCAAAATTGAATTATTTCTTACAAATGAGTCCGGTGCTGTTTAAACAAGTTTAGGTCATAAAAAAAGATGGAAAACTTCCCTGTTCATTTTATGAAACCATGACTTAACATCAGACCCCAATAGAAATTACAGAAAAGAAAACCAAAATTTTCTTAACCATATTGATGCCAAAATTATAAATCATATAGTCATAGGTAAAATATTAGTAAGCAGAATTCAGTAGTGTATTAAAGATTGATAAGCTTTGGGGCGCCTGGGTGGCTCAGTGGGTTAAGCCTCTGCCTTCGGCTCAGGTCATGATCTCAGGGTCCTGGGATCGAGCCCCATATCGGGCTCAGCGGGGAGCCTGCTTTCCTCCCTCTCTCTCTGCCTGCCTCTCTGCCTACTTGTGATCTCTGTCTGTCAAATAAATAAATAAAATCTTTTTTAAAAAATTGATAAGCTTTTATGACCAAATAATATGTATTTCAAAAATGAAAGAATGGTTTATATCAGACAAATCTATTGACACAGTTCATTACATCAATAAATTAAAACCAAATGATCGTATTATTTAATGTTGAAAGGCTCTTGGTACAATAGTTGTGATTCATAATAAAAATTTAAGAAGGAATAGGAAAAAAAACTGCTTAAATATGATAAAGACTGTTCACCTCACATGTTTCCATGGAACACAGGTTATGTTCGATAGGCTGAGGTTATAGCAGTTAACAAAACATACAAAACAAATAAAAATAAGCCCTTTCTTCATGGAACTTACATTAGCATTTGGGAGCTATCTCATTAAAAAAATAGGCAAGTTAAATATCTGGTTCATCAGATGGTAATGAGTCCTATAGAAAGAAAGAAAGTGGAAGATAGGTTATTAAGAGCTGGGGTGAGGGATAGTAGGGAAGTCCTGGTGGGTAAGGTGGTACTTCTGCAAAAGACCTAGGGGAGAGCAAGAGTAAGTGAAAAAATACAAAACTGCTGCCTTATGGAGCCCACAATCTAGTGGGCAAAGACCAAAAAACCCCCAAAACTGCATTCAATAAGAAAAACATACAGCATATTAGGACATTATAAATACTATGAAAAAAGAAAAATCAGGAGAATAAAGGGGACTAGGAAAGAGTAGACTTGAAAAAAAATTTTTATTTTATTTATTTGACAGAGGGGATGGAAAGAGAGCACAAGTAGGCAGAGCAGCAGGCAGAAAGGAGGAGAAGCAGGCTCTCCACTGAGCAGTGATCCTGATGCAGGACTCGACCCCAAGACCCTGGAATCATGACCTGAGCCAAAACCAGTGGCTTAACCAACTGAGCCACCCAGGCATCCGGGACTTTTTAAAGTTTTTAAAAATTTTTTTACATAATCTCTACATCCAACATGGGGCTCAGACTCACAACCCCAAGATCAAGAGTTGTATGCTCTGCTGACTGAGCCAACAAGGTGTCCCATGGACCAAGGGGATTTTGAAGGGCAGATTATAATATGAAATAGAGTGATCATGGTATTCTCATCAGCATGAGATCTTAGGAAATCTTGGGGGTGAAGAGTTAGCCAAGTGGATATCTGGGAAAGAGTGTTCCAGGCAGAGGAAACAGCATTATAAAGACACTAGTGAGGAGCATACCTGGTGTACCCAGACAATCGCAAAAATGTCAATGGAGCTGGAGCAGAGTGGATGTAGGAGGGTGTGGAAGTCAGATTAGGTTCTATCCGGCCTTGTAGACCACTGTAAAGACCAATTAGAAATAGTTTAGGGGCGCCTGGGTGTCTTAGTGGGTTAAAGCCTCTGCCTTCGGCTCAGGTCATGATTTCCAGGGTCCTGGGGTAAGACTCTCTGCTTGGCAGGGAGCCTGCTTCCCCCTCTCTCTGCCTGCCTCTCTGCCTACTTGTGATCTCTGTCAAATAATTAAATTCTTAAAAAATCTTTTAAAAAAATAAAAATTAGTTTAATGAATTTTAATAAGGCAAACACCCTTATATAGCTACTGTCCATGTCAAGAAACCGAAGTATGCCAGTCAGTCCAGAAGCCTTTCCATGTATCCTGACCTCAAAATAAATCTCATGCTTTCCCCCCAAACTATACACTATTCTTTTTTTTTTTTTAAGATTTTATTTATTTATTTGACAGAGAGAGATCACAAGTAGGAAGAGAGGCAGGCAGAGAGAGAGAGAGAGGAGGAAGCAGGCTCCCTGCGGAGCAGAGAGCCCCATGTGGGGCTTGATCCCAGGACCCTGGGATCATGACCTGAGCCGAAGGCAGAGGCTTTAACCCACTGAGCCACCCAGGCGCCCCAACTATACACTATTCTGACACTTAGAAGTCACTTCCTGATGTTTCTTCACAGTTTTATCATCTGAATATGCAAGCTTATATATTATAGTCTCAACCTTTAAAAACAACCTAGCACATATTTTAAGTTTATCTTGATTTATAGATTTCCAAATGCTCAATTCCTATCATAACCATACACTATCTTTTGAAGAGCCTATGTCATTCAGCCAGGAAAATTATTTACCATCTGAATTTTGCTAATTGCAAAATTTTTTCAATAGGACTGCTGATTGTTCAACGTATTCATATTTCTGTATTTCATACAAATTAGCATCTGAATCCAGAGGCTTAATCAGACTCAAGATCTGATTTGACAAGGCTATCTGTTATATATAGTTGTCTTTCTTTTTGTGATTTTAGCAACCTTTGATCCTCAGTGCCTACATGCATTAGTTTGTTTCATCTTGCAAAATCGTGATTTTGTTTCTCAATATTATTTGGAAAAATTTTATAAAGAGATATATCCCTGCATCTACTATCTGGTTACCCTGGATTATAGGCCTTACAGGAAAAGAAAGCATGATAAATACTTGATTGTTATTCTTTATTTGGTAGTTTCCAAGATAATGAGTTGGTTTCTTTTCATATCTTTCCAAGAGACTAATTTGATGATTTCAATCTGTTGCAATTATTATTTTGTTGAAGTTCAAATTGTCCCATCTCTAGACCACTATAAACTCTACAAGAGGCCCATTTTATACTACAGACACCTGCAGGTTGAAAGTAAATTGAATGAAGAAACATCTATTATACAGATGGATGTAAAAAAAAAAAAAAAACCCAGAGTAGCAATACATACATCAGATGAAGTAGACTTCACAGCAAAGACTGTAAGAAGAGACAAGGACAATGTATAATAACAAAGAGGAAAGGGGTGCCTGGGTGGCTCAGTCAGTTAAGCCACTCCCTTAGGCTCAGGTCATGATCCCAGGGTTCTGGGATCAAGCCCCGCATGGGGCTCCTGCTCGGTGAAGAGCCTGCTCTCCCTCTCCCTCTGCCTGCCACTCTGCTTACTTGTGCTCTCTCGTGCTCTCTCTGTCAATAAAATAATAATAAAGAGGACAATCCAATAAGATGATATAGCAATTTTAAATATTTATGCACCTAACATAGGAACACCCAAATATACAAAACAGTAACAAACATAAAGGAACTTATTGATAATAATACTATAATAGTAGGGGACATTAACACCTCACATCAATGACATATCATCTTAACAGAAAATCAACAATGAAACAATGGCTTTGGGGCGCCTGGGTGGCTCAGTCATTAAGCATCTGCCTTGGGCTTGGGTCATGGTCCCAGGGTCCTGGGATCAAGCCCTGCATTGGGCTCCCTCCTCAGTGGGAAGCCTGCTTCTCCCTCTCTTACTCCCCTTGCTTGTGTTCCCTCTCTTGCTTTGTCTTTCTCTGTCAAATAAATAAATAAAAATTTTTAAAAAGTGGCTTTAAATGATCCATAGGAACAGATGGATCTAACAGATTATATAAATGTATAAAACAGCAGAATACAGCTTTTCAAGTGCACGTGAAACATTCTCCAGAATAGATCACATAGTAGCCCACGAAACAAACCTCAACTAATTCAAGATCAAAATCATACCATACATAATTTCTGACTACCTCAGTATAAAACTAGAAATCAACCACTAGAAAAAGTCCGGAAAGACCACAGATACATGAAGATTAAATAACATGCTACTGAACAGTGAATGGGTCAACTAGGAAATAAAGAAGCAATGAAGAAGTACATGGAAACTTGGGGCACCTGGGTGGCTCAGTCAGTTAATGGCCAACTCTCAGTTTCGGCTCAGGTCATGGTCTCAGGGCCATGAGATCAAGCCCCACGTGGGGCTCCATGCCCAGTGGAGAGTCTGCTTGTCCCTCTTCGTTTCTTCTCCCTTCTCCTGCTTGCATGTGTGCATGTGCGTGCTCTCTCTCTTTCTCTCAAATAAATAAATAAATAAAATCAATCTTAAAAGAAGTACATGGAAACAAATGAAAATGAAAACACAGTGGTCCAAAAGCTCTGGGATGCAGCACAAGTGGTTCTAAGAGGGAAATTTATAGCAATACAGGTGTACTTTAAGAAGCAAGAAAATTTTCAAATAACCTAACCTTGGCACCTACAGGAGCTAGAAAAAGAACAACAAACAAAACCTAAAACTATCACAAGAAAATAAATAGTAAAGATTAGAGCAGTAATAAGTGATCTAGAAACTAAAAACACAATAGAGCACATCAGTGAAGCCAGGAGCTTGTTCTTTGAAAAAAAAATCAGTAAAATTTATAACCCTCTAACCAGACTTATCAAGAAAAAAAAGAGAAAGAACTCAAATAAAATCACAAATGAGAGAGGAGAAATATAACCAACACCACAGAAATACAAATAATCATAAGATAAAGTTAATGGAAAACTACATACCAACAAATTGGGCAACCTGGAAGAAATGGATGAATTCCTAGAAAAATATAAACCAAAACTGAAACATGAAGAAATAGAAAACTTGAACAGACCGATAATCAGCAAATAAATTGAGTAGGTAATCAAAAGTCCAGGACCAGATGGTTTCACGGGTGAATTCCACCAAATATTTGAAGAATTCTTTTTAAACTATTTATTCTTTTTAAACTATTCTTTTTAAACTATTCCAAAAAATGGAAAAGAAAGGAGAACTTCCAAATTCATTCTGTGAGGCTAACATTACCCTGATACCAAAACCAGAGAAGGACTCCACTAAAAAGAACATAACTACAGGCCAATATCCCAGTTGAACGTGGGTGCAGAAATTCCCAGTAAAATACTAGCAAACAATACATTTAAAAAGTCATTCATCATGATCAAGTGGGATTTATTCCTGGGTTGCAAGGGTGGCTCAATATTCACAAATCAATCAATATAAAAGAAAGGATAAGACCCGTATGATCATTTCAATAGATGTGGGAAAAGCATTTGACAAAGTACAACATCCATTCATGGTAAAAACCCTCAAAAACAGGTTTAAAGGGAACATACCTCAACATAATAAAGGCCATACGGTAAAAACCCTCAGCTAATATCCTCCTTAATGGGAAAAAACTGAGATCTTTTCCCCTAAGGTCAGGAACAAGACAAGGATGTCCACTCTTAGCACTTTTATTCAACATAGTACTGGAAGTCCTAGCCACAGCAGTCAGATAACAAAAAAATATATAAGTCATCCAAACGAGTAAAGAAGAAGTAAAACATTCACTATTTATATTGACATGAGACAATATGTAGAAAACCCAAAAGACTCCACCAAAAAACTACTAGAACGAATGAATGAGTTCAGTAATGTCACAGGATACATAGTCAATGTGCAAAAATCTGTTGCATTTTTATGCAACAACAATGAAGCAGCAGAGAAAGTAAGAAACCAGTCCCATGTACAACTGCAACAAAAATAATAAGACACCTGGGAACAAACTTACCAAAGAGTAAAAGGCCTGTACTTTGAAAACTATAGAACACCGACCAAAGAAATTAAAGATTAAAGTTTTAAAAATTAAAAAAAAAAAAAATTAAAGATTACCCAAGGAACGGAAAGGGAGATACCTAGTCTACTGGCTCCATCAGTAGAGCATGTGACTCTTGATCTCAGGGTCATGAATTCAAGCCCCACATTGTGTGTAGAGATTAGTTAACAAAAGAAAAAAAAGTATACAAGAATTTTCAAGTGCATAGGTAGGTGTCAGCACCCCTAAGTACCATGGTATTTAGTGGTAAACAACATGGTATGTTCAGGGTTCAGCCATATAGATGTCTTTCAAATGCCCTGTTGCTTCCTTGTCCTTCCTGCCACTCACTCATTTCATGCAGGTTATGGTTATGTTGCTTGTTTCCAACCACTTGTATTTTGGAGTTTGTAGGGCAACCTTTTCACCTAGTTTTGCTTTAAATTTTTGTGGGTTTTTTTGGCTTTGCTATCTGGTTTCTTTGTTTTCGTGGATGATTTGTCAAGATTAAAAGACCTATTCTTGGGGCTCCTGGGTTGCTAAGTGGGTTAAAGCCTCTGCCTTCGGCTCAGGTCGTGATCCCGGGGTCCTGGGATCGAGCCCCGCATCGGGCTCTCTGCTCAGCGGGGAGCCTGCTTCCTCCTCTCTCTCTTCCTGCCTCTCTGCCTACCTATGGTCTCTGTCTGTCAAATAAATAAATAAAATCTTTGAAAAAAAATAAAAATATAAAAAATAAAAGATCTATTCTTGTGGCTTCTCAGATTCCCTCTCATTTTCAGGACTTGAATTTGGAATACTTAGGGAGGCATTGCAGAATTTTGAACAGAGGAGTGACACGATCTAACTCTATCTGGTGTACATATTGCAAATAGACCACAAGGATGTAAAGGAATATAGGGAAACCATTAGAAGAATGTTGTAGAAATCCAAGTGAGAGATGATGTTGGCTTGGACTGGGGGGTGGGGAGTAGTAGCTGTGGATTTAACGAGAAGTGATCAT
This sequence comes from Enhydra lutris kenyoni, assembly GCF_002288905.1. Taxonomy (NCBI): domain Eukaryota; kingdom Metazoa; phylum Chordata; class Mammalia; order Carnivora; family Mustelidae; genus Enhydra; species Enhydra lutris. The sequence continues at coordinate 41,185,205 of NW_019154097.1, forward strand.
ATTTGGATATATTTTGAAGTATAAGTTGATAAGATTTTCAGATGGATTGGATGTGGAGTCAGAGTAGTCAAAAGACAGCTCCAGTTTTATTTTATTCTGCATAGTAGAAGAATGGAGTTGTTTTCAACTAAGATTGGGAGGGCCATGGATATAGTAGACTTTGAGGATCAGATCAGGAGATAAGTTTGGACTGTGTTGAGCTAAGATAGTTATTAGACTTCTATGTGGATCTTTATAATTCCACTATTTCATGGACTGAAAAAGACATTGCTTATTATAAAAAATTGGGAAATACAGAAAAGTTAGATAAAAATTTAAAATTCACAATCATATCACTGTCATTGTTAGCATTTTGATACGATTCTGTAAGTATAACATCAAGTTGAATTTCTGTTGTGTACACATGCAAAAAAATCCACTTTCACAAGACATAACCTAAGCATTTGTCAAGAATGAGATAGTCTTTGAAAACATGACTTTAAAAAAGATTTATTTATTTATTTTAGAGAGAGAGAGTGCACGACCAGGTGGAGGGACAGGAGGGAGTTTGAGAGAGAGAGAAGCAGACTCCCCTGCTGAGTGTGGAGCCCAATGTGAGGCTTGTCCTCATTATCTTGAGATCATAACCTGAGCCAAAATCAAAGAGTTGGATGCTTAACCTACTGAGCCACCCAGGTGCCCCTGAAAATAAGAGTTTTAACGGTATTTCGTCTTTTGTTTTCATCTAATGAATAAAAACCATATGGGTTGTATACTCTTACCCATTCCTTTTTTGCATGTTAGTTGCATCCCTGACGCTTGCTTTAGTCTAGAGAATTTGGTTTCCTGTAGTAGTTGCTGTGTATCATAATTCAGACCTGTGGTTTGGCAGCCTGCCTGGCTGTAGTGTTTAACTAAGACTCATGTAAGATCCATGCTTTTAAAGTGAGTGTTTTGGAAGATTTTATACACCTCAGTTATTTAGGATTTTGGCATTGTCCCCATTCCCTGAGGACGAATGGCTTCCACTATGAATGCTGCAGAGAGAAGGGAGCCTGGACACTTAGGACTGGGGAAGAATGTGCAGATTCACAGGTGTCTTGCCTCGCAGTGCTCTGCCTGGGATGTGAATGTTGAAATATTCTAGTCTGGTAGGCTCTGTGTCTTAAGGTCCCAGTGAAACTGGTGGGTACTGGAATGGTAACTAAATTATACTCTAGTACACTTCACGCCTAACTATTGGTTAATTTCTAGAAAGACCCAAGGAGTAAGGGGGATTTGATGAGCTCCATCCAGCTGCAAGTTGTTGTGTAGAAAAGATTATTAGGCGTTCTGAACAAAGCTCATTTCTCTCTAATAACTGTATCCTTTTGAACAGAGATCAACAAACTTTCTGTAAAGGACCAGGTATTTTTGGCTTGACAAGCCATTCAGTTTTTGTTGTAATATTCAGCTGACTTAAAGCTAAAGCAGTCATACGCCATTTGGAAATAAGTGGGGTGGCTCTCCACGTGTAGGTCTCCGTTCTCTAAGTGCAGCAGGTCTCTCATGTGTGTGAAAGTTGATGGGGTCCTTCTGTAAGGAAGGGTGTCACCTGAGACACCCACACACAGACCCTACATGCCCTTAAGGTGTAGTCTCACAGAATCCCAAGGAATAATCATTTTATTTTCTCTCCCTTTGAGGGATTCATTGTCAGATAATGATTATCTGCAGTGAGAGCTCATATACTTTTAAAAAGGGGGTCTTACTTTTTATTAGAACACTATTTTGAAGGACTTCTTATGTATTATGATGTAAAACTCTCTTAAGTTTTCTTAGCACTTTTATTTTGCAGTCATTTGGCCAAAATCTGCTAATTCAGATCCATTTTAAATCTAGGTGTCATTTCATGTTTATTTCACTTGTATTTATTTATTTTATCCTAAGATTATGAGTTATTTAGTCAAATATAGGGAGTATAACCATACAAGTACAAAGTAAATTTCTAGATCAAGAAGAGATAGAATACATTTATTCTGTAATATTGAAAATCATAAATAGTGCTTCTTTCCTTTCTTTAGAAAAAAGGATTCTTCAGGAAGTCAACAGAAAAAGAGAACAAATGAATGTTTTGCATACTTAGTGGATTATGGTTAGCTCTTTTCCCCCTAATATTTTATTATAAAAATTTCAAACATACAAAGAATTGAAAGAATTATACCTACTAGCTTTAATTAATGTATTGCTGTATTTGCTTTACCACACATCTCTCCGTCTGTCTGTCCCTCTAGTCATTCATCAGTCCATCTTATATATTTATTTGTTTAATTTTGATGCCTTTCAAGTAAGTTGAGCAGCTGTTTTTCTAAGCAGTCTTAGCTTTGTTATTATTTTTTTGTGTGTGTGGATGTTATAATTGTTAACCCATTTTGTGCAGATATTTTCCGCTGATCATTTTTCCTGTTTCTAGAAATGAAGTTGCTGATAATAGCTATCAAATTTAGGACGTTAAAAAAGGGTCTGGTAAATAGTGTTAAGGCTGATTAGTGTTCCCTTTCTCAACAGATTTATAACCCAGACACTTACAGTTTTTAAAGCTATCAAAAATAATTTCCATTGGCCTTATAACATTATTATTTTTTGGTATTCTAAATAAATACTTATTCATATTATATTGTTTTCAGAGTGGAAAGATCTACAGACCAAGTCATCAAGCCAGTCAATGTGGGAGCACTGTCAAAATGGGTTGGGAAGATACCCCCAGATGTTTTACAAGACATGGCAGTGATTGCACCCATGCTTGCCAAACTTGGATATGACCCATATGCCAATCCACCTAACTATGGAAAACCTGATCCCAAAATCCTTGAAAACACTAGAAGGGTAAGTGAGATTTTCAAAGTAAATTGAGAAAACTGGATATGGAATTTGGGTCCTGAAAGGTTTTTTTCTTATTTTCCTTCTTATTTTTTATGATCAGAAATTTAAGTTTGAAAAATTCTATTTGTAGAATGCTTTATCATGAGAACACTTCCACTGCATTTGAAGGGTAACTGTGACTTTTCCCAGGAATTATGGGGACAATTCTTTAAACTCCTTTGTCCAGTTTCTAGAAATGGTGCTTATTGTTGGGAAAATTTATTCTCATAGATGATTACCACAAATTTGCCAGAAAAAAACCAGAATTATTAGTGATCTCAACTTCTAGGTTTTTTTTTTTCCTTTGAACTTAGTAACTACTTTACTTTTAAACCTTTGTTTAAATGGGGCATGATTTCTTGATACTTGAAAACTGAACATTGACTACATCAGAAGAATTATTAAGCAGATATAATAAGTTACCTTCTGACTGAAAGTTGTTATTAAAGTGTAATTACAGGGGAGCCTGGGCAGTTCAGTCGTTGGGCATCTGCCTTTGGCTGAGGTCATGATCTCCAGGTCCTGGGATCGAGCCCCGAGTTGGGCTCCTTGCTCAGCAGGAAGCCTGCTTCTCCCTCTCCCACTCCCCCTACTTATATGTTCCGTCTCTCACTGTCTCTTTCTCTGTCAAATAAATAATCTTTAAAAATAAATAATAAAGTATAATCACAGCTTTTTAAAAAATAAATTGTGCTCAGATCTTTAAAATATTGTTTCAGAAAAGCTGAAAACCCGAAGAGCTAATCTGAATATATACCTTTCCCATATAATTTCTATCAAATAAGAATTTTCTTTTTTTATTGTTTAAAATATACGTAACACTACATTTAGCATTTTGGCGATTTTTAAGTGTAGAGTTAAGTGGTGTTAAGTACATCCACGTTGTTGTGCACTGCCACCACCATCCATCTCCAAAACTTTTCATCTTTCCTAAACTGGAAGTACATACTCATTACCTTTTTCCCCTCCTTCCAGCCGCTAGCAGCCATGGTTCTACCTTCTGTCTCTGCATGCATTCTTTTCTAAAACTGAAGTTTAAACAACACAACTATGTTAGCATAAGTTTAGTGATAGCCTTGATGTCAAGATTAAAATTCCTTCCTTCTCTCAGGTATTCTTTTGCTTATATGTTAGTGTCCTTCTCTCCCTATAACCTTACATCATCTCTTTATTCTGTCTTTCTTTTGATACTTTTAACTGACAAACACACATTTCATGAGGTTAATTCCATGCAGATTTTTTCCTTAGGTATTACATACTTCAATTTTCCTTTTTCACATTAGTGGCTATGTGTATGAAGAGCTAACTTCTTTTAAACCATCATATATATAGCTAGTTTTTAAAATTTTTTTTAAATAACCTTTATTCTCTTTATGATTTCATATATACAGATATTTTATTATAAAATTATAAATTTTATAATACTTATTTTTATTTATTTATTTATTTATAAAAATTTATAAATATAAAATTATAAATTTTTATAAATTATAAAAATAGAAGTTTGGTGTATATAACATAAAATTAAATAGATAAGAGAAGAAAATAGACTTATGTCTATTATGGTATGTCTTGCATACACATACCATTCTTAATATTTCAGTGGATTTCCCTTTCTTCTCTCCATATTGTTAAACAAAGGTAAGGTTGCATTGTTTTATAATGTTAATTATGCACACAAACACGATTTTGTATCCAGCCCTTTCCTTATAATAGTCATGAGCATTTTGCTTTCTTTATAAAAAAAGATTTTATTTATATGACAGAGAGAGAGCAGAGGCGGAGGGAGAAGTATACTCCCCACTGAGCAGGGAGCCCAATCTGGGACTTGATCCCAGGACCCTGGGATCATGACTCAGGCTGAAGGCAGATACTTTAATTGACTGAGCCACCCAGGTGCCCCTGAGCATGTTCCCTTTTAAACAAAACTTTTCATGGTTACATAATATATTATCCTATGAACCACCTCAAATCCTTTCTGAAACACAATTGTAGGTCAGTAAATGAATGAATAAATAAAATATTTTTCCCTAGTATATGTTCTGTAATTCATTTTATCATTTTCCTTTTGTTGCTTACAGTTTTCTGTTTGACAGATTACGCTACAGTGAACATCTTTGCACAAAATACATTTTAGATTTTTTTTTAAGGTTAGATAAATGAAAGTAGAATTAAACCAGGTCCAGATATCTGAAACTTTTTAAGTTCCTCGATATATGTTGATAATTTCTTTTTAATCTATCTGTATAATAGGTATATTATCTATCTATATCTATGTATATTATCTATATGAACTATCTGTATAATAGGTAATTTTATTTTCTGTTTTTGCTAATTTTAATAGGTTTCATTAATATAATTGAACATTTCCCAGTTATTACCTATATGCATATATTCTTTTATGAACCATCTTTGAAGTTTTAAAAAAAGTTTACATTCTAAAGATGAAGTACACATCAGTCTAACATCCATAATCATAGTCCTTGATAATGTCTTGGTAATTGTTAATTCATAGCTTTCTCTCTTGTACAATAGTGAAATGTTTCTTATAAACCAGAAACATGTACAAATGATATTTAGGGTTTTCCAGGCAGTAGTAGTTTTCCTACATGCAAGCTGACTGGCTAGATTATTCTTGGCCTGCTTGAGTGGTAGGTTGGGAAGAATGCTGTGGTTTGAATTCATGTGACTAGAGAATTTGTTTCATACACACTTGTGGCTTTTTAAAGGGTTTCTAAATGCACACTGGGAAAGAAAAAAATAAAACCTTCCCCCCCATTTCTATTTCTGAAAAAGATGAAGTGTGAACTATAATTGCATCTTTAAGCACTTCATGATAATACATACAAGCTGACATTCTTGTTTTGTGGGGCAGGATTTCATAGCCCTTCTTGTAATCCAAATCTATGTTTTTTTTTAAAGCTTCTTTGCTTGCAAAAACTCAGAGGCTAATATATCCAGCATGAAAGATCATGAAGTTTCATAAAGTGATGCTTAAAAAGTGATCTTTGATTGTCAAGTGTGACGTGAGAATGGCTCCAAAGAAGGAAGGTAGCTAGGGAGATTTTTTTTTTTTTTTTTTTTAATGGTATGGGAGTGGGAAGAAATTCGCATTTTGACTGGGAATGGAGAATCTGAAACTCCAGGCCTAAAAGTGCTGGTTTTCATACAATTCTGGGTAGTCTAGAAGTATTGGTATCTGAGTCAACATATTTGGGGCACATATTGCCCAATTTTGAATAGAAAATCATGTGCTTGATGGTTGCTATGACTCAGATGGTAAATTGGAAATTAAATGGTAACATATTCCATACTCTTTCCCATCATAGTCTCTAATCCCCAAATTCTGGCACGTTTAAGTAAATAGTGGCCTCTTGGTTGCAGCCTTAGACTTCCACTCTCCCATACGTTTTTAATCTTTTTAGATTTACAAACCTAATTGAGAATCTGATGAAATATATGGATCCCTACCTTCGAAATAGAGACAAAGAGATGCACAGAATTTTATCCACAATTTCACTGAATTCACAGGTGTCCCTTAAAACCCCTCGCATTAAGGACTTCTGTTTTGTAGTCCCCGTGATCAAGCTCGTCCACTCATGTGGCTTTGATTATAGACTATTCGCTGATGACTGTAAATCTGTATCCCCCAGTGGGTTTCTTTCCTAAGCCCCAGGTTCCTTATTTCCATCTGCCTTTTGTGTATCTCTACCTACATGCTCACAAAGACTTCAAACTCAGTGACCACAGTAGAACTTATTTTCCAGACTTATTCCATGGTAGGCAGAAGCTCGACGGAATTGTTCACTAGACTGAGCAGGAATCCAGAGCAGGGGTGGGATAGGCTAGCTCATCTACACTTGAAGCATCTGTGTGCCACTGAGAAGATGGGAGGAGCAGAGTCCTCAGGGCACATGAGTCAAGCCAGAAAACAGCTTAAAGACCTGGTTACTGAGCCTGCAGAGAGAGCTGAAAAGCAGATCAAAGTATGAATTGCCCAGTGCAGTTGAAAAGCTGAGTAGTCCGCGCTAATAATGAGCGAGGACTCAGATGGGAAAGCAGTGTCAGCTGTGGCAAGAAGGCGCTTGATCAAAGGCACCGGAACTAGTGTTAGAAGTGTTAGAGATTGTTGATTCCCTGTTCCGTCTTTCCCTGTTAGTGGGAACTCTCTCTTAAAAAATAAACTAAAAATTCCTGATACTAATTTTTCTAGACTTTCTTATGGGTGGGGTAAGCATGTGACCAGTTTTCATCAGGAGATGTCTGCTAGGGTTTTCTGGGAGACATTTAACTTTCTGAGAAAATAAAGAATTGTATGAAGAGAGCTTATCTTTCCCTTCCTGCTTTTGAACATTGCTGTGGAAGAAATCACGTGTGGCTCTTCTGTGGCTACCTGCATATTGTAAGAGAAGATCTCGCTGATACTCTGAAGATGGCAGGAGGAGGACAGAGAAAGAGTCTGGGACCCTTGATTGCTGAGCTACTGAGCCTAGCCCAGGACTGACCATCTACCTTACCTCTGGACTTCTTATGTGTTTGAACTACTTTTAACCAATTATTCTGTAATTGTATCTTAACTGCTAGTGGAGTCCTATTCCTGGGTGTGTGGAGGAAACAAAGCCAACCCAGTGAGGCAAGTAGAGCGAGTCCAAGAGAGAGTCTGGATCTATTTGAAGTCCTGGTTGTCTGTGAATATCATCTTCAGCTCTGCTCTTGCGACATCGTCGTTCACATCCAGGGAAAAATCCCCCCTTGGACTCCTTTCCTGTAATTGGGCTTCTGGGCCATACATAGTAGGAATATTCCAACTCATGCTGTTCTTGGTGAATTTGAAGGATGATAAATCTTCAGCTCTTCCTCATTTCCTTGATTTCTTATACTCAAATTTTAGCTGTTTTAGTTAAAGGAATACTTACCACATTCTCTTAAAATTTTCATAGACCTTCAAAGCAAAAAACTGTAGAATTAAATTCTTCTATTCCTTATTCCAGCCGCCCCCCCCCCCCAGGTATTTTGCCTTGGTTTTGAAAACGGGCAGAATTGTTTCCTTTGGGCATTTTATGAAGAATATATGAGGAGGTTCAGAGTAGTACATTTTACTATCTCTCAGAATACCTTGGTCTGTATTTAGATGTATCATTTTAAAACTTTATTTTATTTTATTTTTTAATTTATTTGACAGAGATCATAAGTAGGCAAGAGGCAGGCAGAGAGAGAGGAGGAAGCAGGCTCCCCGCTGAGCAGAGAGCCCGATGCGGGCCGATCCCAGGACCGGGATCATGACCTGAGCCGAAGGCAGAGGCCCCAACCCACTGAGCCACCCAGGAGCCCCTTTAAGACTTTAATTATTAAACAGATAATTACTAAATAATTGCTCTAGTCATAATACCTAGTTGCTTCAGAAGAAGCAAACACTGGGTTTGTATACAGGAAGAAGATGTGGGTAATTATAAAAGATATGACATAGAAATTATAAGGTAGAAATAATAGAAATAATAATAAGGTAATGATAAGATGACAGAAAATTTTCCACTGTGTTCTAAAAGCATAAAAACTGGTTTTCAGTACTCAGGAGTTTGTCCACTAGGTCATTCTCAAAACCCGAGACTATCCCAAGGGAATAGTCAAATCTAAGTCAAATCTTTGTTTCATCTTCTCTGTCACCATTTTGGCACAGTCATTCGCAAATGTGTCCCAATAACTTGTGTTTTCTGCCAGAAATCCTCTTGGCGGTAATGAATTTCGTACATTCGTATTTGCTGTGTAAAGAGTGTCTTCTTCTTTGTCTTTTACTTGGCCTAGATCAGATGTCAGCGGAGACCCTTTGTCATGTGTAAAAGCCACACATTCCTTACTTGTGTCATTCCTGATTTAATACATTTAAATTATCTTCTTTAACAACAGTTGTCTTCAGATGGGATCCTATGTGAAGGCCTGTGGGGAATCCAGTCTCTTAAAAGAAGCTCTTTCCATAGTTCCTCTCATCTTTCTCTTTCTGCTTTCATTAGTGAAACCATCTTTTGAGGAAGAGAGAACATTTGAAGTTAAGAGGTTTGGTTGGGTAATTATTTACACTTTTCCTTGGAATTCTAAAGAAAGAAATCAGTTCTCTTTATGTCAGTTAAGACCTCTTCTAGGGACGCCTGGGTGGCTCAGTTGGTTAAGCAGCTGCCTTCGGCTCAGGTCATGATCCCAGCGTCCTGGGATCGAGTCCCACATCGGGCTCCTTGCTCGTCAGGGAGCCTGCTTCTCCCTCTGCCTCTGCCTGCCATTCTGTCTGCCTGTGCTCGCTCTCTCTCCCTCTCTCTCTCTGACAAATAAATAAAATCTTAAAAAAAAAAAAAAAAAGACCTCTTCTAAACATTCAGAAATGATATACTAAACAATAATACTCAGCTCTTAGAAAATCCATGTCTATAATGGGAATATAATAAACCAGAATACAAGTCATGATCTCTGGGTCCTGGGATCGACCCCTGCCACAGGCTCTGCGCTGAGTGTGGAATCTGCTTGAGAGTCTCTGCCTCCCTCTGTGCCTCCCCAACACTTGCACACACACTTTCTTTCTCTCTCTCTCAAAATAAATAAAATCTTTTTAAAAAAATTCCATAAAGATACTTGATTAAAGAGAAGCATCACTGTAAAACAAAGATATGAAAAAGCTTTATGCTGAAGAACAGAGAAATTTTCTAATAAGTTAATCATTGATTACATTGAGGACCACATCCATGTTACTTCCTTAAACTTCCCAAGTTTACCAGTGGTCTCAAAGAAGGCATAATAAAGCTCGGACTCACCTTTACTATCCGTTTCCAACTCCAGACCGGAAGGGCTGCCCTAACTACAAAATCAAGAAGTTAGAGTTATTAACTAGTCTGCTAAAAATCCTAACCCTATCATCTCCCCTCTTTCTGTAGTCACTGTGTCTTTCTGTATCCACTGAAGTCACAGCTCCAGGAACACAACATGGCTGGAGTATAAGGACCATGTGATAAAGGGCAGAATGGATGCTACAGAAATCACTTGGATGACACAGAGAGCACCCTTGGAGTGCCCTTCTAGAATGCATAGCGAAAGGACAGAGATGAAAACGATAGGTGAAAGGAAAGTATACATATGAAAGAAAGAAAATTAGAAATTAACCAGTGAATAATAGAAATCTCTAAAGGAAAAAGCAGAAGAAATAGAACAGAAGCATTAATCAAATTTGTCATTGGAGAAAGTTTCTAAGGCTGAAAATACCTGAAGAATGAAAAGGGCTTACTATTTTCTAAAGAACATATGAAAAAAACTGTACTGTATTTTGGTGATATTTTAAAAATTTCAAAGATCCTGGGGTGTGGGGGACCTACATACAACGAAACAGGAAACAATGGGTTACCTACAAAAAAGTGAAAATTATGCTGGGCAGAATTATCTTTTACAATACTGGCACAATTCTCTTTTACAATACAATATCTTTTACAATTAACTTTTACAAATTGTCTTTTACGATACTGTTCAAAGAAAAAGACAAAAACAGAGCATGGAGTAGTGGTTCTTAACCAGTATGTGCTTTATGGTGTCTTTGAATTCCCTGAAATAATACAGATTTATGTGTGTTGATACAAATTGATTTTCCTGGAAATAGAACCTCTGTCTTTCGTCATATTTTCAAGTGAAACAAAGAATCATCGTTGAGCAATATCCATAGCACTTTTTCTTTTGAAATACTTTAAAACCTAGAGAAAAGCTGCAAGAGTAACACAGAGGACTCCTGTGTATCCTTTCTCAGATTCACTAATCTTTAACTTTTGGCCATAAGTATGTCCTTCACCAACTCTCCCTGCCCATTTTCCCTTTCTCTCCCGCTCTCTTCTGTATGTGTATAAAATATATTTACCAGGTTTACTTTTGTCTTAACCATTCTCTCATTTTACACTAACACATATACGCACTATGTTGTATTATGTTACTTACTCATTTATACTTTGAGAATTGGTTGTATATATCATGCCCCTTTGCTTTTAATATTTCTTAAAAATGAAATTCGTATCTTATATAATGTCAGTATAGTTTATCAAATTCAGAAAAATCCACATTGACACAATGCTTTTATCTAATTTATAGTGTGTATTTCAGTGTTGTCAATTGACTCAATAATCTACTTTCTTGATTCCCCACCCTGCCCCTGCCAGTTTTAGATTCAGTCTTAGATTACGTATCGTATTTAGTTTCATGTTAATTTTTTTAAAGATTTTATTTATTTATTTGACAGAGAGAGAGACAGCAAGAGAGGGAACACAAGCAGAGGGAGTGAGGGTGGGAGAAGCACACTCCCCGCTAAGCAGAGAGCCCCATGTGCAGCTTGATCTCAGGACCCTAGGATCACGACCTGAGCTGAACTTAGCGACTAAGCCACCCAGGTGCTCCAGTTTCCTTTAATATGTAACATTTCCTCGTATGTTGTCTATCTTTCATGACATTGACATTTTTGAAGAATTCAGGCAAGTTATTTTATACAGTGCTCCTCATTGTGTGTGTGTTTGATGTTTCCTCGTGGTTAAATCAGATGGTGCATTCCCAGCAGGATACTAGGTATATGGTATTGTTTCATTCTTAAGGAATCACATCTGGAGGGACATGATATCCATCTATTCCTCCTTGGTGATGTTAATTTTTTTGTTCGTAAAGGTGTCTTTCCAGTGTCTCCACTCTATATTTTTTTTCCTCCCTTTCATTTAAAGCAACTTTGCACTTTAAGGCTGTGTAGATATTAGGGTGATTGTGTGGCTCAGTCAGTTAAGCATCTGAGTCTTGATTTCCGCTCAGGTCATGATCTCAGGGTCCTGGGATCGAGCGCTGCATCTGGCTCTGCACTCAGCATGGAGTCTGCTTAATCTCTCTCCCTCTGCCCCTCACCCACTTGCATGAGCTCTAAATAAATAAATAAATAATTTTTAAAAAAAGATTTTATTTATTTATTAGACAGAGAGAGAGCACAAGCAGGGTTAGAGGTAGAGGGAAGAGCAGGCTCCCTGCTGAGCAGTGGGCCCAATGTGGGGCTCCTTCCTGGGGTCCTGGGACTGTGATCTGAACCAAAGGCAGATGCTTAACTGACTGAGCCACCGCAGGTACCCCAGTAAATGAAATCTTTTTAGAGAAAGAATGTGCAAATATTTTGCTTTTCATTAGACTTTACACTTTAGGTTTAGCATCCATTGATGATTTTTGCTCACAATCATCCTTATTATGATAGTCACGAGATGCTGGTTTGTGCATCCCTACTACTCTCTCCATTTTATGGGAGAATTATCAATGTCACAAAATTCTGCACCGAATTTTCTTTGTTATTCCTGCTGAGCAAGTAGTCCAATGTGGAGCTCAGTCCCTAGACTCTGGGATCATGACCTGAGCCAAACGTAGATACTTAACAACTGAGCCACCCAGGCGCCCTGAGTTTGATAAGTTCTTTATAGATTTTGGATACGAGCCCTTTATCTGATAAGACATTTGCAAATATCTTCTCCCATTCAGTTGGTTGTCTTTTGGTTTTGTCAACTGTTTCCTTTGCTCTGCGAAAGCTTTTTATCTTGATGAAGTCAATTCTTGATGAATGACTAGTTCATTTTTGCTTTTGTTTCCCTTGCCTTTGGAGATGTGTCTAGTAAGAAATTGCTGCAGCTGAGGTCAAAGAGGTTTCTGCCTGTGTACTCTAGAATTTTGATGGACTCCTGTCTCACATTGAGGTCTTTCATCCATTTTAAGTCTATTTTTGTGTGTGGTGTAGGAAGTGGTCCGGTTTCATTCTTTTCATGTGGCTGTCCAATTTTCCCAAAACCATTTGTTGAAGACACTGACTTTTTCCATTGGATATTCTTTCCTGCTTTGTTGAAGATTAGTTGACCATACAGTTGAGTGTCTATTTCTGAGTTCTGTATTCTGTTCCATTGATCTACATGTCTGTTTAGTGCCTGTACCATACTGTCTTGATGATGACAGCTTTGTAATATAGCTTGAAGTCTGGACTTGTGATGCCACCAGCATTGATTTTGTTTTTCAACATTCCCTTGGCTATTCGGGGTCTTTTCTGCTTCCATATAAATTTTAGGATTATTTGTTCCATTTCTGTGAAGAAAAAAAAAATTGATGTAATTTTGATAGGGATTTCATTGAATGTATAGATTGCTCTAGATAGCAGTAGAACAGTATTTGTTCTTCCAGTCTGTGAGCATGGAGTGTTTTGTCATTTCTTTGTGTCTTCCTCAATTTCTTTCATGAGTATTCTATAGTTTTCTGAGTACAGATTCTTTGCCTCTTTGGTTAGATTTATTCTTAGGTATCTTACAGTTTTGGGTGCAATTATAAATGGGATTGATTCCTTGATATCTCTTTCTTCCACCTTTAGCAGTTTTGGAGTGGAGTCTTTCCGGTTTTCCACATAGAGTATCTTGTCATCTGCAGAGTGCAAATTTGACTTCTTCTTTGCCAATTCGGATACCTTTTATTTCTTTTTGTTGTCTGATTGCTGAGGCTAGGACTTCTAGTACTATGTTGAATAGCAGTGGTGACAATGGACATCTCTGCCATGTTCTTAACTTTAGGGGAAAAGCTCTTAGCTTTTCCCCATTGAGAATGATATCCACTGTGGGTTTTTCATAAATGGCTTTTATGATATTGAGGTATGTTCCCTATATCCCTACACTGTGAAGAGTTTTAATCAAGAAAGGAAGCTGTACTTTGTCAAATGCTTTTTCTACATCTATTGAGAGTATCATATGGTTCTTGTCCTTTCTTGTATTTATGTAGCATATCATATTGATTGATTTGCAGATATTGAACCACCCTTGCATCCCGGGAATAAATCTTACTTCATCGTGGTGAATAATCCTTTTAATTTACTGTTGGATTCTGTTGGCTAGTATTTTGGTGAGAATTCTAAATGCTTCAATTTCCTTGCTGGTTATAGGTCTGTTCAGGTTTTTCTCTTTCTTTCTGTTTCAGTTTGGTTAGTTTATGTGTTCCCTAGGAGAGCATCCATTTCTTCCAGATTGTCTAATTTGTTGGCATATAGTTGCTTACAACGTATTCTTATAATTGTTTGTAGTTCTTCAGTATTGGTTGTGATCTGTCCTCTTTCGTTCATGATTTTATTGATTTTGGTCCTTTCTCTTTTCTTTTTGATCAGTCTGATCAGGGGTTTATCAATCTTATTAATCCTTAAAAAAACCAGCTCCTAATTTCATGGATCTGTTCCTCTTCTTTTGGTTCCTATTTCATTGATTTGTACTCTGATCTTTATTTTCTCCTGCTGGATTCAGGCTTTATTTGCTGTTCTTTCTCCAGCTCCTTTAGGTGTAGGGTTAGGTCATATACTTGAGACCTTTCTTGTTTCTTGAGAAAGACTTGTATTGCTACATACTTTCCTCTCAGGACTGCCTTTGCTGCATCCCAAAGATTTTGAACAGTTGTGTTTTCATTTTCATTTGTTTCCATGAATTTTCTTAAGTTATTCTTTAATTTCCTGGTTGAGCCATTCATTCTTTAGTAGGATACTGTTTAGCCTCCATGTATTTGAGTTCTTTCCAACTTTCCTCTTGATTGAGTTCTGGTTTCAAAGCACTGTGGTCTGAAAGTATGCAGGGAATGATCCCCATCTTTTGGTACTGGTTGAGATCTGATTTGTGACCCAGGATGTGATCTATTCTGGAGAATGTTCCATGTGCACTAGAGAAGAATGTGTATTCTGTTGCTTTAGGATGGAATGTTAAGAATATATCTCTGAATTTAATTGGTCCTGTGCATCTTTTAAAGCCCTTATTTCCTTGTTGATCTTTTGCTTAGATGATCTGTCCATTTCAGTGAGGGGAGTGTTAAAGTCCCTACTATTACTGTATTATTATTGATGTGTTTCTTTGTTATTAATTGGCTTATATAATTGGCTGCTCCCATGTTAGGTGCGTAAATATTTACAACCTACTTGTGATCTCTGTCAAATAATAAATAAAATCTTTAAAAAAAAACTATTCAGCCATAATTTGCATATTTTCCTTAATAGGTTACATTTTAATTGAAGTCTACTTAAAATTAGGGAGGAGGGAAGATCTCTGGATTTCAGGTTTTTTTAAAGAACTGATAATTGATTAAAAAGGTTGATGTAAGCATGTGCAATGGTGACTTCAAACTCAACTCCTGGCTTAATACTGATGGAAGTAATCTGCCTCATAGTCCCAGAAGGACTGTGCAAATCGTTAAGTCACTTGTAGATTCTCACCTAAAAATAATTCCGAATCTTAGAACCTTCCTCACAAGGAGTTTTTCTTGTACTGATTCTCGGAGTCTTGGTGGGCATCTGAACTGGTCCTTTCACTTTGAGATTCTTCTGATCTAGTTGGCCCATATCTCTCCCAGAGATTTTACATTGCATCTGGTTAGAGTAATTCTAATTCTGTGAATTGTCACCTCTGGTTCCATGGGTGCCTTCCTGTGTCTTTAAAAGCCATGGCTGTGGTGCAGCTTCCTGACAGCCTTGTTCTGGGAGATCAGACAGAGGGGAGTGGGGAGCAGGAGTGGGGTGTCCAGAGCTCTGCTGTAGCTGCCTGCCTCCACATCTTCCTCAAAGTGAGGAGTTCAGTTTTTGTTATTGTGTTTTAAGATTTTGTTTATTTGACAGACAGAGATCACAAGTAGGCAGAGAAAGAAAGGGGGGAAGCAGGCTCCCCGCCGAGGAGAGACCCCGATGCGGGACTCGATCCCAGCACCCTGGGACCATGACCTGAGCCAAAGGCAGAGGCTTTAACCCACTGAGCCATCCAGACACCTCAGGAGTTCAGTTTTTAAATGCTGAAAAGAGAGCCATTTTTTCCTCATCTTGCAGTCATCTAAAAACAATGACTATAGTAAGAAATGGAGACATAAGTTCTGTGTTTGACACTTGGAGGAATCTGCAGCCCCAGACAAGAAGACGTGGAGATAGAGCAGCAGATGTAATGAAGAGCAAACAGAAATGAGAAGGACCCACTGAGGGAGGCCACTGAGGGTTATCAGCAAATGCAGTGAAGGTCAAGTAAAGGTGAGGGGGCGCCCAGCATGGACACGTCAGGCAAGAACGCAGGTTTCCACAGAACTGGCATGCTCCGAGGGAAAACCAGCCGTCTCTTGTCTGTAACAAGAACAGAACACAGCCAAGTGCCAGGACTCCTCAGGTGGGACTTGACGTGAGATCTCATGCAGCAGGGAGGGCGGAGGCTGAACACAGGCTGTAAGCCGTTTTTGTACAGCGCTGCCTGTTGTGAGGTAGGTTGAAGGAGAGTCAGCAATGACTCATAGATCGTGGTTAGTTTTTGAGAAATGAAGGTAAAAAACCCAGTTTTCATTTATAACCTGCGTCACAAAGAGAATTCCCACCAAGCTGGAACGTGCCCCCGGACTTCCCTAATATGAACTTCTGGTACATATTTGACACATGAATAACTCCTCTCTTTCAGAAATCAGTAATAAATCAAAAGGAATCCACACCAGAGGAAAATTTGACCAGCATATAGCCATGAAGTTTTTAATTAATGAAGTAATCACCTCTTAAAATTATTTTTAACGGGGTGCCTTGCTTGCTTGGTGCAGCATGTGACTTTTAATCTCAGGGGTCATGGGTTCAAGCCCCACGTTGGGCATAGAGCCTACTTTAAAAAATTATACTGAAGGAGATAATGAAGCAGGGACAAGTGTTTTTTAGTTTCAGTTTTCATATAGAGACAAGATTTATCTCCCATAAGACCCATGAGGTGAGGCATTTCCCAAATGTGGGAAAGGGATTCAAATCCTGGGCACCCAAAAAGAGTATAAAATGCCACTAAACCAGAGATGTGTTGGGGGGGGAAATGTGCCCATGCACACACACACGCACACACACGAAGTTTTGTCTCCTTTTGCTGAACTCAGCAGTTATCAATCTCTTGTTTAATTAAACCAGATTTTACTTTCAGCTTTAAGGAAACTTTGAACATTATCCTTCTGCCTCAATACTGATTTTAGTTCTTAAATCTGGCTTAACTTCTTAACAGTGTAGGTGTGACATACTGCTTTATTCTTAATCTCCCTCATTCTTTGTAGGGCTTCTTCTTCGCTACAGGGAATATGATTGTCCTAGCTTAGTTTTCATTTTTCATCATTACCATTTTTAAAAAGGAAAATGAAGCAAAGCACTTATATCTGTAATTTGATTTTTCTAGATTGGTCTTCCAGACAAGAAATAATAATACTGTGATTAGAGGTCTTGGAAAATGTACTTTCTTTCTCATATTGAAGCCTTGCTAATATTGGGACCAGGGAGAATTTTTTTTTTTTTTAAGATTTTATTTATTTATTTGACACAGAGAAAGATCACAAGGAGGCAGGGAGGCAGGCAGGTGGCAGGGCGGGAAGCAGGCTCCCTGCTGAGTAGAGAGCCCGACATGGGGTTTGATCCCAGGACCCTGAGATCATGACCTGAGCTGAAGGAGGAGGCTTAACCCACTGAGCCACCCAGGCACCCCCAGGGAGAATTTCTTAGATTTTCTACCAGTTTTTTTCTTTGCTACCTATCACAAATTCGTTTCCTTATGAACATTTCAAAGTGTAGTTAAGCTAAAGAGAATACTTCTTTAATTAAGCTGTCTAATGTTTGTAGCAAATAATAATTTTAAATTCTTTTAAAATTTTTTTAAATTCTTAAGTTCTTTTATTTCCAAGAGTAGGATGAATAGAATGAATGACAGTATTCTATAAAGTAATATCATATGTAGCCATGATGGTTCAACAGGTTCAAATCAGGAAGATCCCATTAGAGTTGTTTTTTCTGCCTCTCTGCATTCAATCTGTACTGTAAGTTGGCCTCAGAAACTATTCTCAGTCCTTCATCTGTAAAAATGGAGACCACTATGAAAGGATCTCATTTATTTATTCCTTTTTCACCCAACTGTCCATTTGTTCCTGTATCCAGGATATAAGAATGATCGATTATCTCTCTCCTTAAGAAATATGGTGAAGATACATTTGTAATTAGCTGTAATTCAGTGTGATAACTGCCATAAAAGTAGGTCATTTAGGATGCTACGAGGGCACCGTATTGATGGTACTTGTATGTATTAACTATCTTTCAGTGTCTGAAAACTCAGTTTCGAACCTTTGAAGAGAAATGACTTTGTATTTTTGCCTGATAAGTGTCCTGTAGTCAAATATTGTGATTTCTTAATCATTCTGCAAGCTTAACTTATTCCCCAGGAAATCAAAGTCTTTTTATTTTAAAAGATTTAATTAATTAATTTATTTGAGAGAGAGAGGGAGGGAGAATATACAGAGAGTGAGAAGGAGACGCATACTCCCCACTGAGCAGGGAGCCCAATCTGGGACTCAGTCCCAGGACCCTGAGATGATGACCTGAGCTGAAGGCAGATGCTTAACCAGCTGAGCCACCCAGGCGCCCCTGGAAATCAAAGTCTTAATGCTAAGTTTGCTATGTTTAACTGCTTTATATAATAGAAATAAGTTTCTATTTCAGTTATTACACTTTCCTAATTCAATTCACATTCCAACCCATCTTTTCAAACTTCAGTTAAAAATAAATACACTGAAACATGTTGTTTTCCTAAAAACATTATTGGAGTGGACGGTCATGCTTCTGAGCTGATTAATTCTTTTTTAAGATTTTATTTATTTATTTGACAGAGAGAAAGATCACAAGTAGGCAGAGAGGCAGGCAGAGGCGGGGGAAGCAGGCTCCCCCCTGAGCAGAGAGCCCCATGCGGGGCTCAATCCCAGAATCCTGAGACCATGACCCAAGCCAAAGGCAGAGGCTTAACCCACTGAGCCACCCAGGTGCCCCTAAAGATTTTATTTATTTATTTGACAGACAGAGATCACAAATAGGCAGAGAGGCAGGCAGAGAGAGGGGGGTGGGGAAGCAAGCTCCCCACTGAGCAGAGATCCCAATGCGGGGCTCGATCCCAGGATCCTGAGACCATGATCCAGGCCAAAGGCAGAGGCTTAACCCACTGAGCCACCCAGGTGTCCCTAAAGATTTTATTTATTTATTTGACAGAGAGAGACACATCAAGAGTGGGTACACAACCAGGGGGAGTTGGAGAGGGAGAAGCAGACTTCTGCTGCACAAGGAGCCAGTTGCGGAGCTCGATCCCAGGACCCTGGAATCAGGACCTGAGCCAAAGGCAGATGCTTAATGACTGAGCCACCCAGGCGCCCCTTAATTTTCTTCTTGATATAGAAAATAACATTTGCCTAGTTGCTTCTAGGCAAACAAGACCATGGAGTTCTCCAAGAACCCAATCTGAGATTTGCAAAGCTGCTAAAATATTTTAAGACAAATGAGAATATGTAAACATACATGTTATCAACTGTTTCATATTTGTGTTTCAGAGATAATAAGCTTCTAATGAGCCACAAGAGCCCAGTGGGATTAAGGATGTAAATTTAAAAATCCAGATTCTTTCCTGTATTAACATATCTGGCTGGAGTTCTGTTTTCTCTGAATGTGAAAACACCAAGTCATAATTTCTCAAGAGGGATGCTTATTACATTATTAAAAACAGTGAATACAGGATAAATAGCAGACCAAGTATAGACCAATGATGAAAGTTTGTCATGAACTAAGGGTTATGATTAATCCAATTTTGTTCATTTGTCTAGAATTGGAAGGAGAAAGGAAAAAAAGAAAAAAAGGATAGATGGATTATATTATAGAGTTTATAGTGGGTTTACAGAAAGAAGGAAGAATAAATTAGATTTGAGTTTACAGTGAAATTTGAACTCAAAACCACAGGTTGTGAGACTAATCTTTTAACCTTTGTATGTGCGCACACACACAATTTTATAGAAAATGATAAGCAAAAGCAACACCTAGAGTCTATAGTGCTTAGCACATAATATGGTCATTAGTATCTGTTTCTGGAGATTGTTGAAAATTCTCTATTTTGAAAGAAGGTTTTGAGTGAAAGCAGGGATTGGCACTTCACAGCCCACAGGCCAAATCTGGCCTGTGATATGCCTTTGTAAATAAAGTTTTATTAGAGTTCACTGTGTTCGTTTATTTATATATTGTCTATGTGTGTTTCTGCACTACGTTTACAGAATTGAGTAGCTTAGAAAGTGACTGTGTGGCCCTCAAAGCTTTAAATATTTACTCACTGGCCTTTTACAGAGTAGGTTGCCAACATCTGAGTGTAATCCTCAGTTTCAGCCCATATGCAGATTGTATATTTCTTATAATCCAGTTAGCTTTGTAAAGTTAATCTGTTTGTTATGTTGAAAACTGTCTTGGTCCCCTGATTTTCCCCAACTTTTTCATACTTAGAGAAAATTTTGAAGAATGTCTTATGCCTTTAACATAAATCATTAGTTGAAATTTTGCCATACTTGCTTCATCTGTTCATCTCTCCATGTACATGTGCATGTACACATACATGCTTTTTTGTTGCTGCTGCTGCTGCTGCTGAATTACTTTAAATTTTTTTTAAAGATTTTATTTATTTATTTGACAGAGATCACAAGTAGGTCGGGGGGTGGTGGGGGGGAAGCAGGCTCCCCACTGAGCAGAGAGCCCGATGCGGGGCTTGATCCCAGGACCCAACCCACTGAGCCACCCAGGTGCCCCAAATTATTTTAAAGTTACAGATACCATGCTCCTTCGGCATACACTTCTAAGAATAGGAGCATTATTCTACATAAACCATTGTTTTAAAATTTAAAGACACATGTATGCTATAAGCCCAAAACATATATAATTTACTTTTTTATTTGAGTGATTTCTTTGGACTTTGTGTCTGTTGCCAGTCATAGCCTCTCAAATGGAAGCACACTATCAGTACCACAAGTAAAAGCTGTAAAGCTTTTAAATATGTGGAACTCACATACGTACATGCATTTCTTTTAGACTTTAAGTGTTTTGCTCTATGAGTGGCTCAAAAGCAGTGCAGTAACCTTTATAACTTGTTAGACACAGGGGCGCCTGGGTGGCTCAGTGGGTTAAAGCCTCTGCCTTCAACTCAGGTCATGATCCCAGGGTCCTGGGATCGAGCCCCATATCGGGCTCTCTGCTCGGCGGGCAGCCTGCTTCCCCCGCCTCTCTCTGCCTGCCACTCTGCCTACTTGTGATCTCTGTCAAATAAATAAATAAAATCTTTAAAAAAAAAAAAAAAACTTGTTAGACACAGACCTGGAAGGCCTACTAGAGAGGGCAAAGGTGGAACTGAGTAAGCAATCCCTGTGATACTCAGGCTTTGAGAAACTACCTTCAGACTCACAAAGTATTAGATATTAGAGCTCAGAGGGGAGCAGTTTAAAACCTCTTAGTCTTTCCTTGTACCTCCAGTCTCTTACAAAAAATTAACAGTAAAGCTAAAGATTTAGCTTAATTTAGAGAAATTACATTTCTCTCCTTTTTTAAAAAATCTTTGTCCTCTGTACAACATAGAATGTGTTCCTCTATTTAGCAATTCCATAAAAAGTGGTTTGCAGCCTCCAGACACAAGTTATCTACCTAACTTCAGAGAATGTACATAGTATGGGTGTGCCTTTGTACATGGAGAAAGAACGCTGACCAAAAAACAAAAAAAAGCCGGCTGAGAAAGCACACCTATGGTTAGCCTCAATCTTCATCTATAGAACTGCAGTCAACTTTCTGTGCTTCACAGCCAAGATGCACAGGAGATTTGCAGAACTTCTCTACCACGAAAGAGAGAGACCAAAAGAAAGAGAAAAAGGGATCACAGAGGAAAGAAAAACAATATAATGAGAAAAAGAAAACGTAAATGAACTATAATTAATGTTCTTGTAGAAATAAGATGAAGGAATAAGAACAAGATGGTTTGTGTTTTTTTTTTAAAGATTTTGTTTATTTGTGAGAGAGAACAGAAGAACGGATTGCTGCGGGCAGAATGGGCAGAGCAGACAGAGGGAGAAGCAGGCTCCCCGCTGAGCAAGGAGGCAGATGTGGGATTCTCATCCCAGGGCCCTAGGATCATGACCTGGGCTGAAGGTAGACACTTAACCAACTGAACCACCCAGGCATCCCAAGATGGTTTTTGTTTTGTTTTATTTTGTTTTAAACAACAACAGAAGCAGAGAATTTAAAATTTGGAAACTAAGAATAGGAGAGCTGAAATTTAAAATCAGTAAAAGAAGGTGCCTGGGTGGCTCAGTGGGTCAAGCCTCTGCCTTCGGCTCAGGTTATGATCCCAGGGTCCTGGGATCGATCCCCGAATCAGGCTCTCTGCTCAGCAGGGAGCCTGCTTCCCTCTCTCTCTGCCTGCCTCTCTGCCTATTTGTGATCTCTCTCTCTCTCTGTCAAATGAATAAATAAAGTAAAATAAGATAAAAATTAAAATCAATAAAAGAAAAAAATAAGTAAAGTTGAGAAAATCTCCTAGAAAGTAGAGCAAAAAGACCAACAGATGACTTGGAGGGAGGAAAAAATTAGAAGCTTTATTTAGGTATTCCAGTGTTTGACTAATTGAAGAAGAAGAAAGTGATAAGAAGGAAATTATCAAAGTTTTAATATAAGGACATTTCCAGAAACAGAAGGACATGCATCTCCAGTAAGTTGGTGAAGAAAACTAATCTCATCAAGACACATAATCATGGGATGCCTGGGTGGCTCAATCATTAAGCATCTGCCTTTGGCTCAGGTCATGATCCCGGGGTCCTGGGATTGAGCCCCGCATCGGGCTCTCTGCTCAGTGGGGAGCCTGCTTCTCCCTGCCCCACTGCCCCGGCTTGTGTTCCCTCTCCCTCTCTGTCAAACAAATAAAATCTTTAAAAACAAAAAAAGACACATTATCATAAAATTATAGAACACTAGGGAGAAAAAGAAAATTTTTCAAACTTCTAGAGTGAAAACAGAGGTCACATAGAAAGGACCAGCAATTAGAATCATATCAGCTTTGTCAACCCAAACATGGGAAAATAGAAGAGTGGAGTAATGCTCTAATTTCAAAGAGAAAATTATTTGTCTAGAATTATATAACCAGATAAACTTTCAATCAAGTATTAGAATAAAATAAAGACATTTTCAAACATGCAAAATCACAAAAGATTTGCCTTTTTTTTTAAAAAAAGGATTTATTTATTTATTTTAAAGAGAGGGGGTGGGGGAGAGCAGAGGTAGAGAATCTCAAGCAGAGACTGACTTGGTGCTTGATCTCATGACCCTGACGCTATGACTGGATCTGAAGTCAAGAGTTGGACACAGCTGGGGCGTCTGGGTAGCTCAGTGGGTTAAAGCCTCTGCCTTCGGCTTGTGTCATGATCTCAGGTCTGGGATCGAGCCCCACATCCGGCTCTCTGCTCGGCGGGAGCCTGCTT
The DNA here is from genome assembly GCF_002288905.1 of Enhydra lutris kenyoni. NCBI lineage: Eukaryota > Metazoa > Chordata > Mammalia > Carnivora > Mustelidae > Enhydra > Enhydra lutris. The sequence continues at coordinate 41,208,416 of NW_019154097.1, forward strand.
CCCTTCCTCTCTCTCTACCTGCTTTGATCTCTCTCTCTGTTAAATAAATAAATAAAATCTTAAAAAAAAAAAAAAAGAGTTGGACACAACTGACTGAGCCCTCCAGGTACCCCAAAGATTTGCTTATTATTACACCCTTTCTCGGGAGCTACTGAAGAATGTACCAAAGATGGAGGATTAACCAAGTAAATGGAAGACCTGGGCAAGGAAGTGGGAATCAGAGCCGTAGAGGTATGAAGAATGAATACCTAAGACGGATGTTCTTAGAAAAATCCCAAGACAACACCGCAGCGGGAAAGCTAGAGAACAAGCAGTTCAGATGGAAGTGAACGGAGAGATTCAGGAAGGATGTTTGGGGAAAGGGGGAGAAAATGGAAGAGGGAATGTAAATGCCAAGAATTGTAGATTGCCTAGAGCGGAAGTCTCCCGCTGAAGGCAGTGCTTTTGGGAGTGCGTAGACGCGTAAACGATGAATCGCCAGAAGCTCGGGGAGAGTTCAAAAGATTGAGAGTTCAGAAACTCCGGGGGCACAGCTTTAGGGAGCCCCACAAGGTTTTCAGAGTGAAGATCAGAGAAAAAGCCCCTGGTGCTCTGACAGAGGGAAGGGGAAAGTAACCATTTTAAAATAAGCTCGGGACACTTACAACAGCTTGCCTTCGAGTAGACTGTTGCCAAAGTCTAACCAACCAACTTGGGGGAAGGGAACAACCCAACTCTAGCTCCTCCAGTTTTCCTGTCTTACCTAAAGGAGTCAGAGGGGAAGCTGAGAAGCACTTACAATTGTCACAACCCAGGCACACAGGCTCACTAAAATACTTAGATGTGATTATGGGATTATAGAACATTTCTCCCCCATTCCCTAAACACACATGCCCTACCACCACGCCAGTCAGGCTCTTGTGCAGTAACAGTGCGTTACTACTAAAAGAACTACAATGCTCAGATTCTACTTTTAAAAGAAGAGCAGCAAAGAGTACAAAAACAAGGACACTTGAAAAATTTTAGCTTCTGATATGTAGCTCCAACAAACAGTAATCACGGGCTGATTTCTAGCCAGATAAACGTAAAACCGCACACCGAAGGCTTATTTGCCCTGTCCCTTTTACTCAGTATATCATGCCCACTTGTGACAAAAACAAACCTACAAGATGTGCTAAAAGAAAAAAAAGAACAGTTGGAAGAGACAATAGAAAGTATTGAAACTGGATTCATATATGCCAGAAATTTTGGAATTATCAGACTGGGTATTTAAAATAGCTATGATAAGGGACGCCTGGGTGGCTCAATTGGTTAAGCGGCTGCCTTCGGCTCAGGTCATGATCCCAGCGTCCTGGGATCGAGGCCCACATCGGGCTCCTTGCTCGGCGGGGAGCCTGCTTCTCCCTCTGCCTTTGCTGCCGCTCTGTCTGCCTGTGCTCACTCTCTTTCTCTCTCTCTCTAACAAATAAATAAATTAAAAAAAAATCTTAAAATAGCTATGATGAATATGCTAAGGACTTTGATGGGAAAATGGCTAACATGCAAGAACACCGGGGAAATGTAGGCATAGAGAGGGAACTGACAGACTCAAAAGGAAACGCTATAGAGGGCCACCTCAGTGCCTCGGTTGGTTAAATGTCTATCCTCGGCTCAGGTCATGATCGTGGGGTCCTGAGATCGAGCCCTGCATTGGGCTCCCTCCATTGAGTCTGCTCCTCCCTCTCTCTCTGCCTCCCCCAGCTTGTGCGTGCACTCTTTCTCTCTCAAATGAATAAAATCTTTTTTTAAAAAATCTCTTATAAAAAAAAGAAAAGGCTGCATACTTTATGATTCCAACTCTATGACATTGTGAAAAGGCAAAATTGAAGATAATAAAAAGATTGGGGGAAGGTAAGGAGGGATAAGTAAGTGGGGCATGGGGTTTTTATGGTAACGGAACTATTCTGCATTTAATGGACAGTGGATATCTGTCATTATGCATTCATCAAAACCCATAGAAAGTACAACACAAAGAGTGAACCCTAGTGCAAACTAAAGACTTTAATTAGTAACGGTCAGTGAATCCCAGTTCATTAATTGCAACAAATGTACTGCAGTTATTCAAGATTTTAATAGGAGAGGGAGGACACATGGGGATTGTACTTTCCGCTCAGTTTTTCCGTAAACCTAAAACTGCTCTAAAAGCTAGAGTCTAGGGACACCTGGGTAGCCTGGGGGGTAAGCGTCTGCCTTGGGCTCAGGTCATGATCTCAGGGTCCTGGGATCGAGCCCTGCATTGGGCTCTCTGCTCAGCAGGGAGCCTGTTTCCCCTCTCTCTCTCTGCCTGTCTCTCTGCCTACTTGTGATCTCTCTCATCCTGTCAAATAAATAAATAAAATCTTTAAAAAAAACTCTTAAAAACTCGAGTCTAATTTAAAAATATATGAGGTTATTATTAACTTTAGCTACAATAACAACAAATAAGTTGTGTAAGAAAATGTAAATATGTTGATATTTATATTGTCATAATAGTGGAAACTTACAGAATGTGACTTTAACCAGAAATTATTATGTAGTTTTTGAGAGAGTAGTAGAAGGGGAGTGTCGCAGCCCTGATACCCTCATCTCTCATAATAGAAAGTGGGTAACAGGAGTCAACGTCCATGCTCCTATCTGAAGGCATTTCCTTCCCTTGGGTACCCAGTTCCATCTCCCCACGTCTCCTGCATCATCGGATTTTGCTCTCCAACAGGATCTTTCCTGTCAACAAACAGATAATCCCTTAGGTCTTCTGTCTTAACATACACACACAGCCCCGTGCTTCTTGATCTAGTTGTCCCACCCCTGCCGTTCATTTCTTTGCTTCCTTTTACATCAGAACTGACGTTTTCTGTACTCCCTTGTCTCCAGTTCCTGTCCATTTTCTATTTTACATCCACTCCATACAGAATTTTATAGCTACCATTCTACTTAATTTGCTCTTGTCATATTGATGGTGACCTTCATGTTGCTATATCGAGTGGTCAATTACCGTCTTAGCTCCCAGCCTCTTTTTGGTACAGTTGATTACTTCCTCCTCGATAGGTTTCCTTCACTTGGTTTTAAGGACACCACTTTTTAAGTTTTCCTTCTGTGTTACTGGTAGCTTCTTTTCAGTCTTTGCTGTTTCTTCCACTTCTGCCTGACTTAATGCCAGAATGCCCCCGTATCTCAGTCTTAAGTCCTCTGCTGTTGTTTCTCTACCCTGAGCCCCTGGGTTATCTTTTCAGGTATCAAGGCTTTAAATACCATCTGTAAATTGATGATTTTCAAATACATATATCCCAACCCAGGCTTCTATGAACTCTAGGCTTGTATATCCAGTTGGTGACTTGACATTTTCATTTATCGTCCAGTAGACATCTCAAGCTTAACATACCCAAAACTAAGCTACTGATCTTCCCCCTGAAAAATATGCTGGAGCCAGAACATTTCCTAATTCAGTTAATGGCAACTCCATATTTCCACTAATAGTTGCTTAGGCCAAAAACCATGGAATTATCCTTGACTTCTGCTCTGTCACACCCCACATCTGATCTGTATAATATAGAAAAATAAAGACCGACATACTTACCACTTCTCACCACCTCCTTGTCATCCTCTCTTGGCTGGATTACTGCTGTAACCTCCATACTGCTGTCCTAGGCCCTCTACAATGTAAACAGAGCAATTAGGGTGATCCTTTTAGAATGCAAGTTCAATCATGGTACCTATTTGCTTCCCATTTCACTACAGTGGACAAACTACTTAATTCTCTGTGACTTAGTTGCTTCATTTGTAAAATAAATAACACCTCCCTGCAGAGACTGTGGGATTCAGTGAGATAATACATAGGAAGCACGCACTTAACCCGAACCTGAGGCAGTACTGTTAACTGCCGTTCTTACTACTTTTATTTCCCAGTGCGCCCTCCATGTCAGGAGCCTACTTTTTACCTCTCATCATGCCTTTAGGGCTTGAGGTGAGAGGGATCTGTAGGAATGTTTGGATTCTGAGTGCCTGGCTCATTGCTGTCAAGCACAGTCCTCAGTCCATTAGTACCAGAGAATAGCATGTCCGAAATTACTGTTCATTTAACCAAAGGAAATTCCATCCCTGACTTTGCAGTTTTTACAGGCAACGTAGTGCTGGGTTTCCTACGCTAACTAGGAATTGCTTCGTCAATAGAAAGTGTTCTTATATGTGCCATAGTTTCTCTCTTTTGAAGCATTTGTTCCCTAAAGGATAATGAAGGGAGGCAGCTTTCCACGTATTTTTTGATAGAGCCTTTTATCTGATGTCTTATCCTGACCCCTTTTTGGTTTGTTTTTATGAAATTTGTGACATGTAATTTGGGGTGTTCCCCCCTTCATATAAGCCTTATCTCTCTGGAACTATAGCTTCCTGGAAGACTCTTAAATATTTCATGTTCCCACTCATCTTTTCTGTCGTGCCTTGCTAGTGAACTGAGAAAAGGGAAGATTTAACTGTAAGATTTGTTAATGACAGTGCTGGGGGAGGGCCTTCTAAGCCTCACTCTGCCAGCGAAGTGCTGTGTAACCCCCTGGGCTTTCACTAAACCTTCTGCTTGAATTCTGGTAGAAGAGCCTAGCTAAAGGAGAGGAGAGCCAGTTTTTGGAGTCCGAGGATATGAAGAATATAAGAAAAGTTGCGTGGGGGCCTAACCCACTAACTGAAAGAGGGACTAGGTACAAATGAGCCTTGTTCTGTTCAGTGATGCAGCCGGGACACAGGACCCTAACTAAGCCTGAGCAGCGTATGCCCCAGGGGCTTGGAAGGTGGGGCCTGGGACCCCTGAAAGAGGGAGAAGGAGAGACACCCGAGAATCTGGTAGGGGAAGAAAAACACAAAGAGGAACAAGAAAAACGTCCACTTGGCTTGAGCCCCTGCACTGGTTCTAGTGTGCGCTTGCAGACGGGCACAGTGGAAGTCAGAATTAACATGAAACACACTCCAGGGGCTTAGATACTTCCTACATCAGAAAGCTAATCGGAGGGGCGCCTGGGTGGCTCAGTGGGTTGGGCCGCTGCCTTCGGCTCAGGTCATGATCTCAGGGTCCTGGGATCGAGCCCCGCATCGGGCTCTCTGCTCTCTAGGGGAGCCTGCTTCCTCCTCTCTCTCTGCCTGCTTGTGATCTCTCTGTCAAATAAATAAATAAAATCTTAAAAAAAAAAAAAAGAAAGCTAATCGGAAAGTAATACGATGTTGTATGTCAGTTATAGCTCAGTAAACTGGGGGTGCGAGGAGCACTGTGCAGGAAGCTGGAACAATTTTGGGGCTGTGGTGATAGGGTAGAACAGAAAGGATTCTTACATGCAGATTCTTCAGGGAGCAACTAGACCAGACCCCCCGCTGCCCCCGCCGCCGCCCCCATGACCTGGGATTATTCTAGGGTCTGAGAGAGATGCTAGTAGCTTTTGAAACAGCCCTGGTGGATGCGGTGTTGTTATCCTGCACCCCCTTAACTTCCACCGTGATGCGTCTCTGAAGACGTGCCTGCATCCAAAAGTCCGACATCTCTGTTTAATGTAGGCGTCTATGGGACAGTAAAGAATGGAGCAGGTTTCAGAAACTGCAGAGAAAGAGACAGGCAAAAACACATTCATTCTCTGAGTTTCAGAGGGAGTGCTGCTTTTAGAAGTCGATCAGTCATCTTATAACCAAGGAAGAATCCCTTAGGTCTGTGGGCTTTAGGTTTCATCATTCAGAAGCTTTATTTTTGCTCGGAGAGACTACTCAGTGACTGTCTTCCCAGTAACCATCTGTAGTTTCTCACCATACTTTCTCAAGTTCAGCAATTATCGAACTTTGGCTCATGGAGACCTTCTTTACTTTGGATTGGCACAAATAGTTCCTAGCTTTTTTGCTTTTGCAGTGTTGAAACAAACATCCTGGTATTTAAAGAGTGTGTGTTTGTGTGTGTTAGCAGTAAATTTTTAGCATTAGTTACTGGCTTAATTTGTTCAGTTTTGTTCTTGAAGTATAACTTACAGAAAAATTACACAAATCATAGCTCTGTAAATGATACAACCTGGGACGTCTGGGTGGCTCCGTTGGTTCGGTGTCTGCCTTCAGCTCAGGTCATGATCCCAGTGTCCTGGGATTGAGTCCCTTGCCAGGCTCCTTGCTCAGCGGGGAGCCTGCTTCTCCCTCTGCCTGCTACTCCCCCTGCTTGTGCTTGCCCCCTCTCTCTCTCTGACAAATAAATAAATAAATAAATAAATAAAAATCCTTTTAAGAAAAAATGAGTACACCTTCACAATTGATACCCATATAAAGACTGAAAATTTCCAGCACCCTGGAAGCCTCTTTCATCTCCTTCCCAATCACGACCACCTCCCTCCTCCCCAGAGTAAACAGTATCCTGATTTCTAACATCATGAAGTTGTTTTGCCATTTTATAAACTTTGAAGTATTTTAAATGGAGACACATATGTCATTTTTAGGGGCCTGGCTTTTATCCCCCTCGTCATTATGTGTTGGGATTCATCTATGTTATTATCATAGCAGTAGTTTATTTTTCTTAATTGCTATTCAGTATCATTATATACCACATTTATTTATTTATTCATTCTAATTGCATTGCTTACAATGCCATCTTAATCAATAACCAAGTATTTGTATACAAGGGTCTGTTTCTAGGTTCTTCATTCTGTTTCATTGATATGTTTGTCCATATTTGTACCAAAGCTTTTCTGTCTTCAGTCTAACTTAATTATTATCTTTATATATGTAATAATATATATTAAAATATATTATAAGAATTATAACTCTATGTGTGTATATGTATGAAGATATATAATTGGCTTATTATAGCTGTATAACAATACGTCTTAATATCTAGTAGAGTAAGTCCCCCACTTTGTTCTTTTTAAGATTACTTTGATTATTCTTGGCCCTGTGCATTTCCGTATAACTTTTGCAATCACCTTAAAATCACCCCTGCCCCCCTGCCCAAAAAAGTGTGCTAGAATTGGGGTACCTGGGTGGCTGAGTGGGTTAAAACCTCTGCGTTCGGCTCAGGTCATGATCCCAGGATCGTGAGATCGAGCCCCGCATTGGACTCTCTGCTCAGCAGGGAGCCTGCTTCCCCCTCTCTCTCTCTGCCTGCGTCTCTGCCTACTTGTGATCTCTGTCAAATAAGTAAATAAATAAAATCTTTTAAAAAAAATGTATGCTAGAATTTTGATTGGAATTCCTTTGTTGAGGAGAATGAACATCCTTACTATATTGAATCTTTTAACCCCTGTAAGTGGTCTCTCTATTTATTTGGTCTTTAATTTCTCTCAATAATGTTTTATAGTTTTCTGTGTAAAGATCTTATACATCTTGTGTAGATTTATTCTTAGGTATCTGGTGGGGGTTTTTCGATGTTGTAAATGGTGTTATTTTTTAAAGTTACTTCCTTAATATCGCTTGTATTAAAACATAATTTTAAGGATGCCTGGGTGGCTCAGCAGGTTAAGTGGCTGCCTTTGGCTCAGGTCATGATCCTAGGGTCCTGGGACCAAGTCCCACATCTGGCTCCCTGCTCAACAGGGAACCTGCTTCTCCTTCTGCCTGCCACTCCCCCTGCTTTTGCACACGCTCTCTCTCTCTGAGTTAAAAATAAATAAATTATTTAAAATAAAATAAAGTAACCTAATTTTATATACTAAAAAGGGTAGGGCACCTGGGTGGCTCAGTTGGTTAAACAACTGCCTTCAGCTCAGGTCATGATCCCACAGTCCCTGTATCAAGTTCCACATCAGGCTCCCAGCTCTATGGGGAGTCTGCTTCTCCCTCTGACCTTTTCCCCTTTCAAGCTCTCTCTCTCAAATAAATAAAAATTTTTTTTAAAGATTTATTTATTTATTTATTTGACAGACACACAGGGAGAGAGGGAACAGAAGCAGGGGGAGTGGGAGAGGGAGAAGCAGGTTTCCCTCTGAGCAGGGACCCCGGATGTGGGACTCGATCCCAGGACCCTGGGATCATGACCTCAGTCGAAGGCAGACACTTAATGACTGAGCCACCCAGGTGCTCCTCAAATAAATAAAATTTTTTTTTAAAGGGTAAGTTTTTAATTATAAGATTTTATGAGGTTAAAAGTATATAACTTTATATATCATTTCATATCTAATATTCAAATTATTATGAGAATATAGAGGACATTAAGAAAAGTAAATTGGCAGGGGGCACCTAGGTGGGTGAGTTAGGTAAGACTTTGGCTCAGGTCATGATCCCAGGGTCCTGGGATCAAGCCCTGCATCAGGCTCCCTGCTCAGCAGGGAAACTGCTTCTCCCACTTCTCTCTGCTCGTGCTTTCTCTTGCTATCACTATCACTATTTTTCTCTCTCTCTCTCTTTCAGATAAATAAAATCTTTAACAAAAAAAAGAAAGAAAGAAAGAAAGAAAAAAGCCAGAAAGAAAAGTAAATTTGGAATAAATCTAAGATTTGTAATGGTGAAGATTTCAAAAGGATATCAGGAGGAGTCTGTTCCTGAATTGTGTGAATTCTCTGTTGGTTGCTTGAGAGAGATGGCCCAGGGCTTGCTTTCTCGCTCAGCTAAAATGATTGGGGCTTGGAATGTTAGGATGCTTTTTTCTACTTCAGATACTCTGAGGCCTCTCCCAGCCAACCCACATTTGGGAGCACACAGGCAAATGTACAACAGTTGAGACCAGAGTGAATGGGAATTTCACTCAGTCCTTCAATGCTAACTGTTTTTAAACTAACAGGTTTCCCTCCCATTCTAAAACTCACTAAGAATGAAGCAGTAAATCCATCCACCATCAGGCATTGCAAGTATCATGAAGTGATGATGACACTGTTTCCTTAAATTCACAGTTGGCTTTTTTTTTTTTTCCAGGTCTATAAAGGAGAATTTCAGCTCCCTGAATTTCTTAAAGAAAAACCTCAGGTACTGTATCTGCTTCTGTTCTTAATGTGATAGATGGGCTCTTGTGTCAGAGGGATCTTTTTAAAGAGTGCTGTGCTGGTGGTAAAAATTGGCCTCTGGTAACTGTTGGTTTTAACAGTACTTTAACACAGCCTTAATTTGAGAGAGCTCAGTGTCAGTGTCTTCCAGAATTAGGGAACTACTTTATTGATGACTAAAATCTGATTGCTGGAGGTGACTTATAAACCATACAGTATTCCACATATAAGAAGCCTGGTAAGCAGGCTCCAAGATGGAGGAGGAATAGGAGACCTAAATTTCATCTGGTCCCAAGAATTCAGCTAGAGAGTTATCAAGCCATTCTGAACACCTACGAACTCAACAGGAGATTTAAGAAAAGAATAGCAACAACTCTATGAACAGAAAAATGACCACTTTCTGGAAGTCATAATCTGTCCCTTCATTGTATTTAACTTTTGTGTGTGTGTGTGTGTGTGTATTATATATATATAAGTTTTTCTTTCTTTAAAATTTTAGGATGCAGATTCTTCTAACAGACCAAAATATACCCTAAATCTAGTGTATGGTTTTGTTCTGTTAATCTGACTGATCATATTCTCCCCCCTTTTTTTAAATCTTTCTTCTTTCTTTTTTCAATCAACTTCTTACCAATTCCTTTTTTAAAATCTTTTCTAATTTTCATTTTTACAGTCCTATTCCATCCCTTCATTGTATTTACCCTTATTTTTCTATATATCTAAGTTTTCCTTTATTTAAAATTTTGGGAGGCAGTTTCTTCTAACAGACCAAAATAATTCAAAAGCTAATGGGTGGCTCTGTCCTATTGACCAGCCAGATCATATTCTTTTTTTTTTTTTTTTTTTTAACCCCCTGGTTCCAGATCTCTTCTGATTTGCTTAGTGTATATTTTTCTAGGTCACTGTTACCCTTGTAGCATTTTGTTCTCTTGTTCATCTGTTATTCTCTGGACAAAATGACAAAAAGGAAAAACTCACCTCAGGGGGAAAAAAAACAGTATCGACTGCCAAGGAACTAATCAACATGGACATTAATAAGATGTCGGAACTAGAGTTCAGAATAACAATTATAAAGATACTAGTTCGGCTTGAAAAAAGCATAGAAGATACTAGAGAATCCCTTCCTGGATAAATAAAACTAACCAAGTCGAAATAAAAAAGGCTATTAATGAGGTGCAATAAAAAATGGAGGCTCCAACTGCTAGGATAAATGAGGCAGAAAAGAGAATTATGATCTAGAAGACCAAATGATGGAGAATAAAGAAGCTGAGAAAAAGAGAGATAAACAACTATTGGATCACAAGGAGAGAATAGAGAGATAAGTGAGATTAGAGAGATAAGTGATACCATAAAGTGAAACAATATTAGAATTGGGAAGAAGAGAGGGGGCAGAAGATATATTAGAGCAAATTATAGCAAAGAACCTCCCTAATTTGGGGAAGGAAACAGCCATCAAAATCCAAGAGGCACAGAGAATCCCTTCAAAATGAATAAAAATAGGTCAATACCCCAACATATATTAGTGCAACTTACAAATCTCAGAGACAGAGAAAATCCTGAAAGCAGTTTGGGACAAGGGGTTTGAAACCTACAAGAGGAGAAACATTAGATTGGCAGCAGACCTATCCATAAAGACCTGGCAGGCCAGAAAGGACTGGCATGATATATTCAGGGTAGTAAATGAGAAGAACATGTAGCTAAAACTACTATATCCAGCCAGGCGGTCATTGAAAATAGAAGGAGAGATAAAAAGCTTCCAGGACAAACAGAAACTAAAAGAGTTTGTGATCACCAAACCAGCCCCACAAGAAATATTGAAAGTGGTCCTCTATGCAAAGAGAAAGCCCAAAAGTAACATAGACCAGGAAGGAACAGAGACAGTATATCTTAACAGTCACCTTACAGGCAATACAGGGTACTAAATTCATATCTTTCAATAGTTACTTTGAATGTAAATGGGCTAAATTCCCCAAGACACAGGATATCAGATTGGATAAAAGAGCAAGACCCACCATTACACTGTCTGCAAAAGGCTCATTTTAGATCCAAAGACACCTCCAGATTCAAAATGAGGGGGTAGAAAACCATTTGTCATAGTAATGGACATAAAAAGAAAGCTGGGGTGGCAATCAAATTAGATTTTAAACCAAACACTGTAATAAGAGACGAGGAAGGACACTATATCATACTTAAAGGTTCTATCCAACAAGAAGATCTAACAGTTGTAAATATTTATGCACCTAACATGGGAGCAGCCAATTATATAAGCCAATTAACACAAAGAAACACATCAATAATAATACAATAATAGTAGGCACTTTAACACCCCCCCTCACTGAAATGGACAGATCATCTAAGCAAAAGATTAACAAGGAAATAAGGGCTTTGAATGACACACTGGACCACATGGACTTCACAGATACATTCAGAATATTCCATCCCAAAGCAACAGAAAACACATTCTTCTCTAGTGCACATGGAACATTCTCCAGAATAGATCACATCCTGGGTCACAAATCAGCTCTCAACTGGTACCACAAAATGGGGATCATTCCCTGCATATTTTCAGACCACAGTGCTTCAAAACTAGAATTCAATCACAAAAGGAAAGTTGGAAAGAACTCAAATACGTGGAGGTTAAAAAGCATCCTACTAAAGAATGAATGGCTCAACCAGGAAATTAAAGAATTTTAAAAATTCATGGAAACAAAAGAAAAGGAAAGCACAACTGTTCAAAGTCTTTGGGATGCAGCAAAGGCGGTCCTGAGAGGAAAGGATATAGCAATACAAGCCTTTCTCAAGAAACAAGAAAGGTCTCAAGTACACAACCTAACCCTACACCTAAAGGAGCTGGAGAAAGCATAGCAAAGAGAGCTGAAACCCAGCAGGGGAAGAGAAATAATAAAGATCAGAGTAGAAATCAATGAAATAGGAACCAAAAGAACAGTAGAACAGATTAACAAAACTAGGAGCTGGTTCTTTGAAAGGATTAATAAGATTGATAAACCGCTGGCCAGACTTATCAAAAAGAAAAGAGAAAGGACCCAATTTAATAAAATCATGAATGAAAGAGGAGAGATCACAACCAACACCAAGAAATGCAAACAATTATGAGAACATATTATGAGCAAGTATACACCAGCAAATTTGACAATCTGGAAGAATTGTATGCATTCCTAGAGACATATAAATGACCAAAACTGAACCAGGAAGAAAAGACCCATAACCAGTAAGGAGACTGAAACAGTCATCAAAAATCTCCCAAGAGACAAGAGCCCAGGGCCAGATGGCTTCCCAGGGAATTATACCAAACATTTAAAGAAGAATTATACCTATTCCTGAGAAGGAACACTTCCAAACTCATTTTGAGGCCAGTATTATCTTGATCCCAAAACCGGACAAAGACTCCATCAAAAAGGAGAATTACAGACCAATACCCCTGATAAACATGGATGCAAAAATTGTCACCAAAATACTAGCTAATAGGATCCAACAGCATATTAATAAAATTATTCACTACAACCAAGTGGAATTTATTCCTGAGCTGCAAGGTTGGTTCAGCATCTGCAAATCAATCAGTGTCATACACTACATTAATAAAAAAAAGAACAAGAACCATATGATACTCTCAATAGATGCTGAATAGGCATTTGACAGAGTACACCATCCTTTCTTGATCAAAACTCTTCACAGTGTAGGGATAGAGGGTACATAAACCTCAATATCATCAAAGTCATCTATGAAAAAGCCACAGCGAATATCATTCTCAGTAGGAAAAAACTGAGAGCTTTCCCCTAAGGTCAGGAAGACCAAAGGAATGTCCACTATCACCACTGCTATTCAATATTGTGCTAGAAGACCTAGCCTCAGCAATCAGATGACAAAAATAAATTAAAGGCATCTGAATTGGCAAATAAGAAGTCAAACTCTCACTCTTTGCAGATGATATGATACTTTAAGTGGAAAACCCAAAAGACTCCACCTCAAAACTGCTAGAACTCATACAGGAATTCAGTAAAGTGTCAGGATATAAAATCAATGCACAGAAATCAGTTGCATTTCTATACACCAACAATGCTACAGGAGAGAGAGAAACTAAGGAGTCAATCCCATTTACAGTTGCACCCAAAACCATAAGATACCTAAGAATAAATCTAACAAAAGAGACAAAGGATCTGTACTCAGAAAACTATAGAATACTCATGAAAGAAATTGAGGAAGGCACAAAGAAATGGAAAAACGTTCCATGCTCATGGTTTGGAAGAACAAATATTGTTAAAATGTCTATACTGCTGATAGCAACCTACATATTAATGCAATCCCTATCAAAATACTTTTGATTTGTTCACATAAATGAAACAAACAATCCTAAAATTTGTATGGAACCAGAAAAGACCCCAAATAGCCAGAAGAAGATTGAAAAAGAAAAGGAAAGCTGCCAACATCACAATTCCGGACTTCAAGCTATATTACAAAGCTGTAATCGTCAAGATAGTATGGTATAGACACAAAAATAGATGCATAGATCAATGGAACAGAATAAAGAGCCCAGAAATGGACCCTCAACTCTGTGGTCAACTAATCTTCAACAAAGCAGGAAAGAATGTTCAATGGAATAAAGGTTTCTTTACCAAATGATGTTGGGAATATTGGACAGCCACATGCAGAAGACTGAAACTGGACCATTTCTTATACCACACACAAAAATAGACTCAAAATGGATGAAAGTCTTCAATGTGAGACCGGAATCCATCAGAATTCTTGAGGAGAACACAAGCAGCAACCTCTTCAACCTATCACAGCAAATTCTTCCTAGAAACATTGCCAAAGGCAAGGGAATCAAGGGGAAAATGAAATATTGGTACTTCATCAAGATAAAAAGCTTTTGCACAGCAAAGAGAACAGTTGACAGAACCAAAAGACAGCCAACAGAATGGGAGAAGATATTTGCAAATGACATATCAGATAAAGGGCTAGTATCCAAAATCTATAAAGAACTTACCAAATTCAAATAATCAAATAATCTAAGAAATGGGCAGAAGATACTAACAGACATTTCTGCAGAGAAGACATCCAAATGGCCAACAGACACATGAAAAAGTGCTCCACATCACTTGGCATCAGGGAAATACAAATCAAAACTCAGTGAGATACCACCTCACAGCAGTCAGAATGGCTGAAATTAACAAGTCAGAAAATGACAGATGTTGGCAAGGATGCGGAGAAAGGGGAACCCTCCTACACTGTTGGTTTGGAATGCAAGCTGGTGCAGTCACTCTGGACAACAGTAGGGAGGTTCCTCAAAATGTTGAAAATAGAACCACTCTGTGACCCAGCAATTGCACTATTGGGTATTTACCCCCAAAAATACAAATTAGTGACCCTAAGGGGCACACGCACCCCAGTGTTTATAGCAGCAATGTCCACACTAGCCAAACTATGGAAAGAGCCTAGATGTCCATTGGCAGATGAATGGATAAAGATGATGTGGTATATATACACCATGGGATATTATGCAGCCATCAAAAAATGAAATCTTGCTTTGCAATGAAGTAGATGGAACTAGAGGGTATTATGCTAAGTGAAATAAGTCAATCAGAGAAAGACAATTATCATATGATTTTGCTTGATATGTGGAATTTGAGAAACAAGGCAGAGGATCATGGGGAAAGAAAGGGAAAAAAAATGAAATGGGACGAAACCAGGGAGGAGACAAACCATAAGAGACTCTTAATCTCAGGAAACAAACTGAGGGTTGCTGGAGTGGAGGGGGGTGGAAGGGTTGGGGAGGCTGGGTGATGGACATTGGGGAGGGAATGTGCTGCAGTGAGCCTTGTGAATTGTGTAAGACTGATGAATCACAGACCTGTACCCCTGAAACAAATAATACATTATATGTTAATTTTTAAAAATAAAGAAGAAATACTTACTTTTAAAAAAAGGAGAGAGCAATACAAAACATTAAACCATAAATGGAGAAGAAGAGAAAAAGAACCAGAAGCCTGCCTTGGTGAATCTGCTCCAGCCTTCGGATATGTAACTTGAAATAAAACTGTACAGCCATCTGTTGTTCTTATCATATATACATCCATGGCCTTTTAACTTGTCTTATTGGGAGGCTAGGAGACTTGTAAATACATTATATTCATAGCCTTTCTCCCTCCACTGCAAAGCCCCCAAGTTGGGAAAGGACAGTGAAAGTTTGAAAATTGTAATGTTTACTGTTTAAGAGACTAGTTAAAACAGATCTAGAGTTATCCTTGTAATGTCACACCTTCACTTACTTTGGTTTCAGTATTGTCTCTTGAGTTGAAGAGAAACAGGCAGTGTTAGGCCAACACTGTGTGCTGAAGTAGCCCAGAATGTCTTGCATTTGAGCATCATCGGCCATTTCCATATAGTAGTGGGGAAAATTATTAACTCCTGGAGCCCAGCAGACAACTTCCCTTTCTAGCCTAGTGATAATACATGTTGCCACTAGGCTGTTGCTATCAGTAATTGGCTTGTAAATAGGAAATGAAGACTCAGCACTGAACTTGGTTTCTAAAATCATTCCAGATAAGGATTGGTGAGGGAGGCATACCTCCTCACAGACTCTGTGAAGTCGTGTTGCCTGAAGCGAGCCTGGACTGAGTGGGCTGGGCCCTGTAGGAGAAGCTGCATCTCATTCCAGGGTTGAAGGCTCTGTCTTCTCAGATCCTTGTCCAATAACAGTCAGCCATTAGTGGTTGATATTAGTATTACTTGAGAATTTCATACTACTTCCAAGGCATATTCTTATTAGCGTTATGTTCAGTTTTAATCCTCCCATTCATTCATTTTATTTATTCAGCAAATGTTTACTCAATTTCTATCGTGGGTGAGAAGTTGGAATGAGTCCTCAAGAGTCAGAGAGAAAAAAGGTCTTTTTAAGGAACTTCTGATCTCCCTTGAAGACTGATCAATTTTTACAGACAAGGGGGCCCTGGGCCCGGAGCCTGGGCTAGGCGTGATGCCCCCAAAACCTGGATGGGGTCATGAACAAGCCATCAGTCACTTGTAGGGTGTGGCAGTTGGAGCCAGAGAATAACCCAAGAGGCAAGTCTTGAAGGAATGTCAAATCCAAAGACTGTTTTGCATAATAAGTTTGAAGGAATCAAGAAAGGAAATTTGAGTCTAAAATTAAAGGGATACCTCTGCTTCGCAGCATACACAAAAATCATATCCAGGCCAATTATAAACCTAAACGTTAAAGGCAAAATAATAAAGTTTTTAGGAGACCACAAAGGAGAATATCTTCGTGAACTTAAGAGGGAAGGATTTCTTAGATCATAAAAAACACTAATTATTAATTTTAAAATGGATAATTTGGCTCCATTAAAATTGATAATATTTACTTATTAGAAAGCATCATAAAGAGTATAAAAGTATACCTTAAGTGGGATAAAATAATTTGAAACAAAGGATTCATTTGTAGACTATAGAGGATTCCTACAAATCGGTCGGGAAAAAAATTGCTCAAAAGCCTTACTAGGAACTTTAAGCCCCTTACTGTGGTTAGTTTAAGGCATCCCACACACAAATACTTAGAAAAAGGCTGTAAAAGACTTTTATTTAACTTATAATAAATGAGAAAATTGAAACATCACAGAACCCTCAGGTTTGGTATAGCTAAAGTGGCTCACAGAACTCAGCGAAGTGCTGTACTTACAGTTTTATAAAGGACACAAATCAGGATCAGCCAAATGAGGAGACAGGGCTACAAGGGTCTCAGACACAGAGCTGTGCCCATTCCCCACAAATCGGGGTACTTCTCCCCCTCAGCAGCACATCTGTGCATTCACTGAACTGCAGCATCCATAGTTTTTATTGGGATCTAATTACATAGACGTGATTGATTGAATCATTGACCATGTAGTTGAAGTCAATCCCGGTCATCCGCTCCCCTGAGGCTGGGCTGGCTCAGAGTCCCAAGTCTCTAATCACAGGCGTGATTTTTGTGTGACCAGCTTCCATCCTGAGTTATCTCATCTCGTAGCTTAAACTCAGGTATGATCCAAGCAGCTCCTGAATAATGAAGACATTCCCTTTACCCGGGAAATCCAAGAATTTAGAGTCTCCCTACCAGGAACTAGAGACAGGCCAGTCACGTTCTTTATTCTATAGTTGTAGCAGACTGAGTTCATTGGAAAATCTGTGATCAGAGCCAACAAGCTACCCCTGATATTTCCACAGGAATAGTCACTTTTCATCCTGACCAACTTCAAGGTCTTTTAAAATATCTTTTGCTTCCTTTGACAGACTGAGGAAGTGGAGTAGCAGAGCCGGAACCTCTTCCATACATGAGGTGAGAGTTGGGGGACATTCTTTGGCCTTTGGGTTTCCCTGCTTAAGCTCTCTTAGGAGGCAGTATGGCTGGAGTGGAGAACACAGCTCTGGAGTCCTTTGGCCTGAGTTGGAATCTGGGCTCTGTGGCATTGAGCAAATGCCTTCTCTGTGTCTTAGCTTCCTCATCTGCAAAACAAGGACAAGATTAGTAAGAGAGTAGTAGTAAGAATTGAGCATAATAATGTCTACAAAAAGCTTGGCACCTAGTAAGCATTCAAACAGTGTTAGTTTTTATTTTTAATATGAGGAGGAGTATAAGATACTAAGATATGTTAGCTGAAAGAAATCTGGAGACCATTAATCCCAGTAACCTGTTTGCAGATAAGGAAACTGAGCAGGTTATTTGTCAGAGTGACATCACGGGAAGGTGAAAGCTTCTTCCACCACCCTGTGCTGCTTCTGTGCATGCTGGATGTGGAAGTGTTTTTACAAAAGTATTTTTGGAAATTGGTCAAGTCTGTGCTTGCTGGTTTTAATGTACGATGAGATCTTATGTTGGTAACCTACATTGTCTCTTGTAGGTGGGGGCTACAGTTGGGCTAGGCCAGCCATGCCTATCAGTCCCCTTTATATCTGAGTATCATCAGGTACATGTCCAGGGACACCAGCCAATTAGTGGAAAAGCTGGTTTCTGAACCCAGACCTCCTAACGTAGCTTCTCAGAGCTCATGCCCCTTTCCCGCAATTCCTTAAGATTCTGTTTTGTTCTGAATGATGTGGTAATGCCTTAGATCATTTGGAACTTGAAAAACTTTTTTAAAAAACTGATTTTTTTCTTATAGTTTTGCTTGCTGTTTTATTTTATATAATAACAATGTATTGACTGCATACTCTATTCAAGGCATAGAATATCAAGCATTTTATATATGTAATATATAAATGCCATATACAGGGGTGCCTGGGTGGCTCAGTCGTTAAGTGTCTGCCTTCGGCTCAGGTCATAATTTCGGGGTCCTGGAATTGAGCCCCACATCGGGCTCCCTGCTCTATGGGAGGTCTGCATCTCCCTCTCCTGCTCCCCCTGCTTGTGTTCCCTCTCTTGCTATGTCTCTGTGTCAAATAAATAAATAAAATCTTTTTTAAAAATGACATATGTATTATATGACACACTATGTAATATATAATATTATATTCATATATGTACATATATGAGTGAATTCTTTCAAGGTTCAAACCACTCTGGCAAGTAGGTGGTATTATCCCTGTTGTACTGATGAGAAAATGAAGACTGAATGATTTGAGTCAGATTTTTATGACTTGCTAGGTTAATGGATAATAGAATGAAAAAGCACATGAACACTGCTATGCCATGTCAAAATCATGGAAGACTTTGAGCTAATAATATGAATAGGTTTCAAGATTTATGACTACCTTTTTGCTAAGGAGGAAATGCTAGGTGCTAGACCCACGCTCTGTAGATGTATGTAACAGCAGTAACCACACCTCTTATAGATCACTTCCGTCCATGAGATGCACACACAGGGACCCACGTATTGAATGCTTTACAAGACAGAACAAGTGTCCATGGACTCGGCCTTTGAGTTGCCTCAACAGCATCACTGCACCCCCATATGCTTGTTGCGGCCGGTAGGGGCCACCTGCAGTGAGAGAAGGACTCGGAAGAAGCAAGGAAGGCAACAGAGCATCTCCGGGAGGATAGTGCTTCAGAGGCAGCTGCTCTCGGAACCATCTGTCCTCCTCCCTGTCTACCTGGCTTATGCCAGGACCACAGCTGGGAAGGAGGCAGCATGGTGCAGGGGAGAACAAAGCGTGTCTCCGCACTTGTAACCGGATTCTGTTTGTCTGCCCCAGGGAAGACTTCCGCCTTTCAACAGGAGGGAGATTTCTAGGACTGGTTGTCCCCCGTTGAGATGAGCAGAGCGCGGCCTGCATCTCCCGCTCACTTGCCAGCCTCCTTCCACTGAGCGCGTGCGCTGCCTATGCACACCTGGGCCTTCCCGAGTGATCTGCTTCCCGGTGCAGCACTCTTGACCCCCATGACGTGCACAGCCGCTGCATAGGAAGCCCAGAGGGAGCGCGTGCTTTCTGTTAACACTGCTCTGGTCCTCATCTTTTCTGGACAGATTCCAAACTTTTGTTTTAAGGGGAGGGTTTTAAATGGAATTCTCTAAGCAAAATTGGGCAGTTTCATCTTGGAATAGGTTATCTGTACATGTTCTAATGTTTTGTAGAACACTTCCTGTTTAAATGTATTGATGTGGATAATATTAAATATCTTAATTATTTAAATCATTGTATTGTTTTTGAGAAGTTGAGGAATTACTGTATACATTTACAACTTAATGACTTTTGTATTTTATTTTTCAAAATAAAAGCTTTAAATGTGCGAAGCATTCTGGTGGTTTACATGTTTTCATTACTGTGACTTCAGAGAAGCAGTAAGACCTTATCAGATGGTGACTGATAAACCGGAGTTTCTTCAGTTGGCTCTATTGCAGATAATTCCTTCTCTGCATCATAGCTTTAATTAAGTTTTTTATTTTAATCCTGGTGTAGTTAACACACAGTGTTATATTAGTTTCAGGTGTACAGTATAGCGATTTGGTACTTCCCTATGATGCCCAGTGCTCATCGCAAGGGCTCTCCTTAATCTCCGTCCCAGTTCATCCATCCCCCACCTCCACCTTTCTCCCCTCCAGTAACCATCAGTTTGTTCTCTAGAGTTAAGAGTCCGTTTTTTGGTTTGTCGCTCTCTTTTTTTATCTTCATTCATTTGTTTGTTTCTTAAATTCCACACAGGAGTGGAATTACATGGTATTTGTCTTTCTCTGACTTTGCTTAGCATTATACTCTCTAGCTCCATCCATGTTGTTGCAAATGGCAGGAGATCATTTTTTATAGTCAAGTAATATTCCATTGTTAGTGTGTGTGCCACATCTTCCTTATCCATTCATCAATTGATGGATACTTGGACTATTTCCATAATTTGACTATTGTAAAGAATGCTGGTGTAAACATTTGGGTGCATGTATCCTTTTGAATTAGTGTTTTTGTATTCTTTGGGTAAATATCCAGTAGTGTAATTATTGGGCTCATACTATTTTTTAAATTATTTTTATTAACTTTTAATGTATTATTTGCCCCAGGGGTATAGGTCTGTGAATCATCGGGCTTACACATTCCACAGCACTCATCATAGCACATACCCTCCCCAATGCCATAACCCACCCCCCTCTCCATAACTCCCCATCCCCCGGCAACCCTTAGTTTGTTTTGTGAGATTAAGAGTCTTATGGTTTGTCTCCCTCCTAATCCCATCTTGTTTGATTTTTTTTTCCTTTCCCTAGCCCCCACAACCCCCGGCCCTGCCTCTCAAATTCCTCGTATCAGGGAGATCATATGATAATTGTCTTTCTCTGATTGACTTATTTCGCTCAGCATAATACCCTCTAGTTCCATCCACGTTGTTGCAAATGGCAAGATTTCATTTCTTTTGATGGCTGCATAGTATTCCATTCTGTGTGTGTGTGTGTGTGTGTGTGTGTGTGAGAGAGAGAGAGAGAGAGAGAGAGAGAGAGAGAGAGATCTTCTTTATTGGGCTCATACTACTTTTAACTTTTTTGAGGAACCTCCATACTGTTTCCCGCGGTAGCTGCACCAGTTTGCGTTCCCACCAACAGTATACGAGGGTTCCTTTTCCTCCACATCCTCCCCAACACTTGTCATTTCTTGTGTTTTTTATTTTAGCTATTCTGACAGGTGTGAGGTGAGATCTCATTGTGGTTTTGATTTGCATTCCCCTGATGATGTGTGGTGTTAAGCATCTTTTCACGTATCTGTTTGCTATCTGTATGTCTTTGGAGAAATGTCTGTTCGTGTCTCCTGCCCATTTTTAATTGAATTATTTGTTTTTTGGGTGTTGAGCTGTATCAGTTCTTTATATATTTTGGATACTAACCCTTTGTCAGATATGTCATTTCCAAATACCTGCTTCCATTCTGAGGTTGCCTTTTAGATTCATTGATTGCTTTCTTTGCTGTGCAGAAGTTTTTTATTTTGATGAAGTCCCAATAGTTTATTTTTGCTTTTATTTCCCTTGCTTCACGAGACATATCTTGAAAAATGTTATAGCTGATGTCAGAGAAATTACTGCCTGTGTTCTCTTCTAGGGTTTTTATGGTTTCGGGTCTCACGTTTAGGTCTTTAATGCATTTTGAGTTTATTTTTGTGATTGTGTAAGAAAGTGACTCAGTTTCATTCTTTTGCATGTGGCTGTCAACTTTTCCCAACACCACTTATTGAAGAGACTTTTTCCCATTGATGCAATTCTTTCCTCCTTTGTTGAAGATGACATGCATCTTGACATCTTAAGATTTGGCTGTAACTTATTTCATAAAGACCTGCTATCATCCATTTGTCTCAAACCTTGTTCTGTTTCATGCCTACACATTACGTTTAAGGACAGAGGAGTTTCTGTTCCCAGCTGTTTCCTGGAAGCCATTGTTCTACAATACAGAATGACCAGATAATAATAGTAATTTCTATTTATTGAGTGTCTTCTTATGTGTGTGAGGCACCAAACAAGATGTTTTATGTGTTTTCTTATGCCTGGCCTCAGAATTCTGCATCCTCTGGTCTTATCCATCAGCAAATATTATTTTCTACCTAGTCACTCAAGCCAGAAACCCAAGAGTATTTTCTTCCCCTTTTCCCCCCATGTACAAGATCTTTGATTCTACCTTTAAAATTTTTCTTGAGGGGCACCTGCGTGGCTCAGTGGGTTGAGCCTCTGCCTTCGGCTCAGGTTGTGATCTCAGCTGTCCTGGGATTGAGCCCGGCATCGGGCTCTCTGCTTAGCGGGGAGCCTGCTCCCTGCCCCCCACCCCGTCTCTCTGCCTGCTTCTCTGCCTATTTGTGATCTCTGTCTGTCGAATAAATGAATAAAATAAATAATAATAATAAATAAAATAAAATGAATAAAATCTAAAAAATATATGTGTATATGTATATATTTCTTGAAGCCATCTACTTCCCTTCAGCTCCACTGCCCCCACTGTAACGTAAGACAGTACCATCTGTCGCCCGACTGTTGCCGTAGAGAGCCTCCTGGATAATATCCCCTCCCTACTCTCCCCCCCCCAATTCTGTTTATAGTTTTATAATGCACATATAGTTATCCTTCCCCCTTACCCTCTCTCTCAGAATAGAATCCATGTTCCTGCCATGACCCAGCCACCACCCTTCTCTCTACCTCCCCCACCTCACCCCTTGTGCTCTAGGGTTCTTTGCATCTCCTGGAAACACACCAAACTTTTCCTGCCTCTGCACATATTACTCCTCTCTCTGGAACATTCTTCCCTTTGCTCTTTGCCTGAGGCCTCCTTCGCAGGTCTGGTCTCCATAAATTCCATTTCCTCAGAGAGACTTTTCCTGGCCCCTTGAACTTCAAAGTAGATGTCCTTCCTGCCTCTCTTCTTCACAGTATCACCTTACCAGACTTTGCAGTTTTTAATCTGTTGACTTTTTTTTTTTTTTAATTATCAGTCTCCCATACTGAGAGGTAAGTTCCCGGAAGATAGAGACTGTATCTTTTCTTGTCCCTTTTTGTATCTCTGACACCTAGCAAAGTGCCTGGCACATTCTAGGAACCCAGGAAAATACTTGGTAAATTATCAATTCTCCCAGAAACCTCTGGCATGTCATTTTACAGATAAGAAAACAGGCTCAGCCGGATCAAGTCCCTTAGATAAGGCTCAGGCAGTGCCATTGTGGTGAGCGGCACTTTAGTCCAAGCCTGACTTCAACATCCCTCCTTCCAGTCCACTTGCCCCAGGCCTCTCCCCTTCAGTTGGAAATGAATACTGCTGACGTATCAATCCTTTGTTCAAAGCCTTCTTTGATTCTCTGCTGCCTAACACATTGCCACTAAAGCGTCCTGCCTCCACAATGTGACCTCATCACTTCCTCGTGTACGGCACGCCTCCTGCCTTCACTCCCTGCTTCTTCCAGATGCCTAGAAACCCACTCCCCTCCACCTGGGAAATCCCAGCTTCGTGAAGGGCTCAGCTGTGTTCAGTGCCATTTCTCCTTATACAACTACTGCAACCTCCAAATAGTAACAAAGTCAGCTTCAGCTTAATGTAATCGTGATTTGTTTACTACCTGTGTTATTCTTACATCATTAGCTTTGTAGGGAGGAGGTCACATACTCCTCTAGAGCCTATCTGAATGGAAGAGGAGGATTTTTTTTTTTAAAGATTTTATTTGACAGACAGGGACCACAGGTAGGCACAGAGGCAGGCAGAGAGGAGGGGTGGGAGAAGCAGGCTCCCTGCTGAGCAGAGAGCCCTAAGACGCGGGGCTCGATCCCAGAACCCCGAGATCATGATCTGAGCCGAAGGCAGAGGCTTAACCCATTGAGCCACCCAGGCGCCCCAAAGTGGGGTTTTTTTTAAACCATAACGCAGCCTGCCTCCAGGACTGGCCCCAAAGGAGACAGGATTTGTATTTCCCACACCTGCCTACACTAGAGACTCCAGTGTTACCGGTGGGCATGCATGGGAAAAGGGCAGGGAACCACGGCACAAAATGGCTGACTGGGGGGAAAAGGAAACTACAGCATAACTGGCCTGAAGAAGCAGATGCTGTGCTATTTCCATCCGTATTGACATTCCTTCTTTCACAAAGCTTCTTTCTTTCTGGCCCAAGCACATTTCTTTGTGCCCTATGAAGAAAAGTGTTTCTGTTTCCTGTCGACCTCCTCAATCACATGTATGAAGATGCCGTCTATGAGATGTTGTGATTTGGTGAGATCAAATGGTGCTCCTGTTGACCAGTTGAAAGATGGCTGGAGTAAAATTTAAAAGGAGGTAACCAGAAGGGACCAGGTAGACATATGGTCTCTGACTATCCGAGAGCTTCCTGGAGCCGGCATAGCCATTGGCCACAGCAAGCGAACCCACAAGGCCAGAGAGAGGCTAGTGTCCTTGGAGGCCACAGGAAGAGCTTGGAGAGAGGATCAGACATAAAAATCATCGAATTTAAAAATGAGAGGAAAAAAAGAACCCTCAGTAATCACTTAATCAAGTAATCCATCTAGTAATATTTAATCAAGAACTTGTCATGGTCCAGGCCCTGCGCTAACCATTTTATATGTTTAAAATAATTTAATCCTCATAATTACTATCTGAAGTATGTACTGTGATGACCTACATTTTACAAACATTGGCTTGGGGGTAAAGCACGGAGTACAGCTAGTGACAGGATTCAAACATAGGCAGCCTGGCTGCGGAGCCAACACCCTAACCACTACCCTGCATCTCGATAATCATTTTTATACTAGAATAGACGCTTGCCATTAGCATTGAGTTGCAACTGTTTAAGTACCTCCCTCGTACTTAGTAATTTGCTGGGTATAATTGGGTGGTATGCCAGGAAGTACAGGCAGAGGACTGCCTTTAGGAATTTATGGTCTTGGTAAAAATCAAGGAAAATGCCCATAAAACAATTATTTCAGGTTCTAACAAAATTTATGTAGTATCATCTACCAAAACCTAGCTAGTCAGTGATAGGTAATGGTCTAGGCAAGATTCCATTCAGTGTTACGGCCAAATCTGTATTTCTAGAGGAACTATCGATCCTAGAGCTGTCTGGTCTCTCCTCCAGAGGTCCATATTTTCAGCATTGAGTTCCCTTTCCTGCTCGTCACTACCCACTGCCGTCTTCCGCAGAGACTCTAGGTCTTTGTGTGAAGCAGAGCGCTCCCTTCTTAGTTATTCTGAATTGAGCAAAAGAGGTAATTTTTATTCATTTTGTGTTGAAATCCTAACAAAGCTGTTCATTATTTGAGTATTGGGCTGTGTGTGTGAGAGAGAGAGAGTAGTTTTGTTACAGATAAAAATAAATGACTTTGATTCTTCCTTTGGAGCTGATTATTACCGAAGATCCAAAATTGAATCATTTTCACAATAAAACCACTATTTTTGTTCTTATATATTAGAAAAATGGCTTTAAGGCCTTACCTGAGAAAGCCTAAAATGCTCTCTACTGGTCGAACATGGAATGACTGCTGAACGTTAGAGCCAGTGAGGCAAGTCTGGCTACATGTGCTGTGTCTGTCTTGTCTGTGGCTGCTTTCTCCCTACAGCTGCAGGCTGAGCAGAGACAAACTATATGGTCTGCCAAGATGAAAATCTTCCTCTGTGTCCCTTAATAGAAAAAATACACAAACCCCTGCTCTTAGAGATTATTTTAATCCTATCCTACCTCAGGATATTTAAATATTTCATTACACCTTAATGTCTCTAGCCAACCAAAGGGGCTCTTGGCCAGCAATTCCAAGATATGTCAGGACAAACATCAGAGCCAAACCCAACAAAGTCTCTGAGCGGGTTGGGATGCCTAGGAAGACAAAGAATGTAGAATGGAGGAGAGGCCCCCAAAAAAGGCAACAGCAGGAGACAGGGTGCGTTTTCTCAGGTGCAGGGTTATGTTTCCCCTAAATTCTTTTTCTACTTGCTAGAATCATATGGAGGTCATAGGTATTTAAGCTGGGAAGTGCTTAATCCTGAAATGATAGACCAGTGAAAATGCCACATGAAGTGGGCATGAGGTGGGAGGGAGAACTGGGGACATGGCTCCATTACATTCACCCACCAGATTTGACTGGAACCAGCCTCACTTAGAGACATAAGATACGAGAAAGTAACATGCAGCAGTAGGTAGGACAATGATGGACCTTCAAACCACATTCATGAAACACCATTTTCATGGAATTCTAGATGTTATTTTTACATTTGTTGCATATGTTATTTTTGTTTTAATTATAACTAGTAAGTGAAAATATACACAACATTCATCAAAAGCCTACATGTAAAGAGCTTGGGATAAGAGTCCTTCAGGGCCCGTGTCATCTAGCACAGTGAAGATGTCCACGGTCACCAGTGTGAACCCCAAACCAAAGAGCATTCCCTTAGTGTTCACTCCTAGGACTTCTTACAGCTTGACGGGAGCTCCTTCCCACCAGCCCAGAGTGATGGCATTCTGGAATTCCCTACCTCTTTGATATTAATAACAGCAATCCCTATATACTAATATAATATATACAATATTATATATATAATATATAATATTAACCCTATATACTAATAATACCAATAAAATACAAGAGGAAAAAGTATATGGCGGTAATAATTTGAACGTGATCACCACATAAATTTCTTTTGGCATTCATCTATTGAGTTCCTGTGTGCCATGCATTGTACCGGACCTTGGAGATATAGTAAGACAACAAAACGGATGCCTCCACTCTGCTTTTTGACATCCAGGAAGATATATACTAGGAAGTCTGCTACAGCCACAGCAAAAAGGAAAAGTTTCAACACTTCCACATTTGAGCTTGCCTCCCAAAAGGGAAAGAATCATGGCCTCCGAATCAGTGTTCACTTTCCCCCTCCACATGTCAAGTGCACTGATCTTCTTGGTGAAAATTAGGCCATGCATGGAATCCAGGATACAAGGTACTCTGGGAAAAGTGGCTTTTAGATTTCAAGCTTCTACCATTCAGTGAGGCACACTTGAGAGGGACCAGAAAAGCAGTAAGAGAGCCAGTGTGAACATTGGTCACATTTTCCAAGCAGATGCTAGGAAGAGAAGTCCAGGCGAAGGAATAGAGGTGGGTAATGAATGGGGTGCACCAGAGGCTGGGGGAGCGCTGAGCTGGATTGAGAGCAAGTGGGCCATTAGCCAAGGTTTTGGGCCTTGGGAAGCTGTTGGCAAACAAGGCTGTTGGCCTTGTTCTCAAGGCTGGGAGAGCAAGGGAAAGCCAACCTTCTAACTCCGTCCTCTCAGTCCTCTTTCTCCCTTTGTGTCCAATGGATAAGAAACAAGGAGTTGAGCGAGAATTGGAGGAAATAAAAGAGGATGGAAACATTTGGTGGGAAGATGCTGAGTCTGGTTTTGAACAGATTCAGTCTGAATTGTCCTTAGGGACATCCAGTTAAGAGATGTGAAGCAGTTTTATGTAAGATAAGGGTATGAAGTTCAGGAGAAACAACTGGGTTGGAAATTTAAATTTGAGGAACTTTAACATATAGGTGGTGGTAGAAACCATGGGAGTGGACAGAATCACCTTGAGAGTGTATGTAAAACAGGAAAGAAGAAAGCCAAGTGCTAATTCCAGGATGCAACAGCTCTGAAGAGGTGAAGGGTGAATGAACCATACAAAGGAAATGGGAAAGAGATGGAGAGGAGAGACGGAAGAGGCTCATGAAATTCAAAGGAGGAAGAAGGGGTTTTAAGAGAGAAACTGGTCAACAGTGTTCAAGAGAGTTCAAGAAGGACAGATTGTTGGGCTTGGCGATTAGGAGGCCACTCTGATCTTGGGGACAGCAGTTTCAGTGAGGGTGAGAAGTCTACCTTGCGATGGGAATAAGGAAGTGGAGGAAGCAGCAGGGACTCTTGTCAGGATACTGGCTATGAAGAGACGGAAAAAGAAGGTGTGCAGCCTAGAGAAGGATGCAGCACTGAAGAAGAATTTGTATTTATTATGATGGGAGAAGCTGGCACATAAAATAGCCTGTAGCAAAAGAAACGATCTAGAGGAAGAGACTGAAAATTCAGGAGAGAAGAGGGCTACCGGATGGAGCAAGTGCAATCCTGGAAAAGTCAGAGCCTGCTTTGGAGACTTAGCCTCAAACCCGGAGAGGAGGGTTAACGTGCAAGGGAGACGGTAGGAAGTGCAGGGAGTTCTTTAGGCCTGATAGCCTCATTGCTCTATGCAGTAAAAGCCAGACTGCCATTTGCTGGAAGGAGGAGCGATTTCCTGGGGTGCAGAGAGATCTTGGAAAGAATAATCAGATTGGAAATAGAAGAGGAAGCTGACTTAGATATTGATGGGTTTTATTGTGGTAAGCCTTTTGCAACTCATACAAATATTCAATCACTGTTTGTACACCAGAAACCAGTATAATGTTATATGTCAATTATATCTCAATTTTTTAAAAAAGCGAGAGTGACTAGAAGAAACCATGGACAGATGGCCCAGTGGCACTGTTAATCATGCATTTATAGTGGTACCAGTTCACATGGTGATGGCACTCACCCAGAAGCAGAGCATGGAAGGCTGATGGGTTAATCTGGTGGAATTTGTCAGGTGCTGGAAAGGGAACACACAAAGGCATTCCTCAGGGAGATGCTGAAATAGATACACAGGATCTGGGTAGGATAGGGGAGAAGATAAAATGTCCGGATCCGAGCTCAGAAGGGAGCCTGCTTGAGATTCTCTCTCCTTCGCGCCCTGCCCCTCCCCCCGTTCTCTCTCTCTCTAAAATAAATAGATCTTGAAAAAAAATAAAGTCTAAAAACAGCTAAAATTAAACTGCATTGCTTAGAGATGTAGACGAGTGGCTAAGCTTGGAAAACAAGGAAGGGATTGTCAGAAAAGTGAGGATGCTGGTGACCTCTGGGAGAATGGAGGTTATCTTCATCAGGGAGGACCCCTGGAGCATGTGGGGGCTGGCAATGTTCTGGCTCTCGATTGAGTTTCTGCTTTATAGTCACTCTTCACACTATACACATATGGTTTTGCATTTTTGTGTCGTGATTCCCAAAGAAAGAGAAACCCGCATGGAGTAATACCGTATTTAGGAGAGGGGCAGTGAGATCAGGGTCGAGTCCAGACACGACCGTGCTTGCAGCTCGGTGCTCCATGAGCCGGGAGCTGGGACACAGTGTCGTTTCTGTTGTCCATGACTGCTGACGTGTGCGGAGTCGAAATGAAAACTAAGACGGCAACACGGAGAAGACGGTGGGCGCTTCTGTTTGTTTTCATTTCCTTTTATTTACTCCATGAGGCGGGACCGGGCGCGCACATTCCGTGGCAATCAGTCCTCCGAGATCGCGTTCGGTGCGTCTCTCCGAGAGACACGGGGAAGAGCAGCGGTCGCTCGAGTCGGGCTTGCTGCTTGGTTTGCCCTCGGAGAAGTGACCCCGGGGGTCCTGCAGGCGCCCCCGCCTCTGCACGGGCCTCTGCTCCTCAACCCGTCCCTCCCGACGTCTCGTGGGGCCTCTCCCCGCGGCGCTCCTGTGACCGGGCCTGGAAGCCGCCGCACGGCCAGGTGGAAACGCCGCTGCCCGCCAACCGCCCTGCGGTGCGGGAAGGCGGCTCCGGACCTTCCCGCTCATTGTGCAGGCCCTCCCCCGGGCCGCGGCCCCTGGAGCCCCCCCGCGCACGCGGGAAGGACCGGGAAACCCCGTTCCCACGGGAAGCCCCGCAGCGCGGCGGAGCAAGAGCTGCAGCACAGTGCGAGCGCCTGGCAAGGGTGGTGGCCGCGGGCCTCCCTGCGTCCTGGTCCCCGGGGCCGCCATCTCACCGCTCCGCGCAGCCCTGCTTCCGGAGCCGGAGCCACCCCCCTGCCAGCCGTCGGTCCCGCGGCCTTCTCGGGCGGATTCCCGGGACGGAACTCGGTTTCTCCGCGTCCGCGCTCTCCCTTCCCTGGTTCCTGCCCGACTCACGCGGGACGTGCGGGGAGCCCAGGCTCGCCCCCGTGACCCCGTGCCCGAGCCGCGCTCCTCCCGCACCTCAGCGGCCGCCGCCCCCTCCCGCCTCACCTCCCCGTCCTCCGCGCTTCTCCCGCACCTCAGCTGCCTCCGCACCCGCCCACCTTACCCTCCGCGTCCTCCGCCTCCTCCCGCACCTCACACCTCATTGGCCTCCGCCCCTTGCAGCCGCACCCTCCGCGCCCTCTGCGCTCCTCCCGCACCTCCACCGCGGCGGCCTGCTCTGCCCGCCCCGGACTTCCCCAGCTCTCCGCGCCTCAGGGGGCCCAGGGCCAACAGCGCCGCCCACAGATCAACCACTGGGCCGCCGGCCCTGCCTGCTCTCCAGCGAGGAGGCGCCGACCCCGACGCGGGCACCACCCTCGGAGCCAACGAGGAGAGCCCGCGTAGACGCGGCGGCCGCGCGCGCACCCGCCCTGCGCGCCGGACGAGAGGGGCGGGTGGAGAGGGCGCGTCCGCTGGCCTGAAGACCAATCAGGGCAGGGCGGGCCCGCAGCCCGGCTCCCAGTGGCCACTCAGGAGTAGGCCGATGCGTTGCCTGCTCTCGGACTGGACGAGCTTCCTGCCAATCAGAGGGGGAGCAAGAGGCGCGTCGGCCAATAGCAGGAGGCTGCCGGGTCAGGCGGGTGGCCCCGCGGCGCGCGCGGTGGTCGGCGAGCCGCTCGGCGCTGAGGGAGTGGCCGCCCCCGGGCCCCCGCACCCTGCGCCCTCGGCCCCCCGGGCCCGCCCCTCGGCCGCGCCGCGTCATGCCCGGCGCTGCTCGGCGCTAGTGCCCGGGCCGCCGCCGCCCGCCCGCAGCCGCGCCCACTGTGCAGAGCCAGAGGGATGGTGGCAGTCACGGGGCGGGAGCCAGACAGCCGTCGCGCGGACGGTGCCATGTCCAGCTCCGACGCCGAGGACGACTTCGTGGAGCCGGCCACCCCGACGGCCACGCAGGCGGGGCACGCGCTGCCCCTGCTGCCTCAGGAGGTACCGGGAACGGGGCGTGGGAAGGGGCTCAGGGGAGAAGCCGGGGCCCCGCAGAGCTGACCGCGGGGCGTGAGCAGGGCTGCGGCTGGGTTCAGAGGCCGGGCCGAGGGCGGCGCCCGAGGAGCTGCGCCTGCCCCCCGCCCCCTTCAACGCACCCGGGGGGTGTCCCCCGGCCCAGCCCCCGCTCTCGGAATTCACGGACAGCGCCCCGCGGCCAGTCCTTAGAGGACGGGGGAGGGGCCGAGGGAGGGGGCCCGGGCGCCCCGAGAGGGGAGCGTCTTGTAGGAAAGCCAAGAGGCGGCCCTCGCGGTTGCCCAGACCTGCTGCCCCGCTGGCCCATGCAGGGACGCAGCCCGCGGATCGGCGTGGCCGCCAACACCTGCCGGCCGCGGGGCTTTCCTCCCCGCCCCCGTGCCGGGGGCTCCTCCTGGCTTCGTGTAGGAGCCTCCGGCGGGGAAGAGGGGAAGGTGGGGCCTCCCGGCCCGGCAGGACGAGACTAGGAGGAGCTGCGGCGACGCTGCGGGAGGGAGGCCGGGACGCGTGCAGTCCCGGGAGGAGGGACAGCTCCGGGGGGGTGGCCGGTCCCCTCGGGACTGGAAGCTACGCTCGCAGCATCCCGAAACGCCTGTGACCACGAGCCAAACCCTGCGGGCATCTTCGCAGCTGGGAAAGGAAAGGACCGCTGCGGGGTCATCTCGTGGGCACTGTCACCGGGAAGGCGGCGTGGTCTGCGAGCGGGAGCGCAGGACTCGCGCCAGGCCCGCTGCCCGCTGTGGGGTCCCGCACGCTGCTGGACCGTTTCCCTCTGCGCCCCAGTCTTCAGCTCTGCTATGGAGCGAACCCCCGGACTGGCAGGAGATGCCCTTGGAAGAGGTCCCGAGAGCTCCAGAAGTGTGGAGTCTCGTTATCCCGCGGCAGCTCGCGTCCTCGGCGGAGGAGCTGCGGAGCGCGTGACAGGATGACGGGGCACCCACACAAGAGCTGCACCCGCCTTTCTGTCCTGTTCCTTCATCATTCGTTCATTCAGGGCGTGTTTGGGTCCTCACTGCGCCCCGGACACCGTGTGGGGCCCCGGGTGACTTTGACGGAATGTGTTGGGGTCCTACTGTGTTTCACAAAGAATTTGAAAACATATTATTTCACTTATATGTGGAATCTACAAAACAAACGCGCAAACAAAGCATAAGTAGACTCATAAACACAGAGAACTAACCAGTGGTTACCAGAGGGGAGCGGGGGTGGAAGGATGGGCAGAGTGGCTGAAGGGGACTGGAAGGTGCTGGCTTCCAGGTATGAAATGAATACGTCACTGGGATGAAAGGCACAGAATAGGGAATATAGTCAATGATCCTGTAATAGTGGTATCTGGTGGCAGGTGGTAGCCGCACGTGTGGTGAGCATACCGCACGGTATAGACCTGCCAGATCACTGTGCCGTACACCCGAGTACTAACGCAACCTTGTGTGTCAGCTACACCTCAAAAAAGAGTGGGGGAAAAGATGGAACTGGAAAGCTGGGGGAAAGGACTCTGCAGACAAAGGTACATGGGAGCTGAGAGATGTTATAATACCGAAAAGTATGCACTAGTATAGAATTTTAGTTAAGCTGGAGGTTTGTGGGAAAATTAGAACTGGCTTCATTTCTTTAAAAACAACAAGCAGTGAAAGATATCCCCTCCCCCCTAACGGGTGCTGAACATTTTACCCAGAGCTGATCTGGGCCATTCTATACCGTCATGCCCTGTTCCTCCCCCTGCCCATGCCTCCGGAACCTGAGCTGGACCAGGCACTGATCTCGCTCTATGGTTTAAATAGGAGAGAAGCAGTGAGGTAAAGCGAATGGGGAGTGGATGTCTGGAATGATCCACGGCCATCTGGGAGCCCTGCTGTGGGTGGCCTCCTGATTAGTGAATGAGATGCTGCCCTCAGGAAGCTTGGGTTCTAGAAAGGAGGGCTGACAGGAGTACATAACTGCCAGCCTGCCCTGTGGCACGCCAGGCACTACAGAGAGGAGAGCGTGGCACATGGTGGAGGCACAGTGGAGGGTGACTCATTAATTAACTCGGTCTTGGGGGCAAGCGGGGAACAAAGAATGCTCACAGAATCGGGAACCTTAAAGAGAAGCTTCTAGAGTGAACAGATGCCGCTAACTTATATGGTGCCGTGGTGTGCATTAGACAAAGGGCACACAGCTGGGCTGGCAGATCACTGGGAGACAGGTCCCCTTGTGCAGTGAACAACAAATACCACATTCAGGGCAATTGCATTTGCTAGATGGACAGAGGGAGACTGGAAAGAACATTCCGGACAGAGAAGACAGCATAAGCAAGGACATAAAAATGGTAAATTCATTCTAGAGCAGAGATAGTAGAACTGGGGTGGGGAGCCCTGATTGAATGGTATTGGGGAACAGTGGGGTCGACTTGGCAACTGAGGAGTGTGGGGGAAGGGGGCGACAGAGGAGAGCATCCAGAAAGACTCCCGTATTTTAGCCTTGGGTACCTGAATGGTGCCGCACTAATGAGACCCAAGGAGATGCAGACAGAGCAGCCCCTGCTCTCATTCCCCAATGCCTGGCTGAAAGTGCCGGTGGTTCCTTTCCAGTTTCCTGAGGTTGTCCCACTTAACATTGGAGGGGCTCACTTCACCACACGCCTGTCTACACTGCGGCGCTATGAGGACACCATGCTGGCGGCCATGTTCAGCGGGCGGCATTACATCCCCACCGACGCCGAGGGCCGGTACTTCATTGACCGGGATGGCACGCACTTTGGGTATGTTTATCCCTCTGTGATCAGCTTTGTAGTCCTAGTAAGTGTCCTGGGCTTCAGTATGGGGCGTTAGTGTCTTCTACAGCACCTAGAAGAGGAGATAACAAATGTGCTGCTGGAATTTAATAAATGTGTTTGCTGAATGAGATAAAAAGGCAGTTACTTTCCCAGAGGAGATGAGGACAGCCAGAGAAATCCCAGGTGACACCCAGTGGCTGCATGTGGTGGAACTGCTTCTGTCCTGTGAAATTTAAGGCCAGAAAGTTGTCATCTGTGTGGAATAGATGTGATCCCACCAGGAGGCGGGGGAGTTCCAACACAGCTTCTTGGGGGAAATTCTCAGATTCAGATTCTGGGGCTCCACATTGCCATTAGGGAGGGACATGGTGTGTGACCATGGTCGTCAGACTTCCTTCAGTACTTTAAAACAAATGAAAAAAAAGGTGAGGGAAGGGCCAATATGTGATTGCCATCCTTTAATTTTGCCAAGAAAAGTCTTTACAAAAAAAAAAAAAAAAAACAAACACCTTTAATTGTGACTGTCATTTTAATACTAAAACATGGAAAGACACAATCTCAAAAAAGAAAATAGCCCTTCGCAAGAAAGGACTTCTGACACCTCACACATAAACAGTTTAAAGACTTTATGTTTTAGTTTCCTTATTTGTGAAATGAGAAATAATTGTGGCTGCCTCGTAGGCCTGCCATGCCGATTACATAATCTGTGACCTCTGGCCAGGTCCCTCCAGAGCATGTGGCGAAAGCTCTTTGGCCCTTCAGTCCAACTTTGGAATGACTAGAGAACGAACATGGTTCTCGACCTTCAACAGATTGACTAGGGAGGCAGAAACTCTCCAGCCACTACATCTTTGTGCTGGCCTCTGATTCGGATTGCCCGCCCTGGGAGAAGGGTCATTTTTACCCTCAGAAAGGAGCCTCTGGTCAGACAATTTACTTTGAACCATCTGGGTGTCCCCATTGGGCTGTCAGCTGCCTCCGATGCTGAGGAAACAAAGTGTCACATCGCTCTGCAGAGCTATAAAAAGATTTTTGTTTGCAGGCTGTTTGGGGGAGGAAAGTGCTGGCCCCAGCTGGCAGCTCCCACAGTACTCTTAGCTGGGCCTTGCCCCGGGGTTATGTTTTTCAGAGCAGGCCAAGGTTTGCTTAAGATCCTAGAGCGCTAATTTGGAAAAGGGTTGTGGGGAGGGGGAGCAGGGTTTGGCTCTAGGTTGATGTGCCTGTGCCCAGGTGGCCTAAGCTGGAGAGGGTCAGAGGCGGAAAGCAGGATGTTGTAGATTCATCCTCGGGCTGCGGACTCCGTGGCCTCTGACTCATCATCAGCAGAGGAAGTTGCCTAAAGACTCAGATAAAATAGTACAGGTGCTTAAGGCATTTGGTCAGGTACATTTCTCTGCTGGTGTGGTTCCTGTGCTCCCAGAACCCACCATGAAGACTGCTTGATGAGTGAAACACTTGGGACTGGAGTCTGACCACTGTGGGTATGGGCTTGGAGTCAAGCAGGTCTGCATTTGGGCTCCTGCTAGCTGTGGCTCCTTGAGTAAGAGTGTTCTTTAACTTCTCGGAGCCCCTCTTTTTCCTCATTTATTAAGTGGACCCAAAATGGCACTTACTCCACAATGTCCTTGAAGTGATTCAATGGGATAACACATGGAGAATGACTGACACAGATCAGGACTTAGTTAGTGTTAGCTGGTATTACATCATGGTCATAGACTACTACTGAGGCAACATCTTGATCTTGGGGTTTACTCACACATCTTTACAGAAAAGACTTGCCCACACCTACCAGTGAAGGATCTGATTACTCTTAGCACTTAAAGAATCTGAAGATAGAATTAAAAGAACTGAATTTTTATTTTAAGAAAATGCAGTATGTGATTTTATTCACCCAAGAACCAGTTTGTTCAGGTGTTGGGGGTAGTCATTTGATGTCTTTGTAGCTACAGAATAAGACTAATGGCGAGGATGTACAGAAGATGGGGAACCCTTGTACATTGCTGGTGAAAATGTAAAACGCTACAACCATTTTGTTAAGCATGCACTTCACCTTACGAGCGAACAGTTCTACTCCTAATACATTCCCAGGAGAAGTTGATACGTGTGTCCTCAGGAAGTCTTATACAGGAATGTTCATAACAGCTTTACTCATAAGAGCCCCAAACTGGGAACAACGCAACTGTCCATCAACAAGAAAATTGGTAAATAAACGACAGGCTGTCCATTCAGTGCCGGGCCACCTCATTTGTCACACACGACGTATGGAATGAATCTCAGAAGCATTCTGTTGAAGGAGAGAAGATAAGCATAGAAGAGAACGTACTGTGTGCTTCTGCTTATATGAACGTCAAGATGAGGCAAAAGTAGTCTTTGTTGATAGAAGAATTTTGGGCTTGAATGGGAAGAAGCAGAGGAAAACTTTAAGGAGATGGAAATGTTCTGTATCTTGGTGTAGGTGGTGGTCGTAATCAAACTGTATACCTTGATTGCATATTAACTATACCTCAATTTAAATATCTAGATTAAGGAACCCAGAAATCACATCTTTCCATTATTCCTATGTATACCCAATAATAACAACACCTAATAAAAATAAAAAATATACCTAATAGTAATTTTAATAGTAATGACGCTGATAATAAGAGCTGCTAATGCATACTGAGGGCTTACCCAGTGCCAGGTATTTTCCAAGCACTTTTTATCTATAAACTCACTGAATCCCTTGATCCCATTATGGGGTAGTTTTTTTTTTTTTTACAATTTTCCCTCATTTTACAGATGAGAAAATCAAGGCACGGAGAGGTTAGGTTCACTTACCCAAGATTACGCAGCTGGTAGTCTGGTTCCAGATTCTGTGCTCTAACTACCATGTGTCACTGCCCAGGTGCATTAGCTCCTTCTCAGCACCTCTCTTTCCTTCCTGCTCAGAGATGTGCTGAATTTTCTGCGCTCAGGCGACCTGCCACCCCGGGAGCGTGTACGGGCTGTGTACAAAGAGGCCCAGTACTATGCCATCGGTCCCCTCCTGGAGCAGCTAGAGAACATGCAGCCTCTGAAGGGGGAGAAAGTGCGCCAGGCATTTCTGGGACTCATGCCCTATTACAAAGGTGAGGGGTCAACTGCCCAGGGTGGTCAAGGTGTGGGAAAGGAGGGTTGAAGGCATCTGTCTGGGCCTAGGTCTTCACCAGAAGAAGTGGGTCTGAGATTCATCTGCATTGCTCAAGGTTGGAGAGATTCCTGCTTCCCTTTCTGCCCTCCCCTCCCAGTCACACTGGGACAATTCAGGTTAAATAGGACCCACTTTGCCTATGACATCATCAAATCCCATTTCAAAAGGATTGTCCTCATTCCATCATTTTGGTTTCCCTTTGCCATGGTGATCCATGATCCCTGTTTAAGTCTGCATCCTTCATG
This sequence comes from Enhydra lutris kenyoni, assembly GCF_002288905.1. NCBI lineage: Eukaryota > Metazoa > Chordata > Mammalia > Carnivora > Mustelidae > Enhydra > Enhydra lutris. The sequence continues at coordinate 41,245,391 of NW_019154097.1, forward strand.
AGCCCAAAGAGTCCCTTCCCCAGGATCTCTCTCCCCTGTTGGATCCTGCCTTCACTGGGGCTCTCTCTGTGTGCCCTGACCCTGCCTTTCCCACGCCCCAACCTCTTGACCCTTGTCCCAGTGATGGTGCCGTCTTCACCCCCACAGACCATTTGGAGCGGATTGTGGAGATTGCCCGGCTGCGTGCGGTACAGCGGAAGGCCCGCTTTGCCAAGCTCAAGGTCTGTGTCTTCAAGGAGGAGATGCCCATCACCCCCTACGAGTGTCCGCTTCTCAACTCCCTGCGCTTCGAGCGGAGCGAGAGCGATGGGCAGCTCTTTGAGCACCATTGCGAGGTGGATGTGTCTTTTGGGCCCTGGGAGGCTGTGGCTGATGTTTATGACCTACTGCACTGCCTGGTCACGGACCTCTCAGCCCAGGGCCTCGTCGTGGACCACCAGTGCATCGGGGTGTGTGACAAGCACCTCATCAACCACTACTACTGCAAGCGTCCCATCTATGAGTTCAAGATCACGTGGTGGTGAGTAGCCCTGCTAGGGACAGAGGCCTGTCAGGGAGGGCGTCTGTTCTCTTTAGTGGCTCTGGGAGTAGGATCCTGAGAGGGACACTAACTGCCCCAGACCCGCTGAGGTGAGGACCAAGTCCTGAGGCACAGCTGCAAGGGGATGGAGGTCTCCTGGCAGCTCCAGTCTCCCAGCTGTACCTTGAGGTCAGGCTCAGGGCTTGTGCCTCAGGGCACGGCAGTCTTTTCCTGAGGCTGATGGGGTCTGGCAAGCTAGGGCTGGACCAGGAAGTCCAGAGAGGTTTTGTCACTCTCCTGGTCTTGCAAGAGAGTTTCTGCCCTTTTTAGTGCCACGTTACCAGACTAATACAGGCATGATCCCTTCCTCAGCCCTGTTCAAGGGCCCCTTGCGTGCGCCTAGCACACAGGTATGAACACAGATTGCGATGGGGGTTACCCAAGGACCTACCCCACAGCCCCTGACTGAAGGAGAAGCATTTTCTCTCCCTCTTCCCCCAGGGATAGTTCCAGGCTTTGTTTTAGGATGTGGAGAGACTCTTCCTCCTGAAACATACTCTTCACCACCTTTTGGAGATGTAACCATAGTTGCCAAAGCCGTGCACCAGGTTGGCCTTAGAAGAGCACAATGTTTACAGCCCTGCCTTAGGGCCGCAGCTTCTCCTACCTTCCACCAACCTTTCTTGCTTGAAGGGTTATCTTCTCAGGGCTGTAATATAGACTTCAGAGGTTCCTTTCGAAGATTCCCTGAGTCAAGCAGGCAGGTTGCCTAGATCTTCTGTTATCTTTGAGATGTAACATCCTTTCTGGAGGCTCAGAATATCTCTTTGGCTGCCATTTCATGTGTTAGCATCCAATTTGTGGTGAACCTCTGTAGATAGGAACCCCCTCTTTTTTAAACCCTGCTGCTTTACCCTGCTCACGTTCTCCTAGGAGAAGTGTCTGTTCTGAGGAAGCAAACAAAGGCTTGGGTGGGAGGCACAGCTATACCAGGAGCTGTAGGACAGTCGTAGCAAACCTCCATCACGCTGTACTCTCCACATCTCAGACAGAGAAAAAGATCCACAGGGTCCTGCTCCCACTGCATTTTCTTCTTGCTCGGTCTTCAGACCAGGGCAGTTAAGCAGGCTGTGGACACGCGTCTCCTGAAAGAAGAGCTGCGCGGCACCAGCAGTGGGAACGTAACATTCCTGTGCTGCATTAAGGGCTTCTCCCTGTGATCATGACTTGTGCTTGACGGTCCTGGGTATTTGTTAGGGAGATTTTTTTATATGTAAAACACGGGTAAGGACAGCCTCATTGGTCTCAGTCCTACAAGACCAGATTGATGAGGTAGGGGGAGGGGGAGCTGAAGATGTCTGCATCCTTCTGAGGAAGAGAAGGCCAAGTCCTGGGACCTCGCTGAACCCCTCAGTGGGGCAGTGATCTCCTGGCCCTCTGTGGAACGGGTTGCGGGGCGCAGTTTTGCACTCCCACGTCATGTGGTGGAACAGAGGTCCACACGGTGTTCTAAGAGGAAGGTAAAGTCAGTTGTTGAGGTTCTGAGATATGTGTTCTCTCCGTTGTTCTCATCCACAAATGAATCATCACTGTTCTGGAGTTGTTGTCCCTGCTTAAAGCTTACTCCAACAACATGGCTCTTGTCTTGTTCTAATAGAAGTCCTTCACTGAATTTGCTCCGATCGGTGTTACTGCCTAATGCAAACTCATTTTTGGACAGACACTGAGGCAAACTCTTCGGGAGAAAGCTGGTATGAGTAGAAAGGAGACAATTAATCCCAGTGCTTTCGGTTATCTAGCCTTGGCTCCTTCTCGTTCCCACCGCTGGCACAGGGCATCACAGTATTTTGGTTAGAGTCCAAACATGGAAGACAGAGTGACTGGTAGGCTCAAATGTAAGTTTGCTCAAAGATAGGCCCTGAATACTAGCTTAGGGCTACAGGAATGCTGGATGAGGACACTGTCCCCAGGCCCCTTGCTAGAGACACTCCTTTGGACCATCTGGCCCTGTGTTGTCCTCACAGTGGTATACTCTGTGCCATTGTGGGAGAGACAAGGCTCTGGGCCAGTAGACCAGGCAGAGCAGGGATACTGGCAGCCAGCTTCGAGCTCTTTTCAAATGAAGTAAAAGAATTCAGTGGCCCAGTTTGGCCCTTCTCTGATGAGAAGCCAAGGCCAAGATGAAAAGTGCTTTTGGATGTGGTGGTTTGTGATAATGGCCTCCAGATAAAGGTCGTATCTGAGGAAGTGACTTTTCCCAGTTGGATCCCTTCTCAAGTCTAAATGGTCAGGTCTAGAGCATAAGAAAGGTTGGGTTAGGAAGGAGGGCTCCGAAGGGTGAATGCTTGTTCCCAATCCAAGGGAGTATGTTTTCATAGAATTCTTGTGCATAATATTGATGGGTTAAACCAAGTGCCTGCCTTTGGAGCTTCCGTTATGTTTGGCTTTGGGCGCCTTTCTCCCCGGTGTCGTGCTCGCTGGCTGGGAAGGTGAAAGTTTTAGGGGATAGGGTTGTATGGTACAATAGCAGCCATGACAAAATTCCGCAAAAATGAAAAACTTAATGGCAACAAATAAGATCGAAACAAAACCACAATGAAACATGACAGCACGCCAGATTGGAGGAGCTCTTTGGGTAACTCTCTAAATAGAAGAGATAGACGAATCGCCAGCATCCTTACTCTATCTCTGGGGTAACTCACGAGGCTGTCTATTGCCCATCCTGTGCAGAGAGTCAACTGTGCTCTGAAAGTTTCTGTTCTTTCTTCCTGGGGCTTAGGGTGTTCTGGGAGCTGTTGGAGCCTTGTGCCTCAGGCTGGTCAGGTGACACAGCTTTCCTGCTCTGGGTTGCTTGTTGGGGAACTAGAAGAATGACATTTGCAAGCCACAAAGTGGGGTGAGCCTCAATGTGCAACCTTGGTCCAAACTGGATCCTGAAGAGGTTAAGACGAATGACAGCAGCAACAGAACAAAACTGCTTCACTGAGCATTTTGATCCCAGTTAGAATTTTACCTCTACCTGGGATCTGTCCGTATTTGATTCCAAGTGATTAAGCTTTCTTAGGTACCTTTCACTGGGGCTCGTTCATGAAGGCAGTGCCTGCCTTGTGATCCTTGAAAGGGGGAGGCTTTATTCATCAGAAGCCGGAGCGTGGGGACATGGGGTGAAAGAGGCACTTTATGGAATTCTGGAAGAAACATATATGTACACGTATGTTAACTGGGAGATGGGTGGGTTGGCAGGGTTGAGGAGGCGGGAACAAAGACTGGGTCTAGGAACCGGTCGCCTCTGGAACATGGGAGGTCACCTGGGCCCACTGTCTTCCTTCTGTGTGGTGGTGGGTTTGTGTACATGGTATAACACCTCCTGTGTTCAATTGCTGCCTGTCTGTAAGCGCTTTGGTGCATGGAGCCCCAGGACCCTCACATGGCATTAAAGTGAAGAATTAGAACCTGGGTGCTGTGCCTTTCTTTTTTAGGGACTTATTCTCATCTCTGCTCTGCCCCCACAGTGCTAGCAAACAATGTCTTGATTTCTCCTTGCAATGTGGTGTGTTTTGGGACGCTCAACGACATAAACTAGGCTCTTTTCCTGAGGTCGGCAGCCGAACTTCTGCCCTGGCTTGAAGTAAAAGGGACGTGGGCCCTGTGAAGGCCGTTCTGCAGTTACTCTAGCCTTGTCTCTGTTCCAGGTAGGAGTGTGCCCACCCAGTCTAGGCACAGAGCTCTCCCCTCTCGTGTTGAGAGGTCTCCAGGGGAAGAAGATACCACAGGTGAACAGTCACTGTGTAGCTCCCAACCACGTCAGGTGGTTCCGAAAGGAATCCCTTCTGTCATTCACCACTTCTTTCAAGGGAGAGAGAAATGGCTCTAAGCTTATGTGGGCCTCAGTGGTTAAGACCGGTCCTTGAGGAAAATGGACTTGAGTTGTTCTTCCTCTGGAAGCAGAGTTTGACACCTTCCTGGCTAATGAGTGTCCTCATCAAGATATCCCTTGGAGTCACTCCATGGATTAACCCAGAAAGGTGAGTCCTGACGTGCTGGGTAGCTATGCCGCCCTCCAACTGCGTCCTTAAATCTCCGATTATTCTGACTGTTAAAGCACTGCATCACCTGTGCCAAGTATGTCCCTGACCTACTTACTTTGCACACAATCACACAGTAACAATACGCCAGTAATACTCAACGAGTGGGAAACTGAAGCTCACGGAGCTGTAATTTCCTCAAGGGCACGCGGCTAGTAAGTAGAAGTCAGGATTCTGAGGGCCCTTTTCCGAAATCCTCACAGGTATTCAGTGGGGCCCTCCCTTCTTGGCAGCTCAGTGTCCCACCTCTCAGGCTTAGGGCTTCACCTTGCTCACCCTGTGAAAATTTGACAGGCAGATGCTCTAGAAGCAATATTAGAAAGACTTTCTTTATGTGTAGGTTTTAAGTAATCCCAGAGCATTAAGGAGGCAGCTTGGGTCTCCAGTGTACTACCCTTCTGAGTGAGGGACACATGTTTACTAGGTGGAGAAGGACCCTGCTCGTGGGCAGTGATGGAGGCGAGTAATGGTCGCCCCCTGGCCCTTGGTGTGGTGAGATGATCTGGGACGGCTGAGTTAGACTCCTGCCGCCTGCGGGCCTAGCCACACAGATGTGCAGCCTGGCCACGTGGGGAAGGATGCCCCTGGCCTCAGGAGAAGAACTGAATGTAAGACTTTTTCGTTTAGCTTAGGGCGTCTTGTGTGCCTGGCTTGGGTTTTTTGGCCCTTAGGCTCTGGGCCTGTTTGTTCCTTTGTCGTCATTTTGGAGATGACCTCGTGGCTAGCTTCACTAACTTTTCCTTTTGATCTGTTTCACTTACAGCATGTTTCTTTCACTTTTGTTTACTTATCTTTAACTTCCTATCTTTTGATTCCTTACCATTTTGTTTTTCCTGTCATGTGTTTTAGTGTTCTCCATTTTTTAAAAACATAATTTTAAACTTTATATCTAACATAACTTTAAAATAAAGCCCCTATATGAATAGGATGCTAATGAAGATAGTTCTTGTTCTGAGCAAGGGTAATTATATGCCTTTTTTTCCCTCCTCCAGTCATTTCTACAATGATCTTGTTAGCTGTGAACATTAGGTATCTCATTTTTCCCTTAGATGAATATCTTCTTCTGAAGTCTAAATGCAAGGAAAAACTGACAGTTACTACAAAAGCCATAGATCTGGGTTATCTATTACATCCGATGGCAGAGCTCTTCCCTCCCCCTCCAGAATGCCACCCTCCCCCATATACACACAGTAACAGTAAGTTCAGACTTAGGAACAAGGCAGTCCCAGTCCTGACTGCTGAGGACTTCCTCCTTCACACACTTGTTCTTCCTGAGCAGTGACATGATCTAAATATCCTGGGATTCCACCACCTCCAACCACCTGGAACTCAATGGAAACAGGACTGTCGTGCACCAGGAAGAAGTCCGACTCAACTGCAGGGAAGACTTTGAATAGTCTTGAACCATCCAGAAGTACTTCATAGAAGGGACCCGTAATCAGATTGTGATGTACCTTTTCTGCCCTTCTGTGATCTCAATGACAACCTGAATCACCCTTCCACAAACCATGACTTTTAGAAGATTCTCCTAATGTATTACAGACCCTGGGTTTTTTCCTGTGTCATGTGATCGTGGCAGGTGGCCTAGCTCCAGTAGATCTTTTGAATAGATGGATACATACTTCTCCTTTATGATGGAAAAATTAAGAAATAGAAACCCAAAACACCACAAAACTTAGAGCTTGATCTCCATTAAAAGAAATTAATCAGTTAAGAGTTGGAATTGAAATCCTTATACCTCTATTATGTTTGTAAGTGGGTTGGATGGTATAATCAGGTTTAAGTCCAGAGAACATGTAGCACCTTCTGTAAGTGCCGTTATTAGTGTGTTTATTAGTGTGAGTTCCAGCATTACATCCTTGCCTTCAGCTCTGCCTCAGCTTACACTGCCCTGAGGACCCATCTGTCTATGCACCCATCTGTTGTGGGTGCCTACTGTCCCCACTCTCCCTGTGTCATCACCACCCCCCACCCCCACCACTCATGACAGCCCTGTCTTTGGCATTTTAAAGCTGGTTTGCCACTTCTGGCCGTACCTCATCCAGCATTTGGTAGCCAGCCCTGGCGGCGGTGCTCCATCCAGCAGTGTCCCCCGCTGCTTCTTAGGCAGGTAGGTGCTCTTTGCACCAAGGTCCCAGATTTTCCGATTCAGCTTTCTCACCTGGCCTGCTAGGATTTGAAGAGCATTTTCAGCCCTTCTCTCTAAGCTCCGTGTCTACCGTGACCGCTTCCGCAATGGCAGCAGAGGATTCTTGCAAGGCCCCACCAAACAGATAAGTTAGCCTCACCCTCCTCTACCCTTGGAAGGGATAATCAACATACTTTTCCCAGAAACTGCATTCACCAAGAGCTTCCTAACAAAAATAGGGACTTCCCTGGTCAGCTGACCACATCACTATTGGCCGAAATGAGGATGACCTTATTCACTTGGCACTCCCAGAAAGTCAAGGCAGCATGTATCTGCCTCCAGACATATTCAGGAAATGTTCTACCCAACTGCCTGATTGTATACTTCCAAATACAGCTCTGTCTGGAAATTCCCGCTGGTTCAAAGAGGTAGGATGTTGAGGAATACCATCTATAGTCACCTGCCAGAATGTTCCACCACTTACACTGGCTGGGCCTTTAGCCCGGAGGATTCCACAGACATGGGATTTACTGTCTGGTTTTGAACCCTGTCGGAGCTGTTCTGCTGGGATGGCAATCCTGACTCCTTGACGGCAGCAGCAGCCCTGGGATAACCTGCAATTGTGGACTGAGATCCAGATGTAGGATTTCCAGAAGGTTCAACCAAGGTATCCTCATGATAATGTATGAGAAAGTGATGTTTCTTAGGTGGAAGGTTCTCCAGATGCTCAACTACCCCACAGTTTGGGGGTTTATAGGCAGTAGCCATTCGGTCATGCTCCTCCACTTCCTCACATGACCATCCTGCCTTTTTAGGATGGGGTTTGAGCTGACCCCTTGCTCAGGGCCCAGAATTCCACAGTAGCTGAAAACCCTGTACATCTTTTCTCCTATCACGGTCTTACGCAACCCAGAAGCATTTCAGTGCCCTGGCAGGGATCACAAGGAGGCACGAGCACGGGCAGCCTCTGTCCCTTGTTTCCGCATGTCCACGATACTGGCATTGGCAGGCCGACAACCCTTGTAGGTGTGAGTTGCAATAAAACCAACAGATTCAAGGTCTAGAGGCGGCACTGAAGAAGCCCTTCAGGGATGTCTGTCTGCAGGAGCCTGGAGTACTCAAGGTGAAACTGGGAGCTTGTTCCACATAGTGGAGGCAGGATGTGTTTTTCAAACATTTTGGCTTCAGAAGATACTGCAAACATGCACAAGAGCCTGAGAAGGAGGCCAGCTATCCCACGTGCCTTTATATCTCACGCATTCAAAATGGAAAAGAACAGACTTCTTGGGACCTTCTGACGCAGCAGTATGTGCTGCTTCCTTCTTCGGTGAGTGTTCCTGAATTGCACTGAGTCATTTGTATTAGTCAAGACAAAACAAAAAAGTAGTAATTGAACAATTTCTATCTTTAATATGTTAACTTAATCGTAGTTGCATTGTAATAATAAGGGACTGGCTCACAAACAGTAGTGATAACTAGAGAGAATGTGGGAAGACCACATAGAGGAAGCGCCACCCAGGACTGAGATAGAGGATCCAAGGAAGAACAGCCCCTTCCCCAGAGCTGATATCAGACCTTTTTGGAGAGGGCAGAGCCATGGTTTACTGAATGGCAGGGAAGTCATCGGGTGCTATACTTGGTGGAACTTGCTAGAAATCCTTCCTCTAGCATGCTGGGAAAATCTCTTTAGGGAGGTGTTTTATCAGAGGCACTCCACTACAAAGCTACCCAAGGTGAGTGCTGGGGAAAGCTGCTGGCCTCTTTGTGCTGCTGGCGAACATGCACTGCAGGAGCTGCGTGCTGGAGAAGCTGTGCTGGGGCAATCACACCAGAACCAGAAAGGGAAGTACCTTTCTTCTTGGCAGGGTGTCCCCGATATCCTCTGCTAACGAAGTTTAATATCCTGTTAATTGGCAAAGGAAAAAATATTCAAAGGTCCCAACCCAATTCTGCAGAGCCAATGAAGGATGAATATGGAGCTAAGAGGCAATCAATAACTGGCATATCTTTTTTTAAAAGATTTTATTTATGTGAGAGAGCGCACGGTGGGAGGAGCAGAGGGAGGAGAAGCAGGCTTCTCACCAACCAGGGAGCCCGATGCGGGACTCAATCCCAGGACTCTGGGACCATGACCTTACCTGAAGGCAGACGCTGAAGTGACTAAGCCACCCAGGTGCCCCAATAACTGGCATTACTGTATGCTGGTGACTCGCAAATTTATACTCCTGCCCAGGCCTCTTTCCTCAGCCTTGAATTGTATGCCCAGTAACCTGATAAATACTGCTACTTCAGTGTCGGTTAGCCATCTCAAGCCTCATATATCCAAATGGAATTCTTCATTTCCTCTTCCACCTCCAATATCCTTATTCTATCTTTTCTATCTCAGGAAATGCCACCACCATTAATCCAGTCAACAAAAACCTGAGAATCATCTTTAACACTCCTCCTTACCTCACCTTCTAATGCAATCCATCGCCAAGTCTTGAATATATCTTCAGGATGGATCTTGAAAACATCAAAAATTCACCTGTCTGAATCACCATTGTCTCTCACTCTGTGTTACTACAAGGGCTTCTTCGCTTAATTTAGCCCCTGATTACCCCACCAATCTATTCTCCAAAATAGTCTTGAAGGGTATGATTAGATCCTACAGCATGCTCACTTAAAACCCTTCACTTTTACAATGGGATTGTAAGGTCCTACCGTGTTTGATCTGGATCCTATGCACCCCAGCCTCCTCTCACCATCCTGCTCCTTGTTTCCCATCTCTGCTCTGGCCTTTTTTTCACTTCCTGCCTCAGGTTTTTGTGATTGTCATTCCCTCTCCCAGGAATGCCCTTCCCCCAACCCTTCTCATGGGCTGGCTCACTTTCCTATTTTATGTTCCAATGTCACATAACAGCTCAAATGTCACATAATGGGACCTCTGATCATGCCATCTAAAGCACACTTTCATTACTATCTATCACGTCACCTGATTTATTTCCTTTATCACATTTATTACCAATAGTAATTATCTTGTTTGTTATGTCTGTATTTCCTTTTAAATAAGCTCTCTGAAGGCAGAGATGTTGCCTCTGTTGTGCACGACATTTACAGCCCTATGCAGCCCCATGACCCCAAGATCACAACCTGAGCCAAAACCAAGAGTCGGGAGGCTCAACCGACTGAGCCACCAAGGTGCCCTGGAAAGTTCTTAATTACAGTAAAATGTCAGCTAATAAATATAAAGGAAAGGATGGGGTTTGGAAAAATCTACATTTAGCAATGGTCAAATTTATAACTGACTTAGATAAGAATCATCAATGGATTCTAAAACTGATGAGCTGAAGAAAAACAGGACCTAACATAGTCTCAAAGTGGTTCCCTACAAATAACTAATTACAAAGGTAAAAATAGTAACTTTACAGTGTAGACATCTGAAAGATTCCTCATGAGTCATGTAACCAAAGTCAACATTAGCCAAAAGGCCTGTCCTGAGAAAGACACATTATTTATATGATTTCTCTGCCAAAATGAATAACCTGAATCTAATCATGAGAAGACATTAGACAAACCCAAATTGAAGGACATTCTTTAGATTGACCATCTTCCACTTTTCAAAAATTTCAAGAACTTGAAAGACAATTTATAAAAATGGAAGAACTATTCCAGATTAAAGGAGACTAAAGAGACATGACAATTAAATGATCCTGGGTTAGATTTGGGACCAGGGAAAGCAATAGCTATAAAGGCCATTCTTGGGAAAATTGATGAAAACTGAGTAAGGGGTGTAGATTAAGCAGTAGGATTTTATCAATGTTAATTTCCTTTTTTTAAATGATTCTGCTTTGGTTTTCTAAGAGGGTATCTTTCGTCTATGGCTGTACCACCCTGAATGCACCTGATCTCATCTCATCTAAGAGGGTGTCTTTGTTTTTAGGAAATACACACTGAAATATACAGAAGCCAAGAAGCATGATTCTGCAATTTAGTTGCATTCTTCAGGAAAACTGTGTGTGTATGTGTGTGCCTGTGTGTGTGTGTGTGTGTAGGGAGAGATTGAACAAATGATAAAGCAAATGGGGCAAATATACAAATTCAAGAAGCTTAAAAAACTCCAAGTGAGATAAATTCAAAGAGATCCACACCAAGAAACATAATCAAACTGTAGAAAGCCAAAGAAAAAAGAATCCTGAAAGCAGCAAGAGAGAACAAATTCATCACATAAAAGGGATCCTAAAAAGAATACAAACGGTTTCTTACCAGGAACTGTGGAGGCTAGAAGGCAGTGGGTTGACATATTTGAAGAGTTGAAAGAAAAACCTGTCAACTAAGAATTCTGTATCTGGGGGTGCCTGGGTGGTACAGTCAGTTAAGCATCCAGGTCTTGGTTTTGACTCAGGTCGTGATCTCAGGATTGTGAGACTGAGCTCCTCATTGGGCTCCGTCCTCAGCATGGAGTCTGCTTGAGATTCTCACTCCCTCTCCATCGGCCCCTCCTTCTCTCTCTAAAATAAATTACTTTTAAAAATAAATTAATTAATTTAAAAAAAGACTGTATCTGGCAAAACTCCTCTTCAAGAATGAAGGAGAAATTAAGACATCCCCAGATAAACAAAAGCTAAGGGAATTTGCTACTGGTGGACCTGCACTGTAAGAAATGCCCAAAGGAATCCTTCAGATTGAAAAGCAAATGACACTAGACAGTAAACTGAAGCTAAATGAAGAAATAAAGAACACTGGGAAAGGTAAATACCTAGGTAAATGTAAAAGCCAGTGTTGGGGTGCTTGGGTGGCTTAGTCAGTTGAGCATCTGACTTCAGCTCAGATCATGATCTCAAGCTCCTGGGGTCCAGCTCTGCATCAGGCTCCCTGCTCAGCAGGGAGTCTGCCTTCCCTCTCCCCTTTCCTCTGCTCATCCTCTCTTTCTCTCAAATGAATAAATAAAATCTTTAAAATAAATAAAACAATTAATTTTATTTTTTTTAAAGATTTTATTTATTTATTTATTTGAGAGAGAGAGATCACAAGTAGGCAGAGAGGCAGGCAGAGAGAGAGGAAGGGAAGCAGGCTCCCTGCTGAGCAGAGAGCCCGACGCGGGACTCGATCCCAGGACCCTGAGATCATGACCTGAGCCGAAGGCAGCGGCTTAACCCACTGAGCCACCCAGGCGCCCTTATTTTATTTTTTAATCCAAGAGAGAGCACAAGCACAAGCAGAGGGAGAAGCAGGCTCCCTCTGCTTGTGCAAGTTAGCAATGTGGGACTCAATTCCAGGACATTAGGATCATGACCTGAGCTGAGGGCAGCTGCTTAACCAGCTGAGCCACCCGGGTGTCCCTAAATAAAAACTTTTTTTAAAAAGACTTTCCCTATATGATTTAAAAGGCACAAACATAAGTCATTAATTGTAAACCTGTGTTAACAGGCATACAATTTTTAAAGCTGAAATCTGTGACAGTAACAAGATAAGGGGACAGAGATGTATATGTACAGAATATAAGCAATTTTAAATAAGTTGGTATTCAAACTATGTTGTTATAAGTTTAAGATGCAAATTACAGTCACAAAGCTAACCACTAAGAAAATGAATTTTAAATACAGAAATGAGAATCAAAATGGTAGGCTACAGAAAAACAAGTGCATATCAAAAATGCAGTAATGAAAGAATTGAGGAATAAAAAAAATATGCCACATAGAGAACAACTAGCAAAATGGCAGAAGTCATTCTTTATTAGTCATTACTTTAACTGTAAATGGATGAAACTCTCCAATTAAAAGTCAGAGACTTGCGGAGTATGTTCTCTTAAAAGCTCCATCTATATGCTGTCCAAAAGCGTTTCACTTTAGATTCAAAGACACAAAGAGGTTGAAAGTAAAAGGATGGAAAAACATATTCCATGCAATTATTAGAGTAAATTTTACATTAGAAAAAGGGTTATAAGAAACAAGAAGGACATTATATACAGAAAAAAAGTTTAATCCAACAAGATGATACAACAATTATAAGCATATATGCATCTGAATCAGAGCACCAAGTACATATGAAACAAGGAGAAATTGAGGGAGAAATTGACAATTTTACAATAATAGTCGGAGACTTCATTATCCCACTTTTAATAATGGATAGAACAACCAGAGGAAAGATCAAGAAGGAAAGAGAGTACTTGAATGATGGTATAATCCAAGTATACCTAGCAGACATACATATAGAACTCTTCACCTAACAATAATGGAACACACATTCTTCTCAAATGCACACAGAACACTGTCCAGAGTAAGACATATTTTAGGCCAGAAAACAAGTTTTTTTTTTTTAATTAAAAATTTTCAGCTTTATTGAGATATAATTGACATATAACATCATGTAAGTTTAAGGTGTACAATGTGTTGATTTGATATGCTTCTATACTGCAAATGTTTCCATCAGTAGCGTTAGCCAACCTGTATCATATCACATAATCACCACAGAAAATGAATTTTAATAAATTCTAAAAAATCATAAAAATGTCTTTTCTTTTCTTTATTTATTTATTTATTTATTTGACAGACAGAGGCCACAAGTAGGCAGAGAGGCAGGCAGAGAGAGAGAGAGAGGGAAGCAGGCTCCCCGCTGAGCAGAGAGCCCGACGCGGGGCTCGATCCCAGGACCCTGGGATCATGACCTGAGCCGAAGGCAGAGGCTTTAACCCACTGAGCCACCCAGGCGCCCCTAAAAATGTCTTTTCTAATTACAGTGTAACAAAACTAGAAATCAGTAACAGAAGGAAAACTCACAATAATTGAAAAAATTTTTTAAATGCTCTTAAATAACCAGAAGTCAAAGAAGAAATCATAAAGGAAATTAGAAAGTATTTTGAGACAAATGAAAATAAAAGCACAACATACAAAACATAGTGAATGTACTGAAAGCAGTGCTTAAGTGAAATTTCTACCTGCAAACATCTGTAGTTAAGAAATCTCAAATCAGTAACCTAACTAAACCTTAAAAATTTTTTTAAGTAGGTTCCGCACCCAATGTGGGGATAGAACTCATGACCCTGAGATCAAGAGTCTCATGCTTCACCTACTGAGCCAGCCAGGTGCCCCCATACACCTTAAAGGAACTAAAAAAGAAGAAGCACAAACTGAGCCAAAGTTAGCAAAGAGTAGGAAATAAACATTAAGAGTGGAGAAAAGTGAAATAATAGGATAAAAAGAGAATATAGAAAACAAAACCAACTTTTTTTTTAAAAATCAGCAAAACTGGGGCTCCTTGATGGCTTGGTTGGTTACGCATCTGGCTTTGGCTCAGGCTCTGCTCCACGACAGGCTCCCTGCTCAGCAGGGAGTCTGCATCTCCATCTCCCTCTGACCCTGATTCCTGCTGGGGCTTTCTCTCTCACTCTCTGAAATAAACAAATAAATTCTTAAAAAACAGCAGCAACAACAGCAATCAGCCAGATTGACAAATATTTAGCTAGAATGTCAGAGAAAGAAGACTCAAATTGCTAAAATCAGAAATTAAAGAGGGGACATTACTACTAACTTTACATAAAAAGGATGATAAGAAAATACTATGAACATACATACACCAACAAATTAACCAAAGGAAATGGACTAATTATTAGAAATAGAAAACCTACCAAGTCTGAATCACCAAGAAATGGAGAATCCAGATAGATCTATAACTAGTGACAAGGTTGAAACAGTAATCAAAACCCTCCAATGAAGAAAAGCCTTGGACTGGATGGTTTTGCTGGAGAAGTCTACAAAACATTTAAAGAACTAATACCAATCCTTCTCAAACTTTCCCAAAAAACTTAAAGTGCAGGGAATGCTTTCTAACTCACTAATTCATTTGTTGCCCCAATACTGAGCCAGACAAAGACACTATAGGAAAAAACAAAAATGAAAACAAAAACTACAGATCAACATCCCCTATGAATATTGATACAAAAATTCTCAACAAAATATTAACTGAATTCCACAGCATATCAAAGGGATTATATATTGTGGCCAAGTGGGATATAGTCCTAGAATACAAAGATGGTCTAAAGAGAATTAAGGGTGAAAAAATTACCTTATCTTCTCAATTGAGAGAGAAAAATCTTGTGACACAATGCATGATAAAACACTCAACAGACTAGGAATGGAGTGAAACTGACTCAGTATAAGAAAGCCACATATGAAAACCCACAGCTAACATTCTATTCAACGGTATAAGAAAGTGTTGCCACTGAGATCAAGAATAAGACAAAGATGCTCATCCCCCCCCCATTCTATTCAGCATTGTGTTGGAAGTTCTAGCCAGAGTAACTAGTCAAGAAAAAGAAGTTAAGAGCATCCAGGTTAGAAAGGAAAAAGTAATTTCTGCTCAAAGAAGTGATTTTGTATGTAGAAAACCCTAAGATTCTACAGAAAAAAAACTGTTAGAATAAATAAATTGAGCAATGTAGTAATACAAAATCAACACACAGAAATCAGTCACCCCTCTATATACTAACAATAAGCAACCTAAAAGAAATTAAGAAAACAATTCCATTTATAATAGCCTCAAAAGGAATAAAATACTTATTAATTTAATCAACGAGGTAAAAGATTTGTACAATGAAAACTTTAAAACCTTGCAGAAAACAAAGATGACAAGGAAATGGAAAGAAATCTCATGTAAATTGGGTTGGTTGTTGTTGAGTTTTAAGAGTAACAGTCCCTTATCAGATAAGTCATTTGCAAATATTTTCTTCTGTGAGTTACCTTTGTATTCTGTTGACTGTGCCCTTTGGTGCACAAAAATTTTAAATTTTGATAAGTCCAGTTTTTGTTTTTTCCTTTTATTACCTGTGCTTTTGGTGTTGCATAAGAATCTACTGTCAAATACAATGTCATGAGGCTTTTCAGCTGTCTTTTCTTCTAAATTGTATATCTTACATTTAGGTCTTTAATCCAGTTTGAGTTAATTTTTGTATATGGTGTTAGGTAAGGGTCCAAATTCATTCTTCTGTTAATTTTATGTCACTATATTTTACAATAAACAGTTAAGTTTTAAAAACTATCATACCCTTTCATGAGTAAAAAAACAGCCTGTAAACTAAGAATAGCAGGGAACGCCCTCAACATGATAAAGGCCATATACGAAAAACCCAGAGGTAACATCATACTCAATGGTGAGTGAACATTTTCCCAAGATCAGGAACAAGACAAGGATGCCTGCTTTTTTCCACTTTTATTAATACATTTTCATTTCTCTTGGGTAGAGTCATCTTATCTGACCTTTCTATGCAATCTGACTCTTCCCATCAATCCTTTTGCTTTGTCTTTCCTCTTCCACATTATTCCTCTCCTATGTCTTCCTCTTCTATTTTTTTCTTCCCACTCTCCTTTTCCTGGCTCTTTTTCTTTTGAACCAAGATGAATCTTTGATTCTTGAATCTTTTGATTCCAAAATGAGTTTTTAGCCCTTTTTTATCCTCACTTTTTCCAATGGGACTGATTTTTATAAATTCATATGCAAAAGGGGCACCTGGTGGCTCGCTCAGTTAAGCGTCTAACTCTTCATTTCATGTCAGGTCAGGATCTCAGCCTTGTGAGATCAAGCCCTGAGTTGGGCTTAAGATTTTCCCTCCCTCCCTCAGTCCCTCCCTCCCTCCCTCAATCAATAAATAAATATCAAAAGAAATTCACATGCAAAAGTCGCACAAATTGAAATAAAAAAATACAGTGAATATCCATATACATATCAAGAGATAAAACACTAAATTCAAGAGCTAAAACATCGCTTCCTCAGTTAAATAGAACCTTGGGGCCCCCCTCCAGTAGCCTCCCACCCCGCCGTCTCCGAGAGAGAAGCAAACCGGGTAGCTTGTCCCACTCACGTCCTACCCACCAGCGCCCTCACTCTGGCTCCCTCCCACGCTGACCGAGGGGTTGTCCCGGCACTCACTGTGTCCGTTACTTTTGATCCCTTCTCCTGCCTCCCCCTCAGTTCACTCCGCTGCGCTGCACGGCGGGGAGGCGTGGAGGGCGCTCCCGCACCCGTCCCGGCACCGAGCACCTTGCCCAGGTCCTTGCGCACCCGCGCGACGAGCTCCCTGGCCCTTCGCTCGAATCACTTTCCCGGCCGGGGCTCTCCCCTCCGCGGCCGCAGACGCTCGCTCCGCACGCTCCCCTCCCCGCGTCATCTCCATCTCCTGCGCTCCCGGGAGCTCGTTCCCCGGCCCCCCGCCTCCCCTGCGGAAGGTCCGACACCCCGGGTCCTCGCTGGGCACAGGGGACACGCGGGGAGGGTTCGTGGCTGGGAAGTAACCGACCAACGAGGGACACACAAACCGGAGTCCACGGACGCCTGCGGCTCACGCGCACCCAGACCCGGGCGCCGGCGGGCAGCACCGACGTCCGACAGACGAGGGGACGGCGAGGGCCGCGGCCGCGGGGCGGCGGCGGGGCCACTTCTGGGGCGTGACCGGGAAAGAGAAGAAAACGCGCTCGAAGCGAAGCTGGCGTGCGGCCACCGGGAGCGGGGTGCGGGCGTCCTCGGCGGCGCAAACCGGAGACCCCTCTGCCGGGAACACGCCCTCCGCCCCCGACCGGTCCCCTCCGAAGGCGCCGGCTCGCTCCCAGCGCCGCCCCCTCACCCACCTTCCACCACAAGCCCGCGTCTGCGGGGGCCGCGCTCCGCCCGCGTTCGGGGACAACCGGGAGCTAGTCCGCCTGGGGTCCGCAGGGGACGACCGGGCGCCTGTCCGAGGCCACCGGGGCAGCTAGAAGCGAAGCCGGTCTGTGATGCCACACTCCGTCCCCTCCGTTGGGCCGCGACCCGCAGACGGCGTCCAGCAGGCCGAGGCGGCCGCAGGGCCCGAAGCTCCAGACCCGGGGCCTCGGCAACCGGACGCCCCGGACGGCGCGGCCTCCCAGCGACCGGGTCCGCGGGCCTCGGCGCTGCTACGCCGTCAGGACGGCCTCCGGCCCAGCCGACCTCCCTCCGGGCCGGGACCTCGGAAACCAGGAGTCCCGGCACCGAGAGGGTCAGGGTTACGGTTTCCCACGCGGCCTCGCTCCCCGCGGGTCGGCGACCCGGCGACCGCTGCTGGCGCGGCGGCGGCTGTGCGGGGTCTCGGCGGCGTACGGCTCCCGAGCACGCGGCGGCGTCGTCTAGGGCCGGCGGGCGTCGCGGCAGGCGGGCACGGGGACGGAGCGCCCGCTCCTCCGCCAGCCCCGACCGCCTGCCTCGACACCGCCCCCGCGCCCGACTGGGCACCACGGGCACCGCCTCTGCCTCGCTCCGCCCAGCGCGGGCCCAGAGCGGCGCCGCGACGACTTCCTCCTTCCGCAGGCCGGGACCGGAAGTGACGTCGTGCGTGCGTGACGGGCGCTCGCGGCGCCGGGGGCGGGGCGCGAGGGAGGGAGGGCCGGCCGGAGGGCGGGTCGCGGACTGGCGGAGCGGGGACCCCTCGAGCGAGGCGCGGAGGGCGGCGGTCCCGACGCCGTGGAGCCGCAGCGCAGGTATGGGGCGCTGGGACGCCGGCGGGGGCTGCGCGGCTGTCGGCTGCGGGCGGCGCGGCGCGGCGGGGCGGGGGCGCCGTCTGGGCGGGGGCTGCTGGGTCATCCGCCCGTGCCGCCTCCCCGGCCGGGGCCGTTTCGCTCCGGCGCGTCCAGCCGCCGTCGGGCCAGCCCTGGGCGCCGCGGCGCGGCCCTCACCGGCCGTCTCAAGCCTGTGGTGCCCAGCCGGGCGTTCCGGGCGCTCGCGCCGCCTGCTGCGGGCCCGGCCGCGCCCCGACGTACACGCGTCTGCCGTTCTCGGCGCCCGCCCCGCGCGACGGCGCGTTCTCTCTCTCCAGCGCGGAGGCTGCGGGGACCCTGCGGGCTCGGGCCCGGGGCCGCTCGGGGGCCCAGCCGCGTGGCCGGCGCAGACCGGGTCGCAGCCCCGCCGGGCCGGGACGCCGGGGCTTCCGACCGCGCGTGGGTGCTGGGGGCGGAGAGGTCCGGGGGCGGGGGGGGCGTGCGGGCTTTCCCGGTGCCGGGCCTCGAACTCCTGTCCGGACCTCGCCGGCGGCCGGGGGCGGGGGGCCTGGGGCGGGCGGGGAAGCCCCTGCTAGCGAGCTGTCTCGGAGGACCGCGGGGTGATGCCGTCGCGGAAGTTCGGGCGGGCGGGGGGGGGGGCGCTTAGAGGGTCACGGACGGCCGCGTCGGCCTGGGTCCTGCGTTCGTCCTGCCCTGAGGTGAACGCGGAAGCCGCCGCGCATGTCGCGGCCTCACGGCGCTGGGGTGGAGGGCGGCGGCTCGGGTGCTCGGGTTTGCGGGTCGGGGCTGTGGGTCTGGAAACCGCGTCTGGCGGTTCCCCGCGACCCCCGGGCTGCGTGTAAAGTCTGTGAGCTGGAAACTCGCACCGAGGAAGCTGCGGGGCGGGGGGCCGGGCCAGGCGGTGGTGCGCGGCGGAAGCTTGGCGGAGGTCGCGGTCTCTGCGCGAACGGCCGGACGGGGTCGGGGTTGGAGGGGTCACTCGCCTTCCGAACGGGATGCGGGTCAGGGACAGTGAAGGTCCTTCCGCGCCACGTCCGGACCGAGCGGAGACGGAGCCCCGGGGCCGACCGCAGGTCCGGAGGGTGGGGGTCCCGGGGAGACGAGCGGGGGTGGGGGGACGCGGGGCCGGGGCGAGTCGGCGGTGCCTGCAGAGGACTGGGTGGCGGTGGACGCGCCCTCGGGAGGCACGCGGTGGCTCACCGTCACCCCCTGATGAGTAACTTACGTGTTGTTTGGCACTCGGGAGAAGCTCCTGAGACGCTTCGGGAAAAAGCTGGACTTCGTGGTGCTGCTTGCGAGTTAGATGGTGAAGCTCCTGTGTCTGATGAAGCTCCTTGGGGCAGAAGCCGTGATTCTTACTGTGCGGTAGAGCAGTTTCCGTGTTTCTGGTGGCTTACGTGTGTGTGGTCACCAGGGGTGAAGAGCTGTCATTGTGATCGTGACTCGGACGGATGCGCAGTTAAAGGTGGCGAGTTAGCAGCAGAGTGTGAGTTCAGGAATGGGTGAGACGGTGCACACTGAGATTCTTAAGCTTTATTTTCCTCGGATGACGTCGGGGAGACTGCTGGAATCCCTGAAGCAGGAACGTAGCAAGAGCCTTTGGGTCTCTCAATTCTGTGTTGCTTCACCTTAAGGTGCGGCTGGCGGCCTCCTGTACCCCAGGCGCAGGCAGCTCAGGAGATGGTCAGCAAGCTCATAACCGTTTTTTGAAGCTAGTCTCTTCAGTTCCCAAGCAGAATAAATAACCATAATTGCGTTTCTGGTGATTTGGCCTGTATTTTCAAATTAAAAATGACTTTTGGGGGATTTTTACATGGGATATATTTGTAATTTTCGGGTGCTCCAGAGTGAAAAATACATAATGAAACTTTTATTTTTGTAGTTCCTGTTGTTAGAGTTTCCTAGTTTTAGACACAATATTTGCAAAAGCACTTTCTTTTTTTCTTTTGTACTACAAAAAAGGTCATGCGTTTACAAGTTGAACTCGTAAAGTGCTCATTAACAGAAGAAAATACCTTACTGTTACAATGTTTTTTAAGTGGAGCGGGTCATCTACTTAGGTCACGTCTTCTTCCAGAAAGCTTTGGTAGTGGCTTACAGAGATACAGCATGTTATTGAGAACATACAGAAGTAAGGGGGTGATGAACTTCGCACCGAGGGAGAAAAACGAAGATGCAAACACATCTGTAAGATCCTCATTAAGGTGGACGGGGACCTGTACACAAAGCACTTAGACCGGGTTAAGCACTTGTTAGAGGGCCTCAAGTTTGACTGCTTTTTAGCAGCCAGTTCAGAGAGAAGCATAATCAGTCGCACAGTTCATTGACCATAAGTTAAAAGGCCAATTTCTCTTTTGGATTCTGAGACTCCTTGTACTGACAGACTCCTCAGCTACATCTTTAAGGGCATAACAGCATTTCAGAGGACTGTGTTGTGCTTTACTTTGTTTTTTAGTTAGAAGTCTTTGTTGCCTCGTTGTGTAGGTTGATGACAGAACATCAGAACGTAATTCAGCGAAAGCAGTTCTGGGGCTGGCGAGATAATGTGATCTAAGTACTTAGATTTCTACACTAATTTAATTTAAGCGTCTGTTTTAGACTATCTGGATAAGTCAGTGGGGATCGTACGTTCTTCCGGTCACCTTCCATAAGCACGTTCTCAGTGGAGCTTTCTGGGACAGACTTAGAGCAGTGGGGTTAGGGTCTTGCTTCCTGACAAGTTCCTCGAGTACCTCTGTATGTTGTTCTTGTATATGATTTCACCACAGAGCCATGTTTTTGGCAGGCGTGCTTTATTTTCATCAGCGTTATGAATGTGGAAGCGTCTGACGAGGATGAATGCTTGAATGAAAGTCACCTCACCTCCACATAGAGATGGGCTTAGGGAATACCCAGCCATTTCTAGAAGGAGGTTCAGGCTGTTCGCTGGGGCATAGAGAACGTTGGCTTGAAAAGTCCAGGCCTATAATTTATTTTTCTAATATGAACAGATCCATTCATCTTAGATGGAGTGTCTAGAAAATTAATATATTTGTATTTTGCTCGAGCTAAAAAACTGCCTGTTTAAGTAACAATAGTTCGGATTTATCAGATTTATCCGTGGTAGCACAGGCCAGGCACTGTGTGAGTAGGAAGTCCTTCAGTTGTGTGATCTCAGTGTTGTTCTCTCCCTTCTCCCTCCCTGAAGACACAGAGAAACGAGGCTCCGCGCAGGAGTTTGTTTCAGGCCGTACAAGAGGTGGTGGAGACCTGAGCTCCGGCAGGCTGACTGAGCCAGCGGCCGGCACTTAGCCATGGCTTTGTGGTACCTGCCGCGGACCAGACTGTGAACTCCCAAGGGGAGAGCAGACACACACAGTTAATAGAGTGAGCACGTGGCAAGTGCTGGAACCCACTATTACAAAAGGGCCTTGAACAGTTTGGGATCTTTCTATCCAGACAATGGTTGGGGAGCTGCAACTTTTAAGGCATTTGGTCATAGTCTGTAAAGCTGGGGGGGGGGTCTTCTAAGCATTCATCAGGATTGGCAAAGTGGGGATATTTTTTCATGTGTTTGCACCTAAAATACATATATTTTTTCTTTCTGTTGGCTCTGAATTTGTCTTGACATCAGGAAAGCCACCATAATATTTATAAAAATAGTGCACCATTCTAGAAAAAGAGGTTGATATTCATATTTTATTTTTTTAAGATTTTATTTATTTATTTGACAAAGATCACAAGGAGGCAGAGAGGCAGACAGAGTGAGAGGGGGAAGCAGGCTCCCTGCTGAGCAGAGCCCAATGCCGGTCTTTATCCCAGGACCCTGAGATCACGACCTGAGCCAAAGGCAGAGGCTTAACCCACTGAGCCATCCAGGAGCCAAATATTCACACCTTAGAGTAAACTTTAGCTGATGATTTCACTGCTCTGTGTGTGTGTGTGTGTGTGTGTGTGTGTGTGTGTGTTTTAATATTTTATTATTTATTTGACCGAGAGAGAGCACACACAGGGGAAGCAGCAGCCAAAGGAGAGGGAGAAGCTGATTCCCCATTGAGCAGGGAACCTGATGCAGGGCTCAATCCCAGGACCCTGCGATCATGACCTGAGCCCAAGGCAGACATGTAATTGACTGAGTCACCCAGGTGCCCCAACACTACTGTGATATGGGATGAATTTAGGTTATGCTTTTGTTGTAATGCCATTGCAAGGTGTATGTGTTCTTAACTGTCATTCCGTTTCATTAGGAAGTGTATTGCACGAAAGTTGTACAGTTAAGTAAACCATTATTTTTTTTAAAGATTTTATTTATTTGTTTGACACATAGAGAAATCACAAGTAGGCAGAGAGGCAGGGGGGTGGGGGCGGGAAGCAGGCTCCCCGCTGAGCAGAGAGCGGGATGCGGGACTCAATCCCAGGACCCTGCGATCATGACCTGAGCCGAAGGGAGAGAGAGGCTTAACCCACTGAGCCACCCAGGCGCCTGAGTAAACCATTAGTTATTGTGCATTTTCATATGCAGCTATTTCAGGTAATTCCAGATTATTTTTTTGAAGTATTCTAATACAGTTCCTTTGGTATATTGTAAATTATGACCTAGCTTATGAAACTGCAGAATCAAGAACATCCTTATTCATCTTTAGTCAGTAAACAAGAGGTGGAAGTGTTGTTGCCTAAATGTAGTTATGTAACTTAGTGGTTCCTTAATTGCATTTCCATAGAGCTTTTGACATTGTTTTTTAAACATGTTCCTGAAAAATGACTTGGGCTAGTGACCACAGTTTTGAATAGGATATTACAAGAAGAATGCAAATAAAAAAAAAATGTGAAAACAAAAAACAGAATTGTATGCTGATGAGATAAAATGTCTAAAATCCATTGTAATTAGTGTCTCAGGAAGCAATATGTTTGGCTTCTACTTAGCCAAGTTGAGTTACATCTTTATTTGTATAAATTAAGTAGCCACTGCTATTGTAGTGTGGTAAGTGTAGGGTTTTTTTGTCTAGGCTTTCAAATGTTGTACAGTCATGGGCGGACACATCTTAAGTATCATTTACGAGGATTAATCAGATGGCAAAGTGCGTTCATACCCATATGCTAAAACTGCTCCATATTTAAGTTCTTTGAATAGCAACTGTATGTAAACACTGGTTTCTTCCAAGAGCCTGCTTTTGTTCTTGGACGTACTTGGGAACAAATTGCAGACACTTTTTGTCATTGTTGTTACCCACAAGGGGGTATAGGCTATTTATTTCAAGAAGAACTTTCCCATCCCTGCGTAGACCATCAAAAAAAAAAAAGAGGAGGAGAAATAAGAACTTTTGCTTTCTTAGTACGTAGGGCTAGTAATTGAATAAGTAAATTAGAAAATAAAAATCTCAACTTATTTCTTATTTTGTTTAAAGTAGTGCTTGAGAAATAAGCTAAGATTCTTTGACGTTTAAAGTTCTTAGATTCTAACAGAAAAACTGATCAGGAGGTTGGATTTTAGGCCCAGCCAGTTCCAGCCCCAAACACAACCACTAAGGGTTACGATGGTGAGTCTGCCATTTATGTAAGTGCAAAGATGTCGGTTTCATTCTTCAGTCAAAGCTTGAACTATATTTGGAGAAGAAGAATTAAGTGCTTTTTAAAAGATTTTTTTAAAAGACTTATTTATTTATTTGACAGAGATCACAAGCAGACAGAGAGGCAGGCGGGGCGGGGGGAAGCAGGCTTCCTGCTGAGCAGAGAGCCGGATGTGGAGCTCAGTCTAGGACCCTGACACCATGACCTGAGCCAAAGGCAGAGGCCCAACCCACTGAGCCACCCAGGCGCTCCTCTACTTATTATTTTAAGACCCACAAGAAATGATTGCTTTTTGAAATCAATATTTATGTGTATTTACTTACATGTTTACTGTTTCCATTACTTTTTGATCCTTCCTTATTTGTCTTTCTCTTTGGGATAGACAGATTTTTCTTTCCATTTGAAGAGTTCTCTCTCCTATTTCTTCTAATGCTAGTAGGCCCGTAATGAATTCTTTATAATTTTTATTTTTTACTTTTAGAGTGTGCATGAATGGTGGTGAGTGGGTTGGCAGGGGGGATAGTGTGGAGAGGCACAGAGGGAGAGAGAGAATCCCAAACAGGCTCAACGTGGAGCCTGACACAGGGCTTGATCTTACCACCTTGAGATCATGACCTGAGCGGAAATCTAGAGTCAGACGCTTAACTGACTGAGCCACCTAGGTGCCCCAATTCTGCCTTTATTTTTAAGGGGAACAATTATTAAACACCACATTCTAGGGGGGGGGCATTTTTTTTCCAGCACTTTCAATAGGTCATTCTGTTGTCTTAAGGCATTCATGATTTCTTTTGAAAATTTAGCTCTTAGTTTTATTGTCCCACTTATGAAAATAATGTGTTTCTTTTCCTCTAGCTACTTTCAAAAGTTTCTCTTTGTTTTTGATTATCAGCTGTTAAGTATGCTGTATCTCTGTGTTGTGTTTTCTGCTTTGGGGTTCACAGAATTTCTTGGATTTGTTAGTTGTCTTTTTATCAGTTTTAAAAATTTCATTAATATTGGTTCTTATTCATTCTTTCCTCTTCTTTTGAGGAACTTCAGTTATGTACTCCATAGACTTTTCCACAATGTCCCTGATTCTCTTTACACTCCCCACTGTATTTCCTATTAGTTTTTCCTTCTGCTTCAGTGTGGGTGTATTTTATTGACTTGGGTTCCAGTTCTAATCCTCTCTTCTGTTAGGTCTGGTCTACTTTTAAATCTACTTTTTGAATTCTTAGTTTTAGTTATACTTTTCAGGTCTAGCATTTCATTTCGATTTTTAGGGATTACAATTCTCATTTAAAATTCTTCATTTTTAAAATATGTTCTTTCCCCTTTTTCTCACCTATTTTTAATTTATTTTTCACTTTTAAATTAATTTAAATTTTAATTTTTTAAAAAAGATTTTATTTACTTAGATCACAAGTAGGCAGAGAGGCAGGCAGAGAGAGTGGGAAGCAGGCTCCCTGCTGAGCGGAGAGCCCGGCGGCGGCGTAGGGCTCGATCCCAGGATCCTGGGATCATGACCTGAGCTGAAGGCAGAGGCTTAACCCAGTGAGCCACACAGGTGCCCCTATTTTTCACCTTTTTTTAAAAAAAAATAGGGAATTTAAATAAGTATCTATTTAAAAGTCTTTCTGTTAACTTCATTGTCTGGATCATCTGAGCATCTCTTTCTATTGTCTTTTTTTTTTTCTTTTTGGTTTTTAATTATGTAAATGCTGGGTGTTGTGAATAAAATGAAGCTCCAGAGGGTACTCTTTTTGTTTTTCAGAGAGGAAATCTCTCCTCCCTTTTGAGTAGGGGCTTATCACCTAATCCTTTTAGGGACTGAGCTAATGGTGAAGTTGTGTTGCTGGATTGATAAGGCTTTGTTTCCCTCGGGTTTACCTTTACTACTATCAAGTAGTCATCCAAGGCTTCCTACTAGTAGGGTAGTGAATTCACAGGGGTCTCTTCCCCTGGTGGCATATATACTGTAATCTTTGTTTCTTGAGAATAGTGAGATTACTGAAAATTCCACTTTTTTTGATAACGATTTTATTGATTTGAGAGCGTGGGCGGGCGCAAGCACGTGAGCACAAGCAGCGGGAGAGGGCCAGAAAGAGAGGGAGAAGCAGACTCCCTGCTAAGCAGGGAGCCTGACCCACTCAGGTGCTCTATCTCAGGATCCTGGGGTCATGACCTGAGCCAAAGGCAGAAGAAGCTTAAACGACTGAGCCACCCAGGGCACCCCCCCCCACTTTTTTTAAAAAAGATTTTATTTTTAAGTAATCTCTACACCCAACATGGGGGTTGAACTTACAACCCCAAGATCAAGAGGTGTATGCTCCACCAACTGAGCCCACCAGGCGCCCCTGTAAATTCCACTCTAGATTTTCAGAGGTTTTCCATATGGTTTTGAAGCCCTCTCTTTGCAGCTGCAAAATTTGGTATATGTCTTTGGGCCTTGGTCGGGGGGAGGGGGAACCAGCCTTATGTTAAGCCCAGCTCTCTTTGACTCTGGTTAACTAGGATTTTGGCTCCTTGAGTCTTGCCTTTCCTCTTTCCCAAAAGCTCTTGTAGTTCTTCTGCCTAAAGTAAGTCTGTATTCTCATCATTTTGTCCCAGAATCATCGATACACTTGGGGCAAAAGTGACTGCAGAATGTCACTTTGTTTTTCCACAGTTTCTCTCTTTTTCCAGAATCCAGAGGCACCTAGATTCCTTTAGATTTTCTGATGCCTTTAAATAATGGATTTTAAACATGTATCTAGCTTTCCTTGTTCTCAGCAGGATTGTTGGTCGCCACAAACTACTCCATTGTATTTAGAAAAGAAGGTCTCCTACCAATGAGGAAGTCATGAGAAGAAATTGGTCTTCTAATAATTGTTGTGCTTACTTTATAATTCTAGTTCTCGAAGAGTAGTCCTTAGCCACATCATCTGGGAACTTGTTAGGAATGTGGATTCTCAGGCCCTGCCCCTGACCTCCTGAATCAGAAACTCTGGGTTGGGACCCAATACTCTGTGCTTTAATAAGTCCTCCATGTGATACTGATTGCATGGTAAAATTTGAGAATAACTGCTTCGTAAGATAGTTGTTTTGCTGTTTAAATTTCTACTTCTACCTTCACTGGGCCCTGGAGAGTGTATATGGGGAAAAAAATGAAAGAAAATGGTCTGTATAGGTATTTTTTAGTCTTCTGAATAAATAATTCAGTAAATTTAGGAAATGTGTGTTGATTAGTCAGTCTGTTCTGGGCACTGTGCTGTGTGTCTGTGAACATGGAATGGACATGTAAGCAAGCTTTTATAATAGAACATATTACAATAGCTGTATTTATAAAATCCTGTACGAATCAGAAAGAATTATTCTGTCAGTGGGAAAAGGGGAGTCAGATGTTATTTGAACGGGGTGGAATTTGAAGGCGGACTAACAGGAGGGTTTTCTAGGCTTGTTCATGAATACGATGACTGTGTAAGTTACTGTGCAGAGCAGGTCATTTTTGAGGACCCAAAGGGGTGCCTTTCTGCTAGGATAGCAGATGGAAGCCAGGACTGTTTTCATGAACTGGGATACGCGATTAACCAGTTTATAAAGAGCGAAGTGATGCTGCGAACCCGCAGTTCTGTGTTACCTTGTGGAAAACTCATTGCTTTCAACTATTTGTTTACAGTTACTGTTTATAATTCTTACTGGGTGATTTTTGTAGCTTTCCTAGGAGTGCTCCAAACAGACTAGCGCAGGATGACTTAAAGCTCTGCAAATTCATTCTTTCGTAGTTACGGAGGCTAGAAATCTGAAATCAGGGTGTCCACAGGGCCCATGTTCTCTCCGAAGGCTATAGGGAAGATGATTTCTGGCTGCCCTGTAGCTGCTTGGCTTGCTGCTGCATCATTCTGATTTCCACCTCTATGACCACGTGGCCTCTGTGTCTTTATACCTGGGTGCCTCTCAGGGCCTTTTTATAAGGATACCAGTTACTGGATTTAGGCCCCACCCTAATCAGTATGACCTCATTCTATAATTACATCTGCCTAGAGCTGATTTCCAAATCAGGTTTCTCCCGCAGTATTTAGTTCAGCCTGTCTTTTGGGGGGCCATAATTCAACCCACAACAGATGCTATGTTTTTTATTTTATTCTGTCTTAAGGTTTTATTTATTCGAGGGGGGAGATAGCAAGAGAGAGCATGAGTGGGGGAGAGGGGCAGAGGGAGAGGGAGAAGCAGGCTCCATGCTGAGCAGGGAGTGCAATGTGGGGCTTGATCCTGGGACCCCAGGAGCGTGACCTGAGCTGAAGGCAGATGTACAACCAACTGAGCCATTCAGGCACCCCAGGAGGGTATGGTTTTAGCAACTTTTGAAAGTTTCTGGAGTTTAATGGGATTATATTTTTATTATACACAGGAGACTTCTCAGTGGCTTAGAACATAATGTATTTCATTGAGCTGTCTAACGAATCTGAATAAATACATTTTCAATGGAGGCAGTTGCTTTCTGTAGTTCTCGTCTCAGAGGGGTGTGTGTGTCACTTTGTGCGGCTGCAGCTGGGTGAGGCCAAGGTGCCGGGGCTGCCGTGAAGCTGAAACTCTGAAACTACGGCGTGACTCCGAGGGAAACAAGCTGTTCACGGTTGAAACCACATAATGTGCTGCAGTTTGTTGCTCGTTTAAATGGAGTGAAGAGAGGGAATATCTGGTCATTTACTTTCCGAAGAAACTGACCCGTGGGAGGAGTGACTGCTTCCAGCGAAGGGAGGACGGAGCGTGGTAGGAAGTAGAGCAGAGTTTGTGTCATTAGCCTGGGGGACAGCAAGCTCAGGTTGGAGTCCTAATTGTACTTATCCGGAGAGGGTGCGACTTCAACTTCGCACAATGGAAGATTGTTGTCGGGAGCTCACTCCGTAAGAATGCTGCTCTGCTGGCTCTGCTCATTCCGCAGCAGAAACTCAGCATTATCTTCATGGGTTGATTTCGAAGTGGGCAGGCTAGTGTTTGGATACTTTGTTTTGTTAAATTTAACGTTGGAACTCTGCCACTGATTCTCAGTGTGATATATATATTTTTTAAGATTTATTTATTCATTTGTGAGAGAGAGAGTGCATGAGCCCAGGCAGGGGAGGGGCAGAGGGAGGTGGACCGGGAATCTCAGGCGTACGCCGGAGCCTGAGGCTGGGCTTGTCTCCCGACCCTGAGATCATGACCTGAGCCAAGTGAGAGTCTGATGCTGTACCCTGAGCCACCCAGGAGCCCCCTCAGTGTGATACTTACATTCATTTTGGAAGCAATGTAGTTAATAATATAAAAGTCAGTGAAATTTGGATATGGATTTTAAATATTGTCTGATTAAAACGGTGATAATGTCTTCATAATATAAAGTCAAGGACTAAAAGATAACATAAAAAAGAGCACCTGTAGGGGCGCCTGGGTGGCTCAGTGGGTTGAGCCTCTGCCTTCAGCTCAGGTCATGATCTCAGGGTCTAGGGATTGAGCCCCGCATCGGGTGCTCTGCTCAGCGGGGAGCCTGCTTCCTCCTCTCTCTCTCTGCCTGCCTCTCTGCCTACTTGTGATCTCTGTCAAATAAATAAATAAAATCTTAAAAAAAAATCATGACCTGGGCCAAAACCAAGATCAGACACTTAACTGATTGAACCACCCGGACATACCTCCTCTGGCCCTTGTTTTGGGGGGTACCTCAACCCAGATTGAATCCTAGTTCTGGAGCAGAATTCACAGGAATCTCAACTGTCTCAGAAATAGAGATAATTCTTACTCTGTCTTCCCTAATGTGAATGGGTCAATTGAATTATGCATTCTGTATGCCCAGGTTGCTCAGTAAAAGCGTATTTTTACTGAACTGATGTGCCCCTCTCACCTTCCTCCTGGGTGTAGTAACTTGCCTCTGGATTATGGCTTTACTAATGAGGGATAGGTCTTTTGGGGTGGGAAAGACAGAATCGAGTCTCAGGCAGTTGATCCCCTTGTGTTTTTCCCTAACTGAAGAGTATATGCTGCTTACATAGCTCTGATATCTAATCTAAGTGTGTTGAATGTACCTGCTTTGCCCCCCTGAAACAGAGCCATATCTAATCTAGGTGTGTTGAATGTACCTGCTTTGCCCCCCTGAAACAGAGCTATCATCACCACTGGGATAGCCTTTCAAATCATGGCATGTACTTTGGAGATTCACTTGCCCTCTTTGTTTTCCGTATTTAGAAATAGTCTGAGTGATATGCTTAACTGTCTGATACACATTGGTTCAATCATAAGTGTTATTTGAATTTTTAAGTGGAATTTTTAATAACTCCCTAACTTGAAATTACAGATTAACAGAAAATTGCAAAGATAATACAGAGAGATGCTGTAGTACGCTACCAGGTTGTCCCAGTGGCTGCATTTTACATAACCATAGTACAACATCAGAACCGAGAAATTGATTTCTGTACTGTGTGCATGTTTAGCAGTTCTGTGGCATTTTTCTTATCGTGTATGTAGATTCCTGTAACTACCACCATAGTCAAGATACAGAGCTATTCTGTTACCACTAAGATCTCCCTCATGCCACCCCTTTATAATCATAGCTTGTGTCAATAGTCCCTGAGACTGCCCCCAGCTTTGGTAATTTGATAGAAGGACTCACAGGACTGTTTGTTTTTAATTTTATTTATTTACTTGACAGAGACACATTTATTTATTTATAAATAAGATAAAATTTATTTATTTGGAGGATACCGGGCATGAGCTTCCAAGTCATTTTCCAGCGGAGACGTTACACGGGGTGTGTTTAATCCCCCAGCAACAAATTGTAGCAACATATGTGAGATGTTTTCTGTTCGGGGAAACACTTAAGCTTTGAATTCCAGGGTTTTTATTGAAGGTTGGTCAGACAAGCACGGCTGCCTCCAGGACCGACCACAGTTAATGCAACTCCAGACCCCCCATAAAGACAGCAGGTGTTCGCTGTACATCACTGTTTGCCTGAGCTATCGAAACAAGTTGGAATAGTGCGGCCTGAAGCTCCACACGTACAGAGCACAAGGACACTCCCAAGACCTCCATTCCCCTAGAAGCTGACCAAGAGCCAGTCACATAATAAGCAGGCCCTTCTGAGAATGTGCATAATTGTTTTTTAGCAATTTATTCTGCGTGGTTAACTCTTTCCTTTCCCTCCCTTGTTAGACATGTATAGGATGGAGAGAAGCAGTGCTGGGCCAGTGTGGAGGTGAGGGTGGGGAGGTTGGAGAGGTGCTACTTGAGATAGAGTTGCCGGGGGAGGCCTTTCTGGAAGCATGACGTGGAAGCTGCGGTCTTCGTATTAGAAGTATTCCCCGTGCGAACAGCAGGGCGCACAGCATTCTAGACACTGGAACACAAGGCAAAGGCCCCCAAGAAGACTAATGGAAAGGAGGCTTGTGTTAGTTTTCTGTCGTTGCCATAACATACTGCCATAAATTTAGCGGCCTGGAAGAACACCCGTTTATTATCCCTAAGTTCTGTGAGTGAGGACTCTTGGCTCGCTCCAGTTGGGTACTCTGTTAAGGATCTCCAGAGGTCAGAATTAAGGAGTCAGCCACCCTGGGCTCTTACCTAGAGGCTGTGGAGAAAATCTGCTTCCAGACACACTCATGCTGGTAGAATTGAGTCCATGCAATTATGGCACTGAGGTCTTCATTTCTTTGCTGGCTGTCTGCGAGGGGTTATTCACAGCTTCCAGAAGCCACCCACATTCTTGGCTTATAGTCTGTCCACCATCGAAGCTGATAGTTCTTTGAATCTGACTTCCCACTCTGCCTTCCTTCCTGATTTTGACAGGTATACCTTGTTTCCTTGCACTTTGCTTCATTGAGTTTGACAAATACTGCATTTTTTTTTTAAATTGAAGGTGTAAGTCAGTCCTGCACTGAACAAATCTTTTGGCACCATTTTTCCAACAGCATTTGCTCACTTTGTGTTTCTGTGTCGTAAGATCTGGTAATACTTGAATACTTCAAATGATTTCATTATTACTTGTTACGGTATCTGTGGTCTGTGATTAGAACTCGCTGAAAGCTCAGATGGTGGTTAGTAGGTTTTAGCGATAAAGGTTTTCTTTTTTTTTTTTTTTTAGCAATAAAGTATTTTTAATTGAAGATGTACTTTTTTTTTTAGACATAATACTATTAAACACCTGATAGACTACAGTATAGTGTAAACCTAACATTTACATACATTGGGAAACCAAAACATTTATTTGACTCACTTTATTGCGACATTTGCTTTATTATAGTCTGGGACCCAACCTACAATATCTCCAAAATATGCTTGTAATTAATTAATTAATTAATTAATTTTTAAGATGTTATTCGTTTTTGAGAGAGAGACAGAGACAGAGGGAGCACAAGCAGGGGCAGAGGGAGAGGGAGAAGCAGAATCATTCAGCTGGGAGCGCGACCTGGGGCTTGATTCCAGGACCTGGAGATCATGACCCAGGCCAAAGGCAGATGCTTAACCATCTTAGCCACCCAGATCCCCCTATACCTGTATTTTAAGAACAGCTTTATTAGGTACAGCATTTCCATGTCACAGAACTCAGCTATTTAAAGGTCAAACAATTCAGTGGCAACCATCATGACAGCCAACTTTAAAATACTTTCATTATCTTCATTATCTCAAAAGAAAGACCTCATACTCTTTAGCTGTTTCCTTTATTCCCATTCTCCCCACCACCACCACCACCACCCGCCCCTTAGTCCTAAGCAACTGCTCAGCTGCTTTCTGTCTATAGATTTACCTTCATAGATTCTGGACATTCATATGAAGGGAGTCATATAAGATGTGTTCTTTTATCATTGACTTCTTTAACTTAGCATAATGTTTTCAAGGTTGATCTTGTGGCATATACCGATACTTAATTTCTTTTTATGACCAATAAAATCCATTGTATGGATATACTACAATTGTTTATCCATTTGTCAGTTGGTGGACTTTTTTGGGGGGTTATTTCCACCTTTTGGCCATTGTGGATAATGTTGTTAAAAACGTTTGTTACCAGGGTTCCTGGGTGGCTCAGCCCATTAAGCGTCTGCCTTCAGCTCAGGTCATGATGTTAGTTAGGGTCCTGGGATCGAGCCCCACGTTGGTCTCCCTGCTTCTCCCTCTCCCTCTGCCCGACCTCTTCTGCCATGCTTACATTTGATAAAGTCACATTTGCCTATTTTTCCTTTTGTTGCTTACCTTACTTTTGGTGTCATATCCAAGAAATTTTTGCCAAATCTGATGTCATGGAGTTTTTTCCTTATGTTTTCTTCTAGGAGTTTTATAGGTTCATGTGTCACATTTAGGTTTTTAATCTAATATAAGTCCTTTCTTTTTTTTTTTTTTAAGATTTTATTTATTTATTTGACAGACAGAGATCACAAGTAGGCAGAGAGGCAGGCAGAGAGAGAGGAAGAAGCAGGCTCCCTGCTGAGCAGAGAGCCCGATGCGGGGCTCAATCCCTGGACCCTGGGATCATGACCTGAGCCGAAGGCAGAGGCCTTAACCCACTGAGCCACCCAGGCGCCCCAATATATAAGTCCTTTCTTAAAGTGTTCTTTATATCATTGAGAAGGAAATAAGAAGTGTTTTCTTTAGTATGACTGTGTCAGGACCAGCCTTCCTCCCTTCTTCCCTTCCTTCCTTCCAGATTTTAAGTAATCCCTACACCCAGTGTGGGGCTCAAAACCACAACCCCGAGATCAAGATCTCATGCTTCACCAGGCGAGCCACCCAGGTACCCCAGGAACTTGTTCTATTTAAACTCTTTTTCCCTCCCTCTCAGCCTGCCTGCCTCCCTCATAGCTTGAAGATTGTGGACACATTTTTGTTCATTGCTGTGCTGATAGAAGAATGATAGTGACTTCATTTGCAACATCACCTTCTTATTTATTTGATTAGCAGGAAGAAGATGAGCCTTAAGTCTGAACGCCGAGGGATTCATGTCGATCAGTCCGAGCTCCTGTGCAAGAAAGGATGTGGTTACTATGGCAACCCTGCTTGGCAGGGTTTCTGCTCCAAGTGCTGGAGGGAAGAGTACCACAAAGCAAGGCAGAAGCAGATTCAGGAGGACTGGGAACTGGCAGAGCGGTAAAAGGACTAAAGAGGGGTGTTTAACTGGGAAACGGTTGGATGTGCAGTTCCGCCACTGTCAGAATCCACTTTTCTCTCCTCTTGCGAGCTATCAGCACGTCAGCTTAATACTAAGAGAAACGAATTTTTTTACCCTTTTCTTCTCAGTCAGTATTTAATGAATAGCTTTCAGTTATTTATTTATTTTCGTCTTTGTCCCGTAATTACTTATGTTTAGAGTGCGTTAGTCTGAGTTCTCTCATGTAGATAATAGGCTTCTGGGACTGGAGGAATGCAAAACACATACTTAATAGTGCAGGTTAACTGTGGCTATATCTGGGGTGTCCCTAGCACAGTCCTCGGCACGTGGCTCTCACCAAACATCCTTTTCCTCATTCTTGTAATGTAGATAGCGTGGCATCTAACATGGTGATAAACACACTGGTGGAAACTTGTTGATTTGTATACATGGCCCTTGCATTTTGGAAGTTTAACCTTTTCTTTAAAATGGGGTTTGTTAGTGAAAAGTGGTTTATGTTACCCAGAGGACTGTGGTAGAAGATGGAATGGCTGGTGAGCACAGGGATGGATAAAACACCACGCATGATGTTAATCTTTTGCCAGAACATCCTAGAAACAGTAAAACTTCTCCATAAAAGAAAGTCAGACTGAACTCAGACAACTTTTGTTAGTTTTTATGTGTGTCTAATCAGCCGTGTGTGTGTTGAGTGACCACTTCGCTAGCCTTCGTGGTGAACTCAGAATGACAGTGCACGCCCACTGCTGTCAGCGACTCTGGGTCAGAGACCGCAGATGTAGACAAGGAACATTGCCTGTTTCACCTGGTTTCAGTAGAGGTCGGTAGGCATGAATTCCCTTAGCTTTCTCCCCTCTCCACGGCAAAATGCACTACTATCTTTATGTTAATTCGGTTTTGTCTGAGAGAGGGGCGTGTCCCAGTTCAGCGCTCAGCCCAGCACTTCTGCCTGTGACTTCCTTGCTGTTTCTTACTCCTTCCATCTGTGACCTTGCAGTGCTGTGTCTCAGATTTGAGCCAGCTTGAGAATCACCTGGAAAGCTTATAAAAAGAGGCATCCTTGGACCTCTCCTCAGAGTCTCTGACTTGAGGAGGGTGGGAGTGAACTCTGAGAATTTGCATTTCTAACAAGTTCCCAGGTGATGCTGCTGGCTATCACTGAGCAGTAGGTAGGACTTCCTCAGCTCAGAGAAGTCCTTAGAATTTCACCCTTTTTTAGTTTCCTGGTCTTTATTTTCTCTCACTTAAATCTTTGTATAAAGATTTAATTAATTAATTATTGCTCCTCAGGTTATAACATAGCTCCCTGCAGTATTTTTCTGAAGCACAGATCTCCTAATGGTAATTTATTGGATTTATGGCCATTCTTGGTTCACCACCGCCCTGTGAAATGTAGGGTTCTAACGGACTGGCATTCGGGCTTTCTTACCATCTGGTCACACCATCAGTAACTTCAC
Source organism: Enhydra lutris kenyoni (assembly GCF_002288905.1). Classification (NCBI taxonomy): domain Eukaryota; kingdom Metazoa; phylum Chordata; class Mammalia; order Carnivora; family Mustelidae; genus Enhydra; species Enhydra lutris. The sequence continues at coordinate 41,280,692 of NW_019154097.1, forward strand.
TAATTTAGTCTGCAGAAGAAACCACAGGCCTTCACGTTTGTCGTTCCCTCTCCCTGGAATGTCCTTCACTCAGGGGAACCTTGTTCATCTCTTCAGATCAGCCTGTCATATTCCATCACGGGGAGAAGGGAGGGAAGAAGTGAAACAAGGTGGGACCGGGGAGGGAGAGAAACCATAAGAGACTCGATCTCAGGAAACAAACTGAGGGTTGCTGGAGGTGGGGGGTGAGAGGGATGGGGTGGCGGGGCTATGGACATGGGGGAGGATATGTGCTGTGGTGAGTGCTGTGAATGTGAGCCTGACAATTCACAGACCTGTACCCCTGGAGCAAATAATAGATCATATGTTAATAAATTTTTTAAAAAAGATAAACCTAAATGTCACCATTGTAAAACCTCGGACTTCTCTAGCAGATTAAGTTGTTCTTCCCTATGTTCTCGTAGCAGTTGGGTTTCCCTTTCTACGGTAGGGGCTGTCACGTTATATGGTAATTACTTACTCTCTCTCCTTTTCAGCCTTGAGATTGTTAGTGGAAAGTAGAGTTTAGTTATTTTATGTAACCTTAGTTACATTTAGTTACAGTTGCTAAATGAATATCCACGGAGAAGGTCCCTTTTGAATCGTGTATGGGACAGTTTCATATCAGACACCTCAGACCTGCTTGGTGTGTTTAGCCTCCAGTTTTAAAACTTCTAGACCCTCCTGCAGTTCAGATACAAGGAACATGGAGGCTGTCTGGCTGGTTCTCAGTCCTCTCTTGAATTGCAGACTTCAGCGGGAGGAGGAAGAAGCCTTTGCCAGCAGCCACAGCAGCCAAGGGGCCCAGTCCCTCACATTTTCCAAGTTTGAAGAAAAGAAAACCAATGAGAAGACCCGCAAAGTGACCACAGTAAAGAAATTCTTCAGTGCTTCGTCCAGGGTTGGATCAAAAAAGGGTAATTTTCTGATCTTTTTTTCCTCTGTGCTCAAGTGAGATGCAGAGTAGACCCACAGTGCATGTGGGCTCTGCTTTTCAATTTCTGTAAGCATCCAGGACATACCAACCCAGATTTGAACCTGAAATGGGGTTTAAGGATCAGATAATACATAAAACCAAAAGTCATCTTTAGTTGGAGGACATTGTGTGTTGGAGAAGCTTGTTCATTACTCTGTGGGACTACAAAAATGTAATTTTGTTTATAAAATACATTACCATCCAAATGTATATCTTTTTGGATGTTTTTATTTTTTTGTGCCTTTAATTTTTGGATTCTGGTCTATTCTCCTTGTATAATATCCTTACTAAACGTCCCTTATCGGAAAGGACTGTCTCTGGGCTTAAAGTAGGTAAACGAGGTTTTCTGAGCGCTTGAGGGACAGCTTGCGTCATGAAGACCTACATAGAGAACACACAGGAAGAGGCTTGCTTTGGGCTTCTGGAGGGTGGAAGTAAGCCATGTAGGTATTTTCTAGCATGTGGATTTGTCTGTGCATTATCTCTTTCATCTGCTTCTTAAATGCTCAATACCCGTGAAAGGACTGTCACTCACGTTACATGTGTTCTGTGGGTCATTGGAGGGCAGCGGACGCGGCCTGGCTGTAAGTGAAGACGGTCTGTTGGGAGGACTTCGTCTTCGTGGTGATCAGTGTTGGTTATCGGAGCTCGGCAGGAGATTTGAAATGGTAGTGGAGACCGTGGCAAGAGATGGTCTCCCCCTCGAACCCCACCACCTGAGGGACTTGTCAGGAGGTTCTTTGTTTTGTTTCTGTATTTGAGTAACAGTATCACACCTTAAGATCCTTGCTGGCCTTTCAGATTGAATGGCTCATGTTTTGTTTTGGTTTGTTAGAAGGAAAGGTTGCTTATTACCCAAAACACAGCCCTTCTCTTTAATAAAAGCAAACCTTTTGTTGTTGTTGTTAAGATTTTATTTATTAATTTGTCACAGAGAGAGAGGCAAATGTCTGAGCAGGGGGAGCAGCTGCAGAGGGGGTACGCAGGCTCCCTGCTGAACAAGGAGCCTGGTGTGGGCTCGATCCCAGGGCCTTGGGATCATGACCTGAGCTGAAGGCAGCCACTTAACTGACTGAGCCACCCAGGTGTCCCAATAAAAGCAAACCTTGGAATAATCTTTTTGTTCACATAATTAATTTGGCGTTGTCTCTCGGTTGGCTGTCATTCATGGTGGTTTTCTCTACTGTAATTAGAAAGGGAATAATTAGTACCTGTTAGAGATTAAATTAAGGATAAATTTGGCTCATGGTTATTTATTAGGAGGTAGGTAGGGGGGTGCATAAGCTTTGGAGTCCCCTTGTTTTGAGTCTCAGTTCTGTGGTTTACTAGCCGATGTGACCTTGAGCAAGCTAATCTCTTTAAGCTCTGTCCTGAGAAGATAGTAATAGCCGCTGGAGGTACGTCTTAAGAATCAAATGAGGCGATGCAGTTAAAAAGAGTTCAGCAACAATACCTGACAGATATGTCTCCGGTAAATGTTAGGGAGAAAAATACGGGTTGTTTTTCTGGTAGAATAAGCTGTGGTAGTACGGAGCGCAGCGGTATTAAAGCTGCTCCTTCCTAGTAAGCTTAAATTCTGTGTCTTGCTTTGGGAAAGTCTCATTAACCTTATGAAATTATGATATACAGGGAAATGGTCAAATATGGTGAAATATGAAACAGTAAATAAGCTAAAAACCAGTGGCTCTGCTTCTTTAAAGTAACAGACTCAAGGTCATAGTGTAAGTTGGTGTATTAGAACTCAGGTCTCCTAACTCCTGGTTCCTTTTTTTTCCACTATATCCCTTGATCTCTAGTAAGGGGTGTGTGTGTGTGTGTGTGTGTGTGTGTGTAACTGTATCTGTGTCTATGTCTGTGGAAAGATGGTGAGGTCTCTGTTCTTAAGTGCATAATAGTTATGTACATTCGGTGACTGTCCTTGGTACTTCTAAAAAATGGTGTCCTAAGAGTGTCTGTGCAATGTGCATTATTTATGAAAGATCCGTACTTTAAAAGTTCTAAGTTGTTTTTATTTTTAAAAATTGTATTGGTATACTTCTTAGCTTCTTTTCTTTTCAAATGGTCGATTATTACCTGGGATTTTTAATCCTTAGTTGGCTTTGTTCTACAGAAAGCATAGGAAGATAAAGACCTCAAAGTACTGAAAAAAACTGATGTGTGTGTGTTAGACAAGAAGACCCTATTTGATGTTTGTAGCCTGCTTATGCAACTTTGCCAGGTGAACTTTGCATTTCAGGCTGATTATTTGGTCTTTGCCTGTGGATAAAGTTAGCCTATACTAAATGTGGTTTTCATTTATTGAGTCTCAGCTAAAATAGGCCTTTTGTGTTCTGTATTCTCTGCTTCATTAATACATGATGCTTTCACTCTTGATATTTTTCTTGCTTCTGTCGGTGGTATGGAAGAAAGCTCTTACACCAGGGCAGGTCGGTGGTAAACAGAACATAAATTTAGCCTTCTAAGGAGTTTGAAGAATATTTAATACCTTGTTAAGACTGGATGCCCTTCAGAGAAGGTTAATGGAATAGCTTGATTCTGAGTAAACTCGGAGAGTCTACTCACAGTTTTTAAATTTCCAAAGTAAGGTTGGGTGAGCTAGTGTAGCTCCCAGAGCAAGTCGTGGTTGGCCAAGTTGGAATACTCGTGCGTACATTTTGAAAACCCTTTCCCTTTATAGCTCAAGTAGACCGTTGCCGACCTGAGCAGACTCTTCCGCACATCTGAAGGCAGGGCAGGCATTACGTGAAGGCAGTGCTTGTGGGAGGGATAGCTTTTCTGTTTTTAGAATTAAAATACCAGGGACGTCTGGGTGGCTCAGTTGGTTGGACGACTGCCTTCGGCTCAGGTCATGATCCTGGAGTCCCGGGATCGAGTCCCGCGTCGGACTCCCGGCTCCGCAGGGAGTCTGCTTCTCTCTCTGACCTTCTCCTCGCTCATGCTCTCTCTCACTGTCTCTCTCTCAAATAAATAAAAATCTTTAAAAAAAAAAAAAAAAAAAAGAATTAAAATACCAATTTTTCCACCCAGACCTTAGATTCTAAATACTAGTCCTCACCAAAGTGAACTCAAGGGTTCCTTGGAGAAAAGACTGATTCAGGGGCTGGAGCAGGAAAAGAAGGACGTCCCAAAATCCGGGGACATGTCGAAGACCCAGAAGTCAGCTTCTGTGGATTTCTACTGGCCAAATTTGAGTATTGAGTAAGGACGATAAGTGGAGTGTAACTGATGGAGTAGAACAGTGCGTTAGTCCTTTCAACTAATAAAATAGATAAATGAGTAAATAAAGGAGAAGAGAAGGCTTTTTTTTTTTTTTTTTTTTAAAGATTTGTTTGTTTATTTGAGAGAGCGTGCTCCAGAGTGCAGGTGGGGAAGGAGAAGGGACAGCGGGAAAGGGACAGAGAACAAGCAGACTCCCCGCTGAGCACGGCTGTGGATATGGACCGGATGCAGATGCAGGGCTGGATCTCATGACCTGAGCTCATAATCTGAGCTGAAATCAGGACACTTAACTGACTGAGCCACCCAGGAGCCCGGAGAAAGCTTTTTTCCTCTGCCATAGAATGTTGACTAATAAATAGGAAAGGAGTAAGGGGGTATGAAATCAGCATTTTGCAGTAGTCATAGTAAGAATTGACTCAGACAGATTCCATCAGTGGATGCTAAATCTGGGGTGAGAGGAGAGAGTTTCCTGAGGAACAAATTGTGAACATGATCTCAAATTAACCCCCGCAGCTAATTAATTGATTACACATAGAGAAATGGTGACCATGTAATTGTGGGAAATGGACATTATGTGCCTCTAGATATGATACTCTGAGAAGAACATACCATGAATTATGACCTATTCAAGCTAAAAACTTATAACCCAAATCCAGTCATGAGGAAACAGCAGAAAAACCCAAATTGAGGGGTATTCAATAAAATGACTTGCCTGTAGTCTTTAGAATTGTCAGTACGATGAAAACACGGGAAGGCTGAGAGTCCTCAGAGGTTAAAGGAGACTAAGTACGCTTGACCACCAAGTGAAGACATGACCCTCTGGTTGAATCCTGTGTGAGAAAAACACACACCTTTTCCAGGAACAATAGCACAGTGATGTAAAAGCATGTTCTCGTTACTAGGAACCATGCGTATTAAGGGCTAAAGAGCATGATACATACAATTTACCTGAAACAATTCAGAAAAAAATAATACTGATGAGCAAAGTGTTACAATTTTGTGAATCTGAGTGAGGGGTATAAAGAAATTATTTTTTTAAAGATTTACTTTTTATTTAAAAGATTTCGTGTATTTATTTTACAGAAAGAGAGAGAGACAGAGAGGGAACACAGCAGGGGGAATGGGAGAGGAAGAAGCAGGCTTCCCGCTGAGCAGGGAACGTGATGTTGGGCTCAGTCCCAGGACTCTGGGATCATGACCTGAGCCGAAGGCAGACGCTTAACCGACTGAGCCACCCAGACGTCCCTAAGTTTTTATTTAAATTCCAGTTAGTCAACGTAGTAATATTAATTTCAGATACAGTGACTCAGCACTTCTGTGCATGCCCTGCATTCATCATGACACACGGACTCCTCCATCCCCGTCACATACAGAACCCATCCCTCTCCACCTCCCCTCTGCTAACCATCGGTTTGTTCTCTGTAGTTAAAGTTTACTCTTGTTTTGCCTCTCTCTCTCCTTTTTCTCCCTTTGCTTATTTGTTTTGTTTCTTAAATTCCACGTATGAGTAGAATTATACGGTATTTGTCTTTCTCTGACTGACTTATTTTACTTAGCGTAATACTCTCTAGATCCCTCAGTGTTGTACAAATGTCAAGATTTCATTCTTTTTATGGCTAATATTTCATTGTATATATAGGCAGCATCTTCCTTACCCATTCGTCAGTCAATGGACACAACTGTTTCCAGAATTCAGCTGCTGTAGATAATGCTGCTATAAATATCAAGGTGCACATATCCCTTTGAATTAGCATTTTTGTATTCTTTGGGTAAATTCCAAAAACTTCATAACTTCCAAAAAATATCTTCCAAAAATAGTAGTGTGATGGCTGGATTGTAGGGTATAGTTCTATTTTTAACTTTTTAAAAAATTTATTTATCTATTCGATAGAGAGGGAAAGCACAAGTAGGTGGAGTGGCAGGCAGAGGAAGAAGCAGGCACCTCACTGCGCAAGGAGCCTGATGCAGAGCTCCTTGTTAAGTTAAGCAGACGCTCAACTGACAGAGCCCCCCAGGCACCCCAGGAAGACTTTTTAAATGGAGTGTGTGGATGGGGTAATGAAAAGCTTGATACTCATGGCAGATTTGCGATTCTTGAATATAATATTATATATAATATTATTAAATATATGCTAATATTTTAATATTAAATATAAATATTACTTATATTATGTGACATGTAGTATATACATATAGTATATATACATACATTATATAATGAACATTCTACATTAAAAATTTTCTGGGGACGCCTGGGTGGCTCAGTGGGTTAAGCGGCTGCCTTCGCCTCAGGTCATGATCCCAGCGTCCTGGGATCCAGGCCCACATTGGGCTCTCTGCTCGGCGGGGAGCCTGCTTCTCCCTCTGCCTCTGCCTGCCTCTCTGTCTGCCTGTGCTCGCTCTCTCCCTCTCTCTCTCTGACAAATAAATAAATAAAATCTTTAAAAAAAATTTTTTTTTTATCTGTATTAAAACCTTAAGTTTAGGGACACCTGGGTGGCTCAGTTGGTTAAGCAGCTGCCTTCGGCTCGGGTCATGATCCCAGGAACATCGGGCTCCTTGCTTGGCAGGGAGCCTGCTTCTCCCTCTGCCTCTGCCTGCCATTCTGTCTGCCTCTGCTCGCTCTCTCTCCCTCTCTCTCTCTGACAAATAAATAAATAAATCTTTAAAAAAAAAAAAATTAAAAAAATAAATAAATAAATAAAACCTTAAGTTTAGGGACGCTTGGGTGGCTCAGTTGGTTAAGCCACTGCCTTTGGCTCAGATCATGATCCCAGAGTCCTGGGAACGAGTCCCGCATCGGGCTCCTTGTTCAGTGGGGAGCCTGCTTCTCTCTCTGCCTCTGCCTGCCACTCAGCCTGCTTGTGATCTCTCTCTCTCTCTCTGACAAATAAATAAAATCTTTAAAATAAATAAATAAAATCTTAAGATTAGAAGTTGTAATGCAAGCCATCTGGATCCTTGCCAAAATGTGATAGAGGAAAAGTTATTCCTTTCTGTCTTCCCTTCTGAACACCCACTGGGCCTCATCACCTTCCTCTGTACCTGAACTCTGGCTCTCTCAGTTTCCACTCCATAATCCAAACTTGGAACTTCTGTTCTGTTACTGGGGAGTTGGTTTTTAGGAAGGTCAGAGAGAAACGACCAAGTGTTAATTTTAATAATTTGTACTAATTAATACTAGTGAGCAGAATTAATCTTGATTTATTTTTTCTTTTGTATTTTAAGATTTTAATTTTTTTAAAGATTCTACTTAATTGAGAGAGTGAGAGTGCATGCCCGGGGGGGAGCAGAAAAGGAGGTAGAGGGACAAGTAGGAGTGTGACTAGCAGATTGTGCTGCGCACAGAGCCTGACGCAGGCCTTGATCCCAGGTCCCTGAGATCATGACCTGAGCGGAAGCCGGAGTCCCATGCTCAACCAGCTGAACCACCCAGGTGCCCCTAAGATTTTAATTTTTTTTTTTTTAAGATTTTATTTATTTGACAGAGAGAGATCACTAGTAGACGGAGAGTCAGGCAGAGAGAGAGAGAGAGAGAGGGAAGCAGGCTCCCCGCTGAGCAGAGAGCCCAATGCGGGGCTCGATCCCAGGACCCTGAGATCATGACCCGAGCCAAAGGCAGCAGCTTAACCCATTGAGCCACCCAGGTGCCCCAGATTTTAATTTTTTTAAGAGCAGTTTTAGATTCACAGTAAAATTGAGAGGAGGGTCCAGAGATCTCCCATATATCCCTCGCCCCAACACACGCACAGCCTCTCCCGTTACCAGCATTCTGCCCCAGAATGGGAAGTTTTGTGCTACAACTCATGAGCCTGCATCGAAACGTCACCATCATCCATAGTCTGTAGTTTCCATTAGGGTTCATTCACTTGTGGTGGTGTGTATTTTGTGGGTTTGGACAATGTATAATGACATGTATCTGCCATGATGGTATCATACAGAACATCTTCACTTACATTTTATTTTCATTTACATTTTGAAGGGCTTTCTAAACATCAAAATTATCTGTCTTTGAAGAGAAGTGTTTGTTGGAGGGGAGAGTATACACAAGCAAAGCAGTAAGGGGATGGCTAATGTTCCCCTACCCTTGGCTGACCTACAGATAAACCCCTGTTTATCCTTGGTAATATTCCATGTTTGGAAATTTACTTTGTCCAGTATTGATAAAACCACTTAAGCTCTTTTTATTTATTTGGATGGTACATCTTTTTTATTTCTTTAGTTTTTAATATATCCGTGTCTTTATATTTAAACTGGATTTCTGGGGTGCCTGGGTGGCTCAGTGGGTTGAAGCCTCTGCCTTGGGCTCAGGTCATGATCTCAGAGTCCTGGGATCGAGCCCCGCATCGGGCTCTCTGCTCGGCAGGGAGCCTGTTTCCTCCTCTCTCTGTCTGCCTCTCTGCCTGCTTGTGATCTCTGTCAAATAAATCAATAAAATCTTTAAAAATAAATAAATAAAATAAACTAGATTTCTTTTTTTTTTTTTTAAGTGGATTTCTTATAGACAAGTTATATAGGGATCATGGCTTATTCGGGCTACTTACATTAGTAAAATTTTTGATAACATGGTATGGAATCTTACCATCTTGCTCTCTGTCTTCTATTTGTCCTATCTGGACTTAGTTATCTCCTCTTTTCCTACCTTTTATTTATTTGTTTTTGTAGATTGTTTTTTATGATTACATCTTTATTTTCCTATTGGCTTATTGCTGTATCTCTTTCTTTTCTCTCTGTCTCTCTTTCTTCCTTTCTTTTTAAAGCGGCTGTTTTGAGGTGTAAAAGATACCTTTTAACTACTCTGCCTTCAGATGGTGTTATCCCAGTTTACATATAAGACCCTTACCAATAGTATTCTTGGATTTCTTCTTCCCTCCCTTTGTGCTGTTGTCGTAGATTTTACTTACGCATGTGATACAAATCCCACTATTATTATTACTTTAGTTTTAAACAGTTGTCATCAAAAAAATTTTTTTAAGGATTTATTTATCTGACAGACAGAGATCACAAGCAGGCAGAGAGGCAGGCAGAGAGAGGAGGGAGCAGGTTCCCCGCTGAGCAGAGAGCCCGATGCGGGGCTCGATCCCAGGACCCTGAGATCATGACCTGAGCGAAGGCAGAGGCTTAACCCACTGAGCCACCCAGGCGCCCCTAAAAATTTGTTTAAATAAGAAAATGTTTTTTATATTTGCCATTGCTGATGTTCTTTGTTCCTGGCTGCTGGGACATGAATTATTCCCAGTCACGTCCGCCCTGGGGGTTGTTCTGCCTGCTTCCGTATGCAGTCGTTGGTAGTTTTCTCATTTGCTCACGCAGTGCTCAGTCATAGACTTGAGGGAACCCCCTGTGTGGTTATCTGGAATTTTTTCTGTGCAGCCCCATCCTCTCATTTTGCCGTGCGGTTTCTAGGGACTTTGGCCTCCCTTAGCTCTAAATGCTCTTTCCCCAATTCAGTGGTCTGCTAGACTCTGTTTGAGTTGCCTTGCCTCCCCCTGTGCCATGGGCTAAAAATTCTCCCTGCAGTGAGCTGGGGTACTTGTAAGACTTAACATATCTGTCGACTTCCCTCATGAGTTACTCTCCCATCTGCCTCTTGACCAGTGTCTAAAAACCACTATTTCATATATTTTTTCTGATGTTCTATTTGTTAAGCCCATAGGGTAAACCCAATCCCTGTTACTCCATCGTGACTAAGATTGGAATTAGTAGTTTGAGTGAGGGATTAAACTCTTAAGTCTTAAAGAGCTTTTTCTAATCATACAAGGGTGTTCGGTTTTCCATATTGGCAAAAAATATTTCAGAAAGGATGTTGCCAGTTTTTGTTTTAAGTTAAATTGTACCCGATTTATTTACTTGCTTAAAAAGAAAAGTAGTACATTCAAATGTCTCCAAAATAAAAGGTGTGTGGTCCCTTACCCATCTAGTTTCCAGCCACTACCGCCATCACTCTCCTCGTAGACAACTTTCGTCATTAATTTCTTGTGTATCCTTATGTGCTTTTGCTTTCATTGTAGACACGTGTATCTTTATTACATGTACTGTGCTCTGTATTCTTAGTCACATACTGTCCTTTTTATTTTCATTTGAGCATTAAGTATAAGAACTTTTTTTAGTATATTAAAAATACTTTATTTTAAAACTATATAGTGTTCCATTTTATGGATTAAACCACAATTTATTTAGTCCCTTAGTGGTAGATATCTGTGACATTTTTAGTCTTCTGCTGTTACAAGTAGTGCTAAAATGAGTGGCCTTGTACATATTTCATTTTGTACATGTGCAGTTACATCAGTAGGAAATTTCCGAGAAATGGAATTGTTGGGTCATAGGATAAATGTATTTTTAATTTTGATGATTATTGCCACATTGCTCTCCATTGCACTTATATCATTTTACATTCTTACCTCCACAGTATGAGAGCACTCCCCCATCCTCAGCATCAGATTTTTGTCTCTTCATTAATTTTAAAATGGCATCTCGTGTAGTTTTAATTTGTTTCCTACATTTAAGGTCCATTTATGTTTCCTTTCTGTGCAGTTAGTATTCTCTACCCATTTTCCTGTTGAACTGTTAGATTTCTTCTCTCTTTCTTTTTTTTAAGATTGATTTATTAGAGAGCACATGGGAGCCGGGGCAGGAGCAAAGGGAGGAGGGAGAGAGAATTCTCAAGCAGGCTCCCTGCTGAGGGTGGAGCCCGACGTGGGACTCGATCCCAGGAGCCCAGATCGTGACCTGAGCTGAAGGCAGCCGCTTCACCCTCTGAGCCCCACGTGCCCCTTAAATAATCCAGTCTTCTCTTAAAACTTTGGTGAGGCCGCGTCACTAAAATGTATCCCAGGTACTAAAGTTCAGAAAGTGGAATTATACAAAGTCACAGAGAAAGCAGGTAATAAGTTGATTTGAGTACCTTCAAAAGGTACTTTGTTTTCATGGGGTATGAGGGAATTTACTTCATTACAGCTATTGAATTAGCTGAATTAGTGCAGTTCAAAGTCAGGAGGCTCAGAATGTGGTCAGAGATCAGGGGATAGTTCACGCTGCCTGGGAGCACTGAACTCTATGGCAGCCCTCTTATCTTTGCTCTGGAAAGGTCCCATTTTCCTTTCAGTGTACTAATTTGAAGAGATGAAGGAGTTGTGTGGCAGTTGATTAGACACATTTTGTCGGTTCTGCTTGCTGCCTTTGCTCTACGTTCTGTCGCGATCACTGTGCTGCATCGGTGCGTCCGTTCACTTCGAGCAGTCTGACTTGAAAACTGGATGGTGGGAAAATAATTGTTAGTCTCCGCGTAAACAGATTAGCCTGTTTGACCAGTAGAATGGATTTGGAAGAGTTAACATAAGTAATGTAACATTTTTGTCCTACTGATTGCTATGTTATTTGCTGACTAGCTTTGTAAACTTATGTAGTCTTTGAGAAAGTTCAAGACAGTAGTGCTATTTCATATGTACAATTAAGTATGTAGATCAAAGCATGATGTATTTTGGCTGAGAAAATATTAGTAGAACAACTTTTATTTGAATGGAAATTTTATATAGTTTTATCTGCTTGTACGTCCTAGTCATAAAATAGATTTAGCTCACTTTAAGTGAAGTTGTCCAAATATTTAAACATAAAGTAATTTAAATTCAGGTTTAACTTTGATTAAGCATAATTTAAGTAATTTAAGTTACATAAAGTAATTCCATGCATGGATCTTCTATGTAATGAAACTCATTATGTTTAATTTTCCCAGCAGAAATTCAGGAAGCAAAAGCTCCCAGTCCTTCCATAAACCGGCAAACCAGCATTGAAACGGATAGAGTGTCTAAAGAGTTCATAGAATTTCTCAAGACCTTCCACAAGACAGGCCAAGAAATCTATAAGCAGACCAAGATGTTTTTGGACACAATGCATTACAAAAGGGTAGGTTGAGAGTAACCACTTAGAAACAGAGTTTTGGTTTTAGGAAAGGTCTTAGAGACAATCTAGTGTAACTTTGTCACTTTATACCTGGAAAAATCAAGACCCAGAGATGTTAAGTTACTTACCTAAGAAGTGTCACTGAGCCAAGTGAAAACCCAGCTCCCAGGCTAGTACTTTTCCACTGCAAGTCAATGTGTTTGGGTCATCTTTGCACGGAAAGTCTGACATTGAAGCCACTTACATTGTGTACTTTAGTCATAAGCCTTCCTAACTGGTCACCCTGCAAGTAATACAGACGGCCAAGAGCAGAGTAGACCTTGAACTCTAAGTAACAGTTGTTAGACCAAGTAGCATTCATGTCAGGGTGTTTTGGTTTTGTTTGTTTTGTATTTTGATACAAAATACTCTCTCTGCTCAGGTAGAGAAGGGAAAACTAGAATTTAGATGTGGAAAGGGACCTTAGCAGATATCCCTTTATTTTATAGATGGGGAAGGTGAGAGCCAGAGAAGGTAAGTGACTTGTCAAGGTTACATGGCTACATATTCTGCCCGTATCAGAACTAGAACTCGTGCCTTCCACATGTGTGTCCTAACCCGTAGTTTCTAAACTGTAATTTCAGTTGCAGTACTTCATAAGACTACTTGTAAAGGACTCATTTTTTAAACAATGATCAGTTTGTTTGTAACATTCTTCACCCATGAAACTCAGAATTAGCACTAAAGGCCCCTTCTGTGAAGTGAGGGAGTCTTGAGAAGAAAAAGAGAGTAAAGAAAGCAGCGAAGTGATAAATGGCTTGGCTGTGTTCCAGAGTGGCCAGAATCACTAGGCTGATAAGCGGTCATCTTCTGCCAGAATATTTTTTAAATACCAAATTCAGTTATTAAAGGAAAAGAGAAGCTTTTTTGTTTTTTGATGTGTAGTTACACTGAGAATAAGTAAGCAGACCCCCTCCCCGTTTCTTCCTCGAAGTATCTGTAAGCGGATAGTAACATTTAAAGAAAGCACAGATCATTGATGTCTTGAGTTAGAAGCACTGATAGACTCTCTCAGTAGGGACACAGCAGAGCTCATATGGTTGCAACTTCGAGTTTTTAACCAGAGGTAAGAGCTGAGGCTTTGTGGTTCTTTATCCTTCCGCCCACGCGGTGTTCCTGGGACATCGTGCTCTGCCGGCCTGCGCTGCAGCACATAAGGCGCACACGCTGGGTGATGCTGGACGTCGGAGGCCAGTCCACACGCTCCATCGGCTCTTCCGAGCCAGTTTATTCATTCTTTTGCTCAGACTATATTGTGCTCTTGTTCTGTAATAATTAGTTGACTTCTGAATCAGTGCACGAAAGTGTAATGGCAATTAAGTGGTGCAGATGCCATCTTGCCTGTCTTCAGGTCACTGACACCGGAGAGCTGGGTTGGGCCTCAGACTCCTTGCGTCTGAAGGGCCATCTTGCAGCCTGATCGGCATGTCTGCACGAGCCCTGAGTGTGCGCTGGCTGAGGGGCCCAGGCTGACGTCACACATGTGCAGTATCTCGCACAACACCTGGCGCGCACCTGATAAGGAACAGGTGTTTGTTCAACTGAAATGTCCCTGGAGAAGCCTTTGGCCTTTGGCTGCAGGTTACATGTCTCTTCAAATAAATGAAACGACTCTTACACCAGCATGAACCGGTCTTAACTAACTGGCTTCAGATCACTTAATCATTTAAGTTTCTTCAGAGAATTTGACTGGGTACAGCTTGGGATGGTTGCTGTGAGGTAATGAAGTGTGTGTTAGTGGAAGGTGCCCTCTGTACTCAGTTCACCGAAACTCCAAACCTTAACTTTGGCTTAGACTTAAGACTCGAAAAACCTTAACTTAATGTTATTCTCACCAAGTAGACTTTCCGGTCATCTGACTCTAATGACCTACACAATATGAAAACTCATTCTTGTATGTTTGAACCCACTCTGGTGACATTGCCATTAACTGGTAGGTGGTTTTTTTTAAGATTTTATTTATTGATTTGAGAGAGTTACAGAGAGAGCACAAACAGGGGGAGGGGCAGAGGGAGAGAAGCAGACTCTGGGCGGCGAGCCCAACTCAGGGCTTGGTCCCAGGACCTGAGATCATGACCTGAGCCGAAATCAAGAATCAGCTGCTTAACCAAGTGAGCCACCCAGGCACCCCAACTAGTAATTCTTTCTACTATGTCCCACAGTTGTAGTCTTCCCAGCATTTCTGAGGTCCACAACAGTGAGCCAGTCTTGCCCATATCTTTTTCTGCTACATGCGTGTTTTCTCCAGTCCTGGTGTATGCCCGTGGTGAGCGGCCTTTTCTACATATGGATCAAGTCTAGAAAACCAAATATTTACAGAATAGCATTAAAAGGATTGGGGTTTTTTTCCCCAGCCATTTTATCTTTGTCATAAAACACCTTATCTGTAGCCAGACCTTTTTGTTTTTTTAATTTCCTCATTCCAAAGGGTATCTCTGGGCTGAAATCTCATTGGGATCCTGCATAATTCATGCCCCGTGTGCTCGCTAATGCCCTGTAACACCTCACCGTCCCAGAGATGCTGCTGTTTGCTAAGACTCTTCTGAATCTCGTTTATTTTGCCATTTTTCCTTTTCCATTAATCTTACTAGTTATTTAATATTAATATATGTATTTCTTATAGTTCACTTTCGTGTTCTTTAGAATAAGAGATGTGTTTATTGCAAATCGGATAGGCAGCTACATCATTAACACAAAGTTCATTTATATTTATGTTATTATCAAACACTTTTCTTAGAACTCATCTTAGCAAGAATTTGAATTTTACTGAGAAAATGGCTGATGGGGGGTTGCATATGCAGAAGAAGCTAAGAAGAATTTGCAAGGTTTAGTTTTTTTAAACTTCTTATCATTACAAAAACAACTAGAAGTTAAGAATCTCACTGTAAGAACAAAGCTTTAAATAGACCTAAGAGTAGCCACAGGTTCCAGGGTGTATACGTTCACCAAAGAAATGAAGGTGTATAGGTTTCTTTTGTCATTTGGACAAAGCCTTATGTGCCCAAGGTAATTTAAAATATTATAAAGACCGAACCAGATGTTAAGCTTTTCTGTCATAACTAGAAAATCCTAGTTTTTTTTTTAACTTAATGAGATCCTTCCCAAAAGTGAAGACCTTTTTCCCCACAGGTTTATTTATATGAAAACATTTTCAAAACACACACAAAACAGACTACAGTTAAATAAAAAAGATACTTTTGCTGCTCAAATTGTTTAAATCCTGCCCTTGTTAATTATTAATAAAGCCTTTAGAAACAGCCTCCCCTGTTCTGAAAGCATAGCTTGTATTACCCTCAACTTCCTGAAAACACATGCCCTTTAATTTACTGGATATTGAATTAAAGCTCTTTAATAAGTGAATTTTGTGGGTTTCTCAGTGCAGTTTTTTAAAAGATTTATTTATTTTAGAGAGAGAGGGAAAGAGAGCAAGGGAAGGGGCAGAAGAAGAGGGAAAGAGAAACCGAAGCACACTTTGTGCTGGGTCCAGAGCCCGACACGGGGCTCACAACCCTGAGATCATGACCTGAAACCAGAACCAGGAGTCGGAGGCTTAACCAGCCGCACCACCCACGCATCCCTCTCAGTGCAATTTTTTTAAAAAGACATCTTTACTAGCAGTCATTCAGATGTGCTTTTTTCCCTTACTACAGAAGCAGTCAGACATGGTGGAAGACTTTTTACTACTTTCATTGTTCTGTTCCCAGCCGTTCTTTCTATAAAATTCTGATACTATTATATACATAAATTTAAAATTTCTCCCATATTAATTCTCTTGAAAAACTGTTTTTCTAAACCTGAAAAAGGAGAAGAAGGTTTAAAATGTGGCTATCTCTTCATTTGCGTTCTCTTTCTCAGAATAAATAGAGAGATAGATGTCCTTCTGTGCCTCAAAATGTCCTCACTATTCTAAACCATACGTATGTGCGAGGAGTAGTTTTCTCTGCTATATAGTTACTGCTAAGAGAGCAGAAGTATGTGTCCGAGACAGAGAAACTAATTAACAAAATGGGCTTTAATCGTGGTAAGAAAACTGGGGAACAGGGATGGGGGAGTAACCCAGGACACAATTTCAGGATTAGGAACACAAAGGATGAGAAGTGAGGGGACAAGCGATGGGAAAGCGTCTGAGCTGGTACAGTCTGTAGATCTTAAGAGCTAAAAGTAGATAAAAGGTTGAGTTGCTAACTATGTTGAAAGTGGTGAATGAATAAAATAAGAACATACATAGAATACAGTGACATGTAAGAGAAAAAAAAATTTTTTTTTTTAAGAGATCACAAGTAGGCAGAGAAGGAGGCAGGAAGGGGAGGGGAGAGCAGGCTCCCTGCTGAGCAGAGAACCCGATGCGGGGCTCGATCCTGGGACCCTGAGATCATGACCTGAGCTGAAGGCAGAGGCTTAACCCACTGAGCCACCCAGGCGCCCCCGTAAGAGAAAATTGAAAACATTGTGGAGTTGAACCATGATGACTCACGCGGTGGGTGAGGCTGGCAAGACAGGCTCCAGCTTTGGCATCGCCTCTTGGGCCCTCTCCTGTTGTGCTCAGCTACGAGACAAAAGAACGGTGGCCGGAATGGAAGGGAGAACATGGGTGGAAATGGAACAGAAGAGAGATGCTTTCTCTATGGAGAAGATGCTCCTGGAAGAGAAGGTCACGTTAGAAGAGCGACTAAAAGAGCCTGTGGAAGAGTAACAGCGAGGCTTGGCAGATACAAGAACTTGTTGCAGAGGAGCCGAAGCTGGTAAAGGAGGCAAAATTATATGGTATTTTGTAATTCTGCAAGGACTTGCTAGAGGTTGTAGGCATTTTGGAGAAAGCAACGCAATGTGTGTTCCAAAAGGAAAAACCAAAGATGATAACCCTATAAGACCTACAGAAGAACCTCGTGATGCCTGAAGTCCACGTTCCGAAGGTGCCAGAAAGCACAGCTGACTCACACTGAGCCAGTCGTGGTCCACGTTTGACCCTATAGGTGTGAGGCGTGGTTCTCCCTTCTTGGTGGAGGGAAGGAGCTGGGCTCGGCGGTGCTCGTTGACAAGCTGAGGTACAGGCTGATGGCACACACGGAGGCCAGCCCCGGTGGGCATGGCGAGAGAAGCGTAGCTGCCTCTCAATGAGCCTGTAGCCCTTGAAAGGCATCTCTTATCTATGAGTATTTTTGACCTTTTCCCAAACCCTGTTAGACAACCCGAGTGGCTAAAACACGCAATTGCACGGATGAACTCTGATTCAGGAGTCTGTTCATTGATGTTTTTTAAGATTCCATGTTTCACAGTTGCACATACTCAGAGCAGAGGCCAGTGGGACACTACTCAGCCTCTGGAGTGTCATGGAGCAGCTGTACCTGCTCAAACTCTGGTGGCATCGAGGTATCTTAGACGAATACGGTGTCTGTGAGAATTTGTGTGGTTACTTGGCCCTGCCTGGCTGCACTGTGGTTCTGCGTCTCACTGTAGCGTGTGAGTTACCGGAATACTTCCCCCAATACCCATTGCATTCAGTGAATGAAAGGCAAGAATTTAAAGATTTTTCTTGCTAAAAAAAATTTAATGATGACCTTTGTAAAGAACATATTTGAGCTCATTTGTAATGAGTAACTAACCAGCTGCTAGAAATGATCAACTATTGGCTTTTCCCCAGAGATGTGGAAGGAACACATGTACCTTAACAATTCCCACCACCTTTATATTGCCAGTAATTGACTTTGACAAAAATCAGTTACTTTTGCCCTGTTTTGTTCCTCTAAACGTAGAAATGTTTAAAACTGTGTTCAGCTAGCTATTAATGACCTTGGGGTATATTCCCCGGTAAGATGAACTATCTCAAAATATGAAACCACATGCTTGGTGTACTGGAGATGTTAATTTTAAAATTTTACTTGAGAGGATTAAAGGCCTAATATGTTTGCTTTCCTAAAAAAAAAAAAAAATATATATATATATATATATATATATATATATATATATATATATATATATATATATATATATTATTGAAGGCAACGGGAACCAGCAATTTAAAAAATATGAACATCAAGCTAACACCTAAATAAATCAAAAAGTTAACTATAGTACAAAGGAAACTTAACCCAGAAAACAAATCATGGAATTCCAGATTCTAAAGATGAGAGTTTCAGATGGACAATGAAAAAAACACAAGGAATAGTCAGTTTTCAAAACACATTGGGGAAAAAAAGATTTCAACCAGACAATTAAGAAAGTATCCAGAATACCTCTCAGTATTCAAAGGAATTCACCCGCTTGTCAAACTTTTAAACTACAAAGGAAAAATTTCTAGGAAAAAAAATAATAAGATAACTTTACATGCAGACATAATAGAAAAGATGATCCCAGCAATAGCTTAAAAATACTTAAGGAAAGAGGTTCATTTACGTGGCTAGATTGATTTTTCTTAGAAAACTGAAAAAACATTTTGGAATTTTGTAGAATCTAAAAATTTACCAACACAAACCTGACATCACTTAGCTCCTTTGACAAGAACTGTGAAGGATCTGAGATTTTCCCTACTTGCAAGTTTACAAGTTAGGCTGCCACCATTTTGTGGATGTGGCAGAAGACGTGAGTCTCCCGGGTCAGAAAAGAAGGCCAGTGTATGACTCACAGCAGTAGCCGTATCAAGAGTATATCAGCAATTGCAGCAGTTCCCTGATACCCGTTCCCACGGGCCTGCAAAGACCAGTAGGGCCTGTGCATGCAGGGAGGAACGTTACGTAAGAGGATCTTTTATAATGGGCGGTAAGCTCGCCGAACCTTCACCTCGCATGGAAACATTATCTTTATTATAGTGGACAATAGACAATCTGTCCTTTTACTTGAGGGAGGCACGATCTCTGTCTTCCGAGGATAGCTCTGTATAGCTAGCTATCCTTGAAAAGATGGTGTGGAACAAAGGCAGTCCACGGCTCGCCTCACAAGATATGTAGAAATAGAAGAGATCTTTGTAGAATTGTCTCCCAGTGTTCTTAGTATTATAAAGGGAGGGGTGATGATGGATGGTCACATTTATTTATTCTTTCTTTCACCTAATTGAGCACTAGCCCTGTGCCTGGCCCTGTCGTGGGCACTGAGGATATGGTGGTCAGCAGTGCCCTTGTGGAGCTCACATTTTAGTGGTGAAAAGAGATAATAAACAGATTTGTAATTCAGTATACTGCTATAGTGGTAAGTCCTACAAAGAATCTAAAATAAGATAGGAGGACAGAGTGGGAGGGGAGTTATTTATAATTATAAAATAAACACCGTAATGAATTGTAAGTCATACAATAGAAGGAGAGATCTACAAAGATCCTGCATAGAACAGAATCGCCGTGATTGCGTGGAGCAGGCGAGGAACAGGTAACTCGTTGCCACTAGTAAGAAGGCCATCACACTGTTTCTAGTTAGAAGTGAGTACTGGTAATAACCAGAAGAGTCAATGTAATTTGCCCTAAGTGTTGAGATTCGGTACTTAGGAAATGTAGCCATGTCTCAGGTGCCTAAGCAGAGGAAAAGAGCAAACAGTCTGTTGTGGAAGGTTTGTAAATGGAAAGAATAGCAAAATCATAGCGTCGTGAAGGAAAAACATTATTATTAAAATGCTAAGGGAATCCCCCATATCTTAAAAATAAAATGAGATTTACAGTTTTAGTAGTGAAGAGGTCTCATCTTACAGACTCCGTATTGATAGTCCTTCTGTTTACTGAAACCCGCTCTGCTTACTGACGGGATTTGAGAAGGTTTACAGAATAATTTAAAGTAAGAGAAGAGGAGGATAATTCGATGGTATTTAGAATTCATAAACATGTTCTTATGGACATGTTCTTCATGGAGCTGCTGCTGGTGATTACCCACGTGGAACGCCAGGCGTAGTAGTAAAACTCGCTCTCTGAAGAAATAATCCCAGGGGACTTAAAAATTGTTTGGTCCATGGATATATTCGTCTGGTGATCTAAGGCTTAGAGAATTTACAATACAAATTTTATTGATTGACTCATAGTGAGGGCTGATAGGAAACAGAAGCTTGAAGTCTTATGGGAAGTAGCGGTACAGAAAGGAAAGCCATGTACAGACAGACTGAGCGTGGTTGGTTCGAGTCCCCTCGTGCCTCCACAGGGACGAGTGGCAGTGGATCTGCGGGAGTTTACACCCAGGGCGTGAAGGGGACATTTTCTCGTGGGCATTGCTTGTCACATCGCTCCGCACTCGCGCGGGTGGTAGTATGGAGCACGAATACTTACTGCTCTGCCCATGCCTGTTGAGAGAAGATCGCAGAAGGTAGATGGAATGAGGTAAGTCTGAGATGTACCACATGCGCCGTGGCACCTTGTCATTCTGGCTTACGATTTCTGTACAATATTGTAACGACTTACTTGCCTTCAGTCTTCATTCAAGTTGAGTGCTCTCGGAGCATTTTACTAATTTTTTTATGTTTGGTACAGTGGCTGGCAATTCCAGTCATGCAGCAAATGCTTTCAGACGATACAAATACACTTTTCGTGAAATTCAGGAAAAATGATCTCATCAGGAAAATCCAGGTGTACTAATAGGGGTATAAAATTAGCAACATGACAAGATAAATTCACAAAATTCAGTTGCAATATGATATGCCAGTGATAAAAGCTAAAGAGCCAAGCACAGTACTAAAAAATAGTTACTTTTAAAGATATTAGCAATGAATGGCATTAAATGTTAATAGCACTCTAATAAGGAAAGTTAGTTCATAGTTCATTCAAAGAATTAAAAGACTGAGGATTGTAAGAAAACTTAAAATTACAATGTTACGTTTATTCTAGAAAAAAAAAACGTATAATCTTTTTGTGAGGTGGGGTGGGGAACGTGAATTTGGTGGAAGAGATTTCTAAATCTGGCCAACTTTCCTAAAATGAAAGACATCACAAGTAGGTGAGATTTTGATTAAAAAATTAAAATATAGGACAGTGAAATAAATCAGAGATTCCAGAAATAAATTCGGTTTCTCAGGAGCCAGTTACGTGACAGCTGGGGAAGCGAGGGGCAGCGTGGCTTCACCACCTGCCACCGAAGAGGACGGGGGTCTGTATGTCGGCTTCCTGTGTTCCGTGCTGTGCGCCACACCTCCTCCAGATAAAGAGTTAAACATGAGAAAACTTAGAAGTAAATTAATAAAGTAGATTAGGATATTTATTTCAAATGTAGATACTTATTTCTGTGGAGAAATTTGGAACAGTTTTTTTTTCCCCCTAAGAAGGTAAAATGTATTTTTTTAAATTAACACATAATGTAGTATTTGCCCCAGGGTACAGGTCTGTGAATCATTAGTCTTACACATTTCACAGCACTCACCATAGCACATGCCCTCCCCAGTGTCCATAACCCACCATCCTCTCCCTACCCTCAATTTGTTTTGTGAGATTAAGAGTCTCTCATGGTTTGTCTCCCTCCCGATCCCATCTTGTTTCATTTTTTCCCTCCCTACCCCCTGCCCTGCCTCTCAAATTCCTCATATCAGAGTAGAACAGTTTTCAAGGTGCAGCTGAATTGTTAAAGAATTATTCTTAAGGACCAGTTAAAAGGTTTAGTGGCATTAACTTTTTTAAAAGCTGTGTAATGAAAAAGTAAAAGATAAAGTAGAAAGTAGCACTGGGAAATTGTGAATATAAAGAAAAGCTTTAGATTTCAAAATGTGTAAAATTTACTTAGTACTGAGTTCTCACTAGACAAGGGATCGATTTTAATTCAACCAGGTCGCTCTTATATAAATAACTAGTTAAAAAAGCAACAGGACTGGGCGCCTGGGTGGCTCAGTGGGTTAAAGCCTCTGCGTTCAGCTCAGGTCATGATCCCAGGGTCCTGGGATCGAGCCCCACATCGGGCTCTCTGCTCCTTGGAGAGCCTGCTTCCTCCTCTCTCTCTGCCTGCCTACTTGTAATCTCTGTCTGTCAAATAAATAAATAAAATCTTAAAAAAAAAAAAAAAAGATTTAAAAAAGCAACAGGACTTGCTGTCAGGGTTGTCCGAGAACTCCGCAAGCCCTGTGAGACCCGCAGAGTTATTCTGACTGAGGAGATGAAGGATACCTTCTTAGAAGAGGGACGTGTGAACGGAGCCTTCCCTGGGCAGCTCTTGGAAACCGGAGAACAACAGAAGTGCATCAGGAAGAGAATGACTTTGTGGCGCTCAAGACGTGGGCAGCTAAAAGCAGAGCCTCAGGACCGTGCTCGCCCCGCAGAGTTAGCAGGGCGGGGGTGGTGCTGGGTGCGGGCTGAGGCACCATCCCCCGGACGGCCCTCGGCCCTCCGTGGTGCGGTGTTCGCTGGTGATGCTATTGTCGTGCCCCAGTCTGAATCCGAGGTGACCAGTGGGCCTGGTGTGTAGGACAGATTGGAAAGTGAGGTCAGGGTTGGGGAGAGCAGCTCCGCTCCAGATGAAGGGTGACGAGGGTCCAAACCGGGCAAAGATGGGGGGGACAGACATTGTAAAGGCAGCAGGGCATGGTTTGGACCCCACGGCATACTTTGGGATTTTTTTTCTTTTTAAGATTTTATTTATTTGACAGAGATCACAAGTAGGCAGAGGCAGCAGAGATAGAGGAGGAAGCAGGCTCCCCGCTGAGCAGAGAGCCCGATGCGGGGCTCGATCCCAGGACCCTGAGATCATGACCTGAGCTGAAGTCAGAGGCTTAACCCACTGAGCCACCCAGGCGCCCCCATACTTTGGGATTTAAGCTGGGGCGGCAGGGTCTGCGCGCTCTCCCCAGAGCATCTCCCCAAGCCCTCGCTAGTCGCTTTCCCTGCCCTGTGTGCGGCCACCGAGACTCAGTCCTGTGGTATTTGTCCCGGGCCGTACTCGTGCCTTTCTGCAGTGACTTCTTTATGAAAAGCCTTGGGAGAAATTTCTGGGTTCGGTGTTAGAATTTCATCTGAAGAGTTAGTTTACTTTTACATTTCGGACCCCCAGTTACGGGACCGGTTTCGTCTTAGTGATGGTTGCTAGGCCTTGTTGGAGGCCGATGCCTGGGCTGGCTGCTCCTCTGCGCCTTCGAGGACGCTTCTCTGTTGCTCCCAGCTCCGTCCTCTGGTCTCGCCATGTTTTGTTCTCATCCAGTTAATTGTGCTGAACTGTGTTGGCATTTTGTGTAGATCGTACTCTTTAGGAGAAAATAGGGAATAAATACACATATTGTACGTATATAACCAGTAAACCCAAAGGGAAATTATGAAGCCTGGTGGCGTAGAGGCTGTAGAAAAATAAACACTCGTGTGGCTAATGGCCGGAAACTGGCATTTCTGAGGATCGCATCTAGCAGCAGATACTGAGAGCCATCAAGTTCATATTTATTAAACTCTTAGTGTCACTCTTGAATATGCATCACCAAGAAATAACCCCAGAGAAATAGCCCACATGGTTACTTATGCTTCCGTACATCGTAGTGAGAAAGAGAAGGAACCCGAAGGCACAGGGTAGACCCGTTCAGTAAATCACCTAACACAATGGGGTGTGAGAAGGCCCCCAGAAAGGACTAAGTGGGTCCGATAAATAGAGATGTACATAAATGTGTACATTATCAAGATGAGCATTATATCCATGTAAGAAAAATATACATATATATGAATACATATTATGTACACACACACAGAAGTGAGAGGTCATGGGAGTTGTAAGTAATAGGGTTTTCTCCTCTGCAGAGTTGGTATAATTGGTAGGTACTTTCAAGACTAGCACCAGTTAAGGAGTGGGTTCTGGAAACTTCGTAAAATTGAGAGCTTTACGCATGATCTTTCTTGAGCTACCAACAGCCTCTTTGTCCCTTTGTTTTCAGGATTTAAGCATTGAGGAACAGTCAGAGTGTACTCAAGATTTTTACCAGAATGTGGCTGAAAGAATGCAGACTCGTGGAAAAGGTAATGCTCTGTTCGCCAGCTGTAAAGGGATTGCTGGTAATTGAACAGAGTCTGACTGCTCTATTAGAACTTTCTCTCTTTCTCTGATGGCCTGGCTGGTTTGCCAACTCCATCCTGTAAACAACTCCACCAACATGGTGGTGGCTGGTCTTGTCCTGAGAGGGCCTTTGAATGCCACCATGTGTGTTACTCCAAAGTGATCACAGCAGTTGGGTAGTTTATTAAACATTGTTTAATTATCCTGTTGGGGTAGGGGTAGAGTCCATTAAAACCCCGTAGGAGGCTTCTAAATGAAATGCCCATCTTGGAATCACCATTTTGGTGAGTCATTTTTCATGATGATGTATTCCTCTGATGGCTGGAGGGATGGAAAAAAATGTGAGAATCACTGACTTAGAGCTTAGATTTTTATTTTATTTATTTATTTATTTATTTTTTAGATTTTATTTATTTATTTGACAGAGAGATCACAAATAGGTAGAGAAGCAGGCAGAGAGAGAGGAAGGGAAGCAGGCTCCCTGCTGTGCAGAGAGCCCGATGCGGGGCTCGATCCTAGGACCCTGGGATAGAGCCCGATGCGGGGCTCGATCCCAGGACCCTGGGATCATGACCCGAGCTGAATGCAGAGGCTTTAACCCACTGAGCCACCCAGGCGCCCCAATTTATTTATTTTTTGTAAATATTTTAGAGCTTAGGTTTTTAGTGCATTTTCTTGAATTTGTCTTCCATTGGTGTTGGGTTTTAGGATATACGTGGCGTGTATGTCTGTCTGAGAAATGAGCCCCACTGCGCATCTCTAAGAGGTCTCCAGGGTTGTACAGTAAACCTCAGAAAAGTGGCAGCGTGGGCTGCCAGCGTTCTCCGTCTTGGGAATTTCAAGTGCTTCTCTAACATAGCAATGCGGAGGGACGCATGCTGAGGTGTTCCCACGTGGGCGGCGTACCGCTGTTTGGTCCTGCCAGAGCAGTTTTCGGTTAGAGGTGGTGACTCTGTGAAGGGCAGTCCCAGAAGTTGAGGTAGATTTTTAAAAGGTATTTTTTAATGTAACATCTTACACTTCTGTTTCTGGGTATATTTAATGCATTACTAGTAAATTAGCTTTCTGCCGCATAGGGAAAGGGAAAGCTGTGAAGACATCTCTTCCTTTAACCCGTCCACCCTTCCCTTGAGCTTTTATGTCCATTTGGATATTCCAGTGCCTCCCGAAAGAGTTGAGAAGATAATGGATCAGATCGAAAAGTACATCATGACTCGTCTCTATAAATACGTGTTCTGTCCAGAGACTACCGACGACGAGAAGAAAGATCTCGCTATTCAGAAGAGGATCAGGTAGCCGGTGGTTTTTCTTTGTCTTGTATTTACTGCCTGCCCGCAGGGGAACACCCTTGGATTTCAGGCCTTGACAGCAACTAACAGCCAAGGTACCCACCATCCTTAGCAGCTCCACGGCTTCAGGGTGTCAGAAGGAAAAGCATCTGGTAAACTGTAGGAGGGAAGACCTGAAATCACGTACTTGCTTATCCATCTGACTCCAAGAAGCTTTAGAAAGGAAGCAGATCTGATGTTTCAGATTGTTTCAAATCTCCAGAATTTCCAAGGAACGGGGGGAAATGTCATTATTTTCTCATTTCATTATATATACTGTCTTGTCAGGCCAGAGGCTGTGATTATCCACATGAAGGCGGCAGGTGTCGCTGTTCCTCCTCCCTGTCACTCACTATTTAGCTGTTCTTCTGATCACAACTTGCACTCACACTGGGTTGACAACACTTCCCAAAGCGCTCCGTCTTCCCTGGGCAGCACAGTGAGCCCCAGGGCTCTGTATTACCAGTGGCAGCGAAACCTGTAGGAAATAGGCCATCAGATGTGGGAATGGGTCCAAGACTGGCCGTGCTAAGGTGCTTCTGGAGGAGGGGGTCTTGGAATCCAAACAGGGTTCCTCGACAGTGGGCTGCTAATTGGTAGACCGTCTTGATGTGTCACAGCAGAAGCAAGGAGTTGGTATTAGGAAGGTGGCATATGGAGCCCTAAGGAATTAGGTGGGCCCTGGACTAATGTGTGGGATGGGAGCATGCGTCAGTCGGAATCCCTGCTGTGAAGATAGGGAGACCAGGAAACTCAGGGATCCTGATTGGGGCGACACATGCTTGGTGACCTTTATTCACTTGTTCTGCTCTGCCTCCGTAGTTGAGGGTAGAGCCTCAGTGACATTACGGTGATCGACGATGGAGAGAGGGAGCGGCGGGTTCTTCTCAGATGTTCAGTCTCAGATCACTTCCGCTTTTCCTGTGATAAGAGAAGCCTCATTTGAGTGTTCTGGTCACTTCGTCTGAGCTCCTGATATGTTCAGGGGCAACGTGCTGGGGCCTAGGATTGCCTCATTAGTCAGTGGTGCCCCAGTACTTTCCCTTAACTGAAGGAAATGACAAGACAAATGACTGTGGTCCATTCTTGGAATTTTTTTTTTTTATTGTCTCTCCCTCTTTGTAGAGCCCTGCACTGGGTCACACCTCAGATGCTTTGTGTCCCTGTTAATGAAGAAATTTCAGAAGTGTCTGATATGGCAGTGAAAGCAATCACAGGTCAGTGACATGGAGAGCTTTTTCGTCTGGACATTTACCCCTTGAAGCTGACGTAAATCCATACAAGACAGTAAAGTGTTTCTAAAATGTAGACTGCCAAAGACATACTGAAATGTGGTAAAAGCAGCTTGTAAGTGTGCTGGTTTTAGGAGTTTGGACCTTCGTTTTAGCAGGTGAACGTTTCCTCTGTGCTTTCTGTGACCAGGTCTCTCATTTCGTGGGCATTGAACTAAACTGAGGTCAGATGCAGCTACGGCAGATTTCTTGCCTTTTTTCTTTTCTTTTTTCCTTTTTTTTAGAGTGAGAGATGGCGTGTGTGACTGGGGCAGTGGGAGGGTGGAAGGGGGCAGAAAGAGGGTGAGAATCCCAAGCAGGCCCCATGCCCAGCGCAGCCCAGTACCAGGCTCAAGACCAAGACCCAAGCCGAAGTCGAGTCAAACGCTTAACCCACTGAACCACCCAGGCGCCCCAGCTAGGGAAGATTTCTGAAAACCCCGTTGCATTTACATATTCGGAATAATTTTGGAGGGAGGAAGCAAATTGATGGGAGAAGGTAATTCCCACACTATAGTTACATACTAAAATGAAATCTCTCTTGACTGGTTGGTAGTCAGAGACGTGCTTTGGATGACTTTCCTGGTTGTTCAGTGTAGAAATGAAGGGCCCTGATGCGGCACCACCGTCCAGGACAGGTACGGGCACCTGGTAAGGTTTCTGTTTCTTGCTCATAGGAAGAGCCCAGCAGAAGGATACCGTGGAAGTTTAAAAAAAAAAAAAAGAACCAAAACAAATTCAGCCTGATGGAGAAGACACCCAGATACTTCTTAATTAAGAAGAGTTGGAAAGACTTCCCTATTTAGAGCTGGTAGTGGAACTCCGCTGGAAGAGAAAGTTAGCTGCTGTTAGCCGTGGCTTGGGACAAGCCATTAAGTAGGTTCCTTTGGTTCTAGGAACTAGAGACTCATGTTACAGGAAGAAATGGGGATTTGCTTGAGATACTCTCGAGGTAGGAAAGGGAGCAAGGCTCTCCCAGAAACTTAGCCCCGCTAGAGACTGGGTCATCTGCTCCTAACATGATTCTTCCACTCTCTCGGGTTCTGCTTCTCTTTGTATAGCTTTGCTTTTTAACTCCTGTTATTAAATGAATTATTTTCTGAGTGAATAATTTAATTCCGCTTGCTTACAGAGTCTAACTGGCCTAGCTAATTACCGTTCTCTCTGTTACTCAGAGCTTTTCTCCAAGGCTGTGTTGTAGGTTACATGAATTGTCTCCTTTGGGTCCAGGCCCACTCCCACTCCCACCTTTTGCTCAGGGAACATCATAAGAGATTGAAGGTGAGAAGCCTGGATGTAGGCCTCCTACTTGTGTTTTTTTCCAAAGACTCTTGCCAAGTTCAAGACCAGCTGGTTTATGTTTAAAGTACTTCGTAGGAATTTATGCCCGGGACTCTTTCCTGAAGTGCCATAGGGTTAGACCTTGTAAAACCAGAAACTACAAAAGCCAGACCATTGTTCGCTTAAAAATAGAGCTGAAAGGACTTCAGTATTTCAACAGTTTGTTAATAGAATTTGAGGTGAAACTCATCTTGAGGCCTCTGAGTTGGAGTTTGAAGAGATGTGTTGATAGTAGAAATTTGGCCACAGAATTTTAAAAGCCTCCTTACTTTTTCTCATCTTAGCCCCTATATCTTGCCAGTCCGAGTGCATGTACATTCTGCGAGGGCCACAGGCTGTATGAGCACTTTTTCCTAATCTCCAGGTGTTAGCCCAAGTACAGGAACAAACACAGAGGACAGTGTCTAACCTTGGTCTTCAAAACGGAGACACCAGTTAAATTTCTCAGAATCATCCCATGTGCTGCTGATCAGCACTGGCAGTTTTGTTGATAAATACGCTGAATGAGGCATTTTCCATTTCATTTGACATCTGTCATCCAGGAGGTGGAGGCCAGGGATGCTGTTAAACATCCTTCGGGACTGGACAGTCCGCTCACAGAAGAGATGATCCAGTCCAGAGTGTCGTTGGTGCCAAGGTCGAGAAGTCATGACTTAGAGGGCTAGCCTGCTTTGTTTTCAGAACGTGCTAAAGCTAAAACTGGACTTTACACGCAGCCTGGCTTGTGTCCTGTCCACCGCAGAAGCCCGGGACAGCGGACGCGCAGCTGTTACCTGAGGGCTGTGAAGCGGCCGCAGGCAGACCTGGGTGGGAAATCATTTCGTGGGAGAAGTTCACACGATGGGGAATTTCCTGTTCTGTTGTTTCCTCCCAGATCCCCTCAGTTAGGCTTTAGGGCAGTGCAGATCATGGAGCTAACTACACGTGGTGGGGGGCTCAGCAGCATTCCCCCCAAAAATCTTCCTTCAGTCTTGAAGGGTGCTAGGAAGGGGAAGCTTTGCCGCAGGACAGGTGTGGGAGAAATCTGCACACTACCCGCTTTATTCTTTTCTTCCTTCCCTTCTCTTCGTTTTACACTCTTGGCCCTCCCTCCTGCCATTGGCAGCTACGGATGCTTCCAGATAAAAAGTGATTCTTTTTTTATTCACTTTAATACTTAAAGAATAAACATTAATGAGAGATTGGCTAAAAGTTTAAACTAAGAGTAAAAACCAGCAATAAAAGGTAGGAAGCTAAATAGCATAAATGAAAGTAGTGAAATTGGTTTAAAAAGGTTTTCCCCCAAGTCTCTCTTGTAATATGTTCTACTCAGAGAAAACAGGCTGAGACATATTAACAATAATTACAGTCCATAATTAAAAGACTAAAGGAACCAAACTATAAAATAAGGAAAACCACACAGTAGACTCGTGAGTTCGGGGAATGAAAGCATCAGTAAGTTTTTTGGTTTTTTTTTTTTAAGATTTTATTTATTTATTTGACAGAGAGATCACAAGTAGGCAGAGAGAGAGGAGGAAGCAGGCTCCCCGCTGAGCAGAGAGCCCGATGTGGGGCTCGATCCCGCAACCCTGGGATCATGACCCAAGCCAAAGGCAGAGGCTTTAACCCACGGAGCCACCCAGGTGCCCCCATCAGTATAAGTTAAAATGTGGCTCTGCCCGCCACACGCTCCCCTTCTGTGGCTGGTGGTCCCGTGAGGGCTCCCCCCGGAGCCGACCGCAGGGATGGAGCTGGGAGCAGAGGGAACCCTGATGCGCACCACCGTCCCCCCCCAAACTGGAAACTTCAGTTCCCAGTATGGGCAGCTCCTGCTGTCAGAGGAACCTGCCCCACTGCTTCCGCAGGGCCACAGTCAGCAGGCGGCAATGCGCATCCGAGGGCGCCCTCCCCGCTTGCCTTGCACCGTGTCCCCGGGGCTGACTCCTGTTCCTCGTGGGCTCCTCGTCCCAGGGACACAGGACGGTTTATAAGAGCCTGCCACTTAGGGGGTTAGGGACAGTGAAGCGGTTTTTCTCTGAGGGAAGCGAATGGTGTGTGCGAGGCTAAATGTGTACCCTCGCTCGTCCCCGCGCTGACCAGTGGGCTGCGAATGTCGTTGAGGGGCCCTGGTGGTTTCTGGCCGGGGGGGACGGGCGCGTCCTGTAGACCGACCCGTCCGGGGCTTTGGCCGCGGACGTCCGGGGCGACGATGCTGTGTCGTCCCGCCTTTCTAAAGAGCAGCGCGTCCTGCACGGTTCCCCAGGGTGGCAGAGGACAGAAGCAGCAGGAAGACTCCGAACGTCCGGAGAGCTCACTAGCAGCTTCGCACTGTGGTTGAGAGCGTGGGTTCAGAATCCGGCAGACTCGGTTTCAAGTCCCCTCCGTCCCTTGCTGTCTGTATGCTTTGGGCAAAGCACCAGGCTTCTCCGAACCTCAGCTGCCTCCTCGCCGCTGCATCCCTTGCCCAGTCTGAGGGTGGGAAGGCAGTGGGCTGGGCGCAGAAGTGGCGCACGCGGCGGCCGCTTTGTGTCGGGCGCCCTGAAGGGCCGAGCTGAGCTCGCGGTGCTCCGTGGCCGGTTTTCGCGCGCGGACTTGCCCGGCGGAGGCGGCCCCGCGAGGCCCCCGCGCCGCGGCGAAGTGCTGACCGCGGTGCCGCGCGTTCGTGTGTCCTCCCGCTGCGCAGATATCATCGAGATGGACTCCCAGCGGGTGCCGCGGGACAAGCTGGCCTGCATCACCCGCTGCAGCAAGCACATCTTCAACGCCGTCAAGATCTCCAAGAACGAGCCGGCCTCGGCCGACGACTTCTTGCCGACCCTCATCTACATCGTCCTGAAGGGCAACCCCCCGCGCCTCCAGTCCAACATCCAGTACATCACGCGCTTCTGCAACCCGAGCCGGCTGATGACCGGCGAGGACGGCTACTACTTCACCAACCTGGTAAGCCTCGCGCCCCGGGGTTACGGGAGGCCACGGAGGTCACGCCAGGGATGTGACCGGGCGCTCCGGGCCCGGGACGGCTCCGCGCCACTGCGTCGGCATAGCTGAGGGCGCCGGCGTGGCGTCCCGAGCTCACGCGACCGCGCCACGCAGACGCCGCACCCCCGGCCCTCTGCCGGCCAGCACGTGGCCA
>NW_019154097.1:41311820-41431756 GCF_002288905.1 Enhydra lutris kenyoni
CGCGGCCGCGTCTGCTCCGCGCGGCCGCGTCTGCTCCGCGCGGCCGCGTCTGCTCCGCGCGGCCGCGTCTGCTCCGCGCGCCGTCCCGCCCGGCCCGCGGTGGAAGGGCCGCTCGCTCAGTTGGGTTGTTTAGCCGTGAACGAATCGGATCATGCATTTTGATTTATTGAAAGACTTGGGACTATTTTTTGCTTTATTTTTGTACGTGATCTCTTAGAACTGAATGCTGAGATTTTAAAAAGCTCGGTCTAGAGGATGTGAGGCGATTTTCAAGGGTCGTTAGTAGTGCTCGTTGATTCTTGGTAAGACTGTGCTCAGGAAGGCAAAGTACTTCTCCTGACACTGGACTTGTCTGTTGTTTGCTTTAGAGTAGGTTTGCTAATGAACTTGAGCCTCCGAACGCCTTAAACACTTTCCTTCCTGTGTTTGAAGCCGTACAGGATAATAGGGAGAGGAAGCCAGGTTGCTTAAGGAAGTGTTTCTGGTAAACTCTAGTAAATTGCCTAAAAAGATGGTACATGAATCTTCAAGGCTTTCAGAAAGTTGTTGTGATTTATTTTGACATCCCAAATATGTACTCACCTTTGTACCTAATTTTGTGTCGTGTTTTCCTTTAAGTGGGTTCCCAAAAGCGTGTAAGCTCCCGGTCCCTCAAAACCTGGTTCTGCCCCTGTCGCTCATCACCCTCAGCCGTTGGGTTCAGCTGCTAGACTTGGGAGTGCTCTTTTCCTTGTTTCACGTTTTTATTTAAATTCCAGTTAACATACAGGGTAATGCTGGCATCAGAAGCAGAACGTAGTGAGTCCTCACTTAGAGACGGCGCCCGGGGCTCATGACAAGTGCCCTCCTTAATGCCCGTCTCCCATCCAGCCCTTCCCAGGAATGCTTTTTTCCAAAATGCTGCTCGAGCTGTTATTTGCAGTATTTTTCATTCTTCCAGACACGTGGTTGTTTAAACTACACCCCCCCAGAAGGTTAGGTGGCTGAGTTCCCATTTCTTTACGCAAGCGCACCATGCTGTTGACTGCTGGAGAGGAGCCTTGTGGATTTAGTTCTTACCCTGGGGAACCTCAGACAGTCTGAAGATCTCAGAGAAGTTGGAGACGGAGACATGGCTGGTGGTAGAAGTGACGAGCGGGACCGGGAGGTGTAGCCCTTGTGGTCAGCAGCAGAGGCTCTTCCTGCCGCTTCGCGAGGCCGGAGCCTTCTTTCTCATCCTCCTCTCGTCTGGGTCAGAGTCCGGCTTCCACTGCGGCTCCGGGGAAGAGTCCGCAGGTTGTCAAACCCACGACAGCTCCCGTTGTGCGTCCTACTCCCTTACCGCCCTTGAGAACTCCTTGTTCTGCAGCTTCTGAGTCGTTAGAGTTTCACGGTTCTGCTCCTTCCTTGTCTGTGTCCTCTGCTTCCTCTCGGACGGTGTCACTCCCCAGGGTTCTGTCCTCCGTGGCTCCTCTCCCCAGGCCGGCGCAGCTCTGGTCACCTGCACATGGACAACGCACAGGCGTGTGGCCCCTGCTTTGCCCTCGCACTGAACCCCGCTTCCAGCCGTTTCATCCTGCCCCACATGTAGTTTCCAAGACTCACAGCTTCCCGAGTGGCCGATGGTTTTCTCTTTTCTAACGTCCGCTGTTCCCGCGTGTGGCACTAGTACCCATGCCGGGGGTGCTGGGATCGTCTTCGCTCCCTCCACGCTCCGGGAACTGGGACTGGCCGCTCCCACAGACACCGGGCAAGCCTGGCGGGGGCGGGGGGTGTCGGAGGGACACGTTCTTGTTAGATGCGTCCGTTGCAATAGATTCGCTAAACATCCCGTCCTTAAAGGGATTCCCTTCTTCACAAGCAGTGACGTCGGATCCTGGGAACGAGCATCTCAGAGGAAACTCTGAGCGCCGCCGTCTTCCTCTGCTTGTGTTCCGTGTCTTGTGAACACGGGAGGGGCGGGCTCAGTCAGTGGAGTGTGCGACTCCTGATCCCGGGGTTATGGGTTCGAGCTCCATGTTGGGTATGGAGGTTACTTAAAAAAAAAAAAAAGAACAAATAAATAATAAAAATGAAATTAATTTTCCTTGTAGGAGAGTCAGTATAGGAAAGGCTAGCTGACAGACGTCTGTTCAACTGAGCGTTCGCCCGAGGGTTTCTGTGCCAGTCCCTGCTCCCATGGACTCACTGCCTGCTGCTGACCCGTGGGCTGAGTGTGCTGCGTGGCGGGTGCTGCGCGCTCACGGGAAATCTGGTGCCTCCTCGTCTTACAGACACACGGACGTCAGGGTGTGGGGAGACTTGCATAGGCGCACAGACTCTTGGACTGTCACTTGACAGAGGGGACAGCTCAGGTTGCCTGATTTCACAGCTTATTCTTCTAAACATTTGATGTGAAAGGACCAAAGGCCCTTTGAGGCCCGGAGGTCTGTGTGCCACCGCTGTCCCCAAAGATCGCAGGCCGCTGCCGTGCCGAGGGAACGCTGTGAGACTGGCTCGACCTTGGAAGGGAATGGCTTTGTGGGGCAGGTTCCCTGGACACAGGGCCCTAGAGCTCCCAGCCCCAGCACGATTCCCCTTCCCTGCGGCACAGCAGGGCAGCAGAGAGCCTCGGGTCTGAGGAATTGTTCCGGTTTTGTCCACGGAAGCTCTGTGGTAGCCAGTGTGGGACAGACCCTGAAGGTGCCTGTTCTAGCATTTCACACTGTACAAGACCCCTGGACCTTTGAACAACCCAAGGAAAGGAATGAATTTCTGACAGACCCAGTAAGAATCGGCAATTTGACTTTTTTTTTTTTAATATTTTATTTATTTGACAGAGATCACAAGTAGGCAAAGCAGCAGGCAGAGAGAGAGAGGGGGAGGCAGGCTCCTTGCTGAGCAGAGAGCCCGATGCGGGGCTCTGACCTGAGCCGAAGGCAGAGGCTTTAACCCGCTGAGCCACCCAGGCGCCCTTTTTTTTTTTAAGAAGGAAATGTATCATTTCAAATGGGACTATAAAGGAAACGTGATTGGCCCTGAGTTGTAATTTTTGAAGCTGAAGTCCCTCGGGGGTCGTTAGACTCTTGTGTGTCCTTTTGATTCTGTTTTAAATGCACCCTAGTGAAAGGATTTAAAAATACGAATTTGAGAATCTGAATCTTTTTCAGGTGACCAGAGTAAATAATGTTCTCGGGCTTGTTTGTTTCTCTAGTGCTGTGCTGTGGCTTTCATCGAGAAGTTAGATGCTCAGTCTTTGAATTTAAGTCAGGAAGATTTTGATCGCTACATGTCCGGCCAGACTTCTCCCCGGAAGCAGGAATCTGAGAACTGGTCTCCTGACGCTTGCCTGGG
Organism: Enhydra lutris kenyoni; assembly: GCF_002288905.1. Lineage (NCBI taxonomy): Eukaryota > Metazoa > Chordata > Mammalia > Carnivora > Mustelidae > Enhydra > Enhydra lutris. The sequence goes on from NW_019154097.1 coordinate 41,315,133, forward strand.
GGTCAAGCAGATGTACAAGAACTTGGATCTTCTGTCTCAGTTGAATGAGCGGCAAGAAAGGATCATGAGTGAAGCCAGGAAACTGGAAAAAGATCTCATAGAGTGGACGGATGGGGTCGCTAAAGAGGTTCAAGACATTGTTGAGAAATATCCCCTTGAAATCAAGCCCCCGAATCAGTCTTTAGCAGCTATTGACTCTGAAAATGTTGAAAATGATAAACTTCCTCCGCCACTGCAACCTCAGGTGTATGCCGGATGAGGGGGGCACATGGACGGTGTTTACTTGAGCCTAAATTGTAGCGAGTCCTTCCTACAGCCGAGGTTGGGATCTAGACTGTAACTTAATCGCTTCTACGTGTCAGAGCATTTTTAAAGGTACAGTTTGTGGGGATTGTTTTGTTTGTTTTGTTTTGTTTTTCCTGGCAGGGGAAGCTTAGTAAATAATAAAATACTATTTATTTGAGTTATGGAAATAGATTCATTTAAGGTTTATGTGAAAGTTTTGTCTAAATCTCTTTTTTCTCCATGATTTTCCTAAGTGCTTCCTCTGTGGCATTCACTGTGGTTCGGATTTGGGTAAATAATTGCCTTTAAAGGATAAAACGGATGATACAAAATGTATGTTGAAGGGAATTCAGTGGTACCACCGTTCTGCGGTTTGAAATATTTTATAATTGTAAAGATAGAAGATATATTGATAAGTAAATATGTAAAATTGTAAATATGTAAAAACAAAAAAGGAATGGTGTCTGCTGTGCATGGCATTTCATGTGTTAATTTGTTTAGTTTAAAATGAAGTATATTGACTGTTTGCCTTTAACTCCGCTCTATTCGGTTTGCCCACCTCAGTGAGTCCAGAAGTGCTTAGACAGACCCCCTTGAAGTCTCGGCTCCATCTTCAACAGTATGTCAGCCCCGACTTGGCCTCTGTACGGTCAGAGACTGTGACGCCATTGAGGTTCAGAGTAATTTTTAGGTCCCATGAAGTTGCCATTCAGGGTCATTTGAAGAGTTTGAACCGTGCTTCTTGCATCTTTTTCCTCTACTCATTCAGGAAATATTTATCGAGTTCTTTTGAAGGAGCTGGTCCTGGGTCTGGACCAGGCGACAGGAGTGAACAGGACTGCACTAGGGAGAGGATGGGGGATCCCTCCGAGCTCTGACGTGCATAGCTGCCTTTCTGCGTCAGTAGCAGACGTTTGACTTGATGCACAACCCGGACACACGTCCTGTAAACCTCTTCCAGGGCTTCTCCACCTCAGTACTACTGACATTTGGGGCCGGAGGGTTTTTTGTTTTGGGGGCTTCCCTGTGCATTGTAGGGTATTTAGCAATATTCCTGGCTTCTGACACACTAGCCACTAGTGGCACCCCGCACAGTTGTACAAAATTATCTCCAGACATTGCCAGACGTTTCCAGGTTTGAGTGGCGTGGCAAAATCACCCCCAGTTAGGAACGACCGATCTGTGCGTAAGTGAGGAAGTTCTCCTGCTGGTGGTTAATACAATGTAACCAAAGAATATTGCATTAAATGCACAGAGCAGTTAGCTGATAGTCACGGAGGCTCTTCAGCCACTGGCACTGTGGAACCTTTTCTAACCCAACGGAACCCTTCGTCACCTGAGTATGCCATGTGTGGTCCTCCCCCCAGTCAGTGATTTCTACAGATGACCAGTGGACCTGTGAAACTGTGCGTCCTGCCCAGGGCCCCATTCTGAAACGAGGTCACATCACAAGCAGTTGTTTCTTTGCTTTCCCAATATCTTCCTGGTAGGGCACCACAGATCTGTAGTGCAATAATTTTGGAATAAAACTAGGGTGAATATACAACTTTATCCTTTCCTTAAATTTACACATAAGGTCCATCGGGTTGGCACACCTGTTGTTCTAACGCACTGAAGACGTGAAGCAGCGACCCGCGTCACCTGTCACCGCGCTCACGGGGAGTGTGGCAAGTTTCTGCGACGGGCCAGTGAGGATCTGCACTTAGAAACCCGGGCCCCGCTGACCTCCGTAGAAGGCGCTGCCCTTTCCCGTCGTTCTTTTCTATGTACTTTCTAGGTGCTAATCCAGGTATACACACTCTTAACTCTCCTGGGAATACAGTTCTTTCAGTTGTTGTACACTCTGTTTGTTAAATAAAATGTGCATATCGGCCTCCCACAAAAGCTGTCTTCTCTCGATTTCTCACTCTTGTTCAAGTAAACTGTTGCATTGATTTCTTTGTACGTCTCCTGTCGGTTGGATTCTGTAGATGTGAACTCTTGCCTTCGGGAAGCTTCTGTTTCTCTTGGGTCCACTTCAACACTATGGCCATAGTCTGTGTCTCCTCGACAAGAACGTGTTGCTGTTTTATGTACTAAACGTAACTGGAATAAACCTTTGAACAGAAGTCCGTATTAGTAAGGTTTCATGATCCATCCCTCTTCCAAACAGATTGATTTTTAGTTGTCTTAGGAAAATGACATTACTGATATTCTCACGGTACAAAGTTTTCCTGTTGAACAACCATCATTACCATTACCGTTCCAGAAAGGAAACATCGCAGACATTCGTGTTAAAATTAAGAACAAGACAAGGATGTTTGCTGTCACTATTATTTGCATTGTTCTCGAAGTTTCACCCCAGCTACTCAGTCTTTAAACGGAAGTAAACGAGGACTTAATCTTTTTTATTTATTTATTTTATTTTTTAAAAGATTTTGTTTGAGAGCATGAGAGAGGGAGGAGTGGAGGGAGAAGGAGAAAGCAGACTCCCCGCTGAGCAGGGAGTCCACGCAGGGCTCAATCCCGGGACCCCGGGGTCAGGACCTGAGCCAGAGGCAGACACTTGCCGCACGGAGCCCCCCAGGCAAAGGGAGCTGAATGCCATCAATACGGAAATGTCCTAGTGGGTGGCTGAGGACGGGAACTCGAGCTAGGAGGCGCGGTGCTGGTTTTGACTTTTGGCCGCCACTTAGATCTCAGCTCTCCGGCCTTGAGCGAGTCTCTCATGTGTCACATCTCTAGTCTTTGACTTGGGATCATGGTCATGTCTGCTTCGAAGGCTCATGAGGATTAAACGACCTGTAACAATGACTAGCAGTGCTAAGCGCTCAAGTCATAGATGATTCTTCTGTGTAGAAAACCCAAGAGAACTGATTTTGAAACCTTAAATTTAACTAAAACAGTAAGACAGAAAATGCTAGGAAAAGCCATCAAAAGTAACTGCACAAAATGACTTTTCTGTGTCTTATTACTAGCCAGTTAGCAAATATAATGGGAAAATTTTACTCACAACGGCAACATAAATCAAGTAGCAAGAGCTTTTAAGATTTATATGGAAAAAAATATAAAATTGAGAAAAAAAAATAGACATACACAGAGCCGATGCTCAAGTTCTCTGCACTTGGGCTGTAATGTTCTATCTCTGCCATCTTGGAAATTCTTTAAGATTTTTTTTTTAATGATTTTTTGTATTTCTTAGAGAGCATGAGCAGGGGAGAGGAAGAGGGAGAAGAAGATACCCCGCTAAGCAGGAAGCCTGATGCAAGGCTCGATCCCAGGGACCTGGGATCATGACCTGAGCGGAAGGGAGACACTTAACCGACTGAGCCACCGAGGCTGCCTGCCATCTTGAAAATTCTTAATAATTTTATCATTGAATTTGGTGGGGGTTTGGGGGTTTCGTTTTGTTTTGTTTTTAGTTTGATCTGACAGAGCGGCAGGCAGAGGCAGAGGGAGAAGCAGGTTCTCCACTGAGCAGGGAGCCCAATGCGGGGCTCCATCCCAGGACCCTAGGATCATGACCTGAGCCAAAGGCAGCCGCTTAACCGAATGAGCCACCCAGGCGCCCCTGTCATTGAATTTGTGTTTTTAAGTGAAGTTCGATGGGACAATGGATCATGCACAGTGAGGCTTAGAGCTTTAGCTCATTCACAGTCTCGCTTCTGACCACCCTCCAAGAATGAGCTCTTGGTCTTACCCCTTCTAGCGTATGACCACTCTAGCCACGGCCTGGGCACTCAGGAATGGTCAGTGCTGGGTGTGCTCACCTGGGGCGTTGGACCAGGACATGATATGCAACAGATGGTTCGCTGTCTGAGAGCTGCATCTTGGCCAGTTCAGGGCTGGGGTTTGTCCAGCATGCTCCATGGAGAAAAGGCTGAATCCAGGTGAGTTAAAAAAATAATAAGGAAAATAAATCTTTTTGGTCTGAAAGCAAGAAAGTGAGAAATTACTTTAAGGCTAATGGGCATAGGAGTCAGCTTGAAGGGTTCTCACTGGCCGATTTGGGGGTAGTTTGAATAAAAAAACTATGAAGAGTAATTGTGAAAAACATCGAATAAATTTTTAAAACCTCCACATACTGTAGGTTACCATTATACCAACGCATTTGGAGGAAGAACTGTAACTGGAACCCAGATGATGGAGGGAAAGCCTTCCTCACAGTAAAATGACAGCTAGTAACTGTAGGGGGCGGAAATGCAATTTTAAATCTCAGTCTTTTAGCCCAGGACCAGATGGCTTCACTGCTGAATTCTACCATTTAAGGAACTAAGTCATTCCTGTTCAAGCTCTTCTAAAACATCAGAGAGGGAATACTTTTTTAAAAGATTTTTTTATTTGACAGAGATCACAAGTAGGCCGAGAGAGAGAGGAGGAAGCAGGCTCCCCACTGAGCTGAGAGCCCGACATGGGGCTCAATCCCAGGACCCTGGGATCATGACCTGAGCCAAAGGCAAAGGCTTTAACCCACTGAGCCACCCAGACGCCCCTAAGAGGGAATACTTCTTAAGAGACCAGCATTACCTTGATACCAAAGTGAGTTAAGGACACTATGAGAAATCTACAGACCAATTTCCCTGGTGACTACAGATGCAAAAATTCTCAACAAAATATTAGCAAACTAAGTTCAACAACGCATTAAAAGGATTATACACCATGACCAAGTAGGATTGATTCCTGGAATGCAAAAATGGTTCAACATAGAAAACCAGTCGATGCAATAGATACATACAGTCATCTCAACTGAAACAGAAAAAGCCTTTAACAAAATTTAATACCCTTGGAGAAAAAAAACAGTAAACTAAGAATAGAAGGAAACCACAGCATAATAAAAGGTTTATATGAAAACCCAAAGCTATACTCAATGGTGAAAGACTGAAAGCTCTTCCTTTAAGACCAGGAGCAAGACAAGGATGGCTGCTTACACCACTTCTAGGCAAGATGACATGTATGTTGGAATTATCTAATGAGAAATTTTAAGACACCATCCTAAGAATGCATTGATGAGCAAAGATGAACATGCCTGAAAAAAAATGAAAAAGTAGAAAGTCCCAGCAAAACAAATAGGAAAGAACCAAAAAAAAAAAAAAAAAAAAAAAAAAAAGAAAAGAAAAGAAAGAAAAAAAGAAAAGTGTTAGAACTGAAAACTACAATCACTGAACTTTGAAAAGAAAAAAATATCACTGATGGCTTTCATATTAGAATGGAAATATCAGGAATGAATCTGTGCACTGAAGACAGATCAATAGAAATTATCCAATCTGATAATAATAGACTGAAAATAGGCTGAAATTTAAAAGTGAATGTAGCCTCGGGGACCTCTGGGACAATAATGAAATATCTAGCATTCTGGTCATTAGAGTCCTAGAAGGAGGGAAGATAAAAGGTATGGGTAAAAAAATTGTTAAAATAAATAGCGTCTTTACCAAATTTGGCCAAAGGTATAGTAAACCTATAAATTCACAAAGCTGAGTGAACTCCAAATAGGATAAACCCAAAGAAACCCATGCAAATTCACATTTTACAAACTTCTCAAAATTAAAACAAAACCTTTCAAGTAGTTAGCAAATATACATTACCTATGATAGAGCAATTATTTGAGTGACATTGGATTTGTCGTCAGAAACCATGGAGGCCAGAAGGACATGCGGACAAGGATGTGGAGAAGGTGGATCCCTTGCACAGTCCCAGTGGGAATCTAGCACAGACGCTCTGGAAAATGTTTCGGCAACTTCTCATAGGACTAAACACGTCATGATCGCACAACTCACCAATTGCGTCGTCGGGCATTTATCCCAGAGAAATGGAAACTTACGTTCACACAGAAACATGTACACAAATGGCCCTAGCACTTTTATTCATGATGGCCCCAAACTGGAAACCAAATATCCTGCAACAGGTGGATGGTTACACAAACTGGTCCGTTCACACACTAGACTACTACTACTCAACAATAAGGAATTAACTGCTTATAAGGCTAGGTGGGCAGATGTCAAGGGATATATATATGGAGTGAAAAATCCATTGGAGAAGATTACATATGGTACAATTTCATTTATTTTTATTCCATTATAATTTTTAACATATATCTTATACCAAAATTAAATAATATTCTTAACATGGTAAATACAGAGCTAAAGAACAGACTGCTGGATTACGGGGGCTGAGGATGGGGCGGGGAGGGCGCTGGATGCTGCTTAAAGAAGGCAGCACGATGGCTCGTTCGGTGTGAAATTGTTCTGTGTTTTGATTATGGCGGTGAGGACACCAATTTACACATGATAAGATTGCACAGAACAAGACAGCGAAGAATATTATGTAAAACTGGCAAAATCTGTATAAAATCAGTGTATCGTTTCAGTGTCAGTTTCCTGCTTGTGTTATTGTACCATAGTTTTGCAAGATGTTACCCTTGGGAGAACCTAGTTTGCAGAGTTCACAGGATCTCCAGGATTTCCTACTCCTGAGTGTGAATTCACAATTATCCTGAAATAAGAAGTCTGATTTTTAGAATCTATGAAGTCATGTGGAAACAACCTATATGCCCATCCAGTGATGAGTAGATAAAAATGCATACCATCGAATACTCTTTGGCCATAAAAATGGAATGAAATTCGGACACATTCTAGACCGTGGATTAACCTTGAAACCATTATGCCGAGTGAAAGAAGCCAGACACAAATACCACATATTGTGTAATTCCATTGATATGAAGTGTCCAAACCAGGCAGATCCGTACAGAGAGAAAGTTTTGGTGGTTGCCAAGGGCAGGAGTTGGGGGAAATGGGCGTTGACGGCTAATGGGTACGGGGTTTCTTTTGGGGGTGACAAAAATGTTCTGAAATTAGTCGTAACGGTTTCACAACTTGGTGAGTGTACGTAAAATACTGAATTGTCCACTTTAAAGGAATGAATATTACGGTGAGTTGTATTTCAAGAAACCTTTACAATGTGAGAACAGCAGCGGTGGAGCTCACGGCTGGCATCCACGTTTTCCAGGCAAACCCTCCAGGCTGCATTGTGGCATTTACTGTAAGATTTCTGCCTTTGCGTCAGGATACTATCCCCTAAAGTTGACATGCTTTAAAGATGATGCCCTGTATAGAATTTTAACAGCTTTCCTTTTGTTTTCTTGAAGTTCCCTTGGTAATTTTGTTAAAATATTATTAAGAATAAATATTTTTTTTTAAAAAGAGAGAGAAAGAAATATGTCAGCAAAGAATACAAATGTAAATGGAAAGGAAATAGGCGCTTTGGTCCACTTAAATAAAGTGATGTAGAAACAAAAAAAATGTAATATACATACCAGCGATGAACAGATGGAAACAAAATATAAAATACAACTTACAAATGCTCGAAAAACAATGTGTTAAGGTATAAATATAATAATACATGTTCTGGACATCTATGCTGAAAATCACAAAATGCTGATGAAAAAAATCAAGAAAAAGCCAAACATATAGAAAAACATACTGTGTTGGAAGACTCAACATAGTAAAGGCTTCAGTTCTCCCCAAACTGAGTTCTACATCTTTAATGAAATTCCTATTAATATCCCAGTAAGGTTTTTTTTTTGTAGATATAGATGCTTATTCTAAAATTCAAATGAAAAGGCAAAGGAAAAAAAAGGCAAAGGAGTTAGAACAGCTAAAGCAAATTAGAAAAGAATAAAGGGAAAGTTATCGCTCTTCACAGTTCTAAGATTTGCTGCGTCATTGCAGTAACCAGGACAGCGCGGTACCAGCAGACTGACAGACACATAGATCAGCAGAACAGAACAGAGGATGCAAAAAGACCCATGCAAGTATGAACAACTTACTTTTTTTTCCAACTGATATTTTTACAGAGGTGTAAAAGCAATTCAGTGGACAGACAGACTTCCAACAAATGGCGCTGTAGCAGCTGGACTTCCATAGTGCGAAAGGAGAAACAGGAGAAGGAGAAGGAGGAGGAGAAGCAGGAGGAAGAGAAAAAGAAGAACATTCATTTAACTCTAAGTTATAACTTCTATAATACTTTTAGAAGAAAATATTTGGAATCTCAGAGCTATACCAAAAGTTCTTGGACATGACACCAGAAGCATAATCCATAGAAGAAAAAAAAAAGCTGATAAACTGGAGTTAGCCAAAATTTAAACATTTGCCCTCTTAAAGGCCATGTTAACAGAATGCGAGCTAGAGACTGCAAAAAAATTTTGCAAATCATGTCCAACCAACAAGTAATATCCATGATAGCTAAAGAATGCTCTGACCTCAACAATTAAATAATTCAGTTATGGGGCACCTGGGTGGCTCAGTGGGTTAAAGCCTCTGCCTTCAGCTCAGGTCTGGATCTCAGGGTCCTGGGATCGAGCCCCACATCGGGCTCTCTGCTCCTTGGAGAGCCTGCTTCCTCCTCTCTCTCTGCCTGTCTCTCTGCCTACTTGTGATCTCTGTCTGTCAAATAAATAAATAAAATCTTAAAAAAAAAATAATTCAGTTGGACATCGGACAAGACTTGAACAGAAACTTCACCACAGAAGATACACACCAGACCAGCCAGTGAGAGAAATGACAATCTTTTCCATAAGTGGTGTGGGGAAAACTAGATATCCTCATGTGAAACAATGAAATTGGACCTTACCCCCCACCATAAACAATTCAATGGATCAAAGACTTCAACATAAGAGTTAAAACTATAAAACTTAGAAGAAAACAGTGGGGGAAATCCTCATGACATTGAGTTTGGCAATGATTTCTTGTATGTGACAGCAAAAGCACAGAAAACAAAAGACACAATGGATCAACTGGACCTCCTCAAAATTTAAGACTTTCGTGCTTCAAAGGACGATAACAAGAGAGTGAAAAGACAACCCACAGAATGGGAGGGAGACATTTTTTAAGCCGTACATATTTAATGTGCAACTCAGTGAGTGAAGGTAACTACACACCTGTGAAACCATCACAACCATCACTTCTCAACGTTTTCTCTTGTCCTTTTTACCATTATCGCTAATTTGTGTATGTGTATGTGGGGGTCGTTTCTACCCTCTCAGAGAAGTTTTAAGATATAATATAGTATTGTTAGCTGTAGGCACTATGTTGTATAGCAGATCTCCAGAACTTACTTTGTGTAATTGAAATTCTGTATACTTTGGCCATCACCTCCCCATTCCTTCTTCTCCCAAGCCCCCAGAAATCACTGTTTTACAAAAGAATATAGTTTTAAATCATATATTTGATAAGAGTTAGATATCCAGAATATATATAAAGTACTCCTACTAAACAGTTTATTTTTTTTAAGATTTTATTTATTTATTTGACAGACAGAGATCACAAGTAGGCAGAGAGGCAGGCAGAGAGAGAGGAGGAAGCAGGCTCCCTGCCGAGCAGAGAGCCCGATGTGGGGCTCGATCCCAGGACTCCGGGATCATGACCTGAGCTGAAGGCAGAGGCTTTAACCCACTGAGCCACCCAGGTGCCCCTCAACAACAATTAAAAAAAAACCAGCAACCCAATTCAAAAATGGACAAATGACTTGAATAGCCATCTCCAAAGAAAATACACAAATGCCCATTAGCACCTGAAAAGACATGAGCAGTCATTAGAAGAAAGCAAATCAAAATCACTGTGAGGTGCCGCTTCCCACCAGTCAGGGCGGATATTGGCAGAAAAGCAGAAAACAAGCCGTGATGAGGATGTGGGCGGGATCCTGGTGCATTGCTGTTGGGACTATAAAGTGGTGCCATCATTGTGGAAAACATTTTCGTGTATTTTATGTGTTTTGATTCCTCAAAGAGTTAAATGTAGGATTATTATATGATATTATTATATGATTATTATATGATTATCGTAGTATATGATCCAGTAATCCCACTTCTATAGCACCCAAAAGAATTAAAAATAGGGATTCAAACAGATACTTGCTGTATTAATTTGTATTATTAATATTAATAATTAATAAAAATTCATTAATTATAAATAATTAATAATCTGTATTGTACAAAATAACTCATTTGCGTTACAACAAGTACCAAAAGCTGGATAGCTTAAACAACAGAAATTTATTTTCTCACAGTCCTGGAGGCTAGAAATGTGAGGTTATGGTGGCAGTAGGGTTGGCTCCGAGGCCTCTCCTTGGCTTGTGGACGGCCATCTTTCCTTTGTCTTCCCATCACTTGCCTTCTGTATATGTCCTTTTATAAACACACCAGTCACACTCGATTAGGGTCCACCCTAATGACCTCATCTAGATTTAATTACACTTGTAAAGATCCTGTCTCCAAATATAGTCATATTCTGAGGTACCGAGGGTTAAGACGTCAACATACTGATTTTTGTGGGGACACAATTTAGTTTGTAACGTTTATGCACCAATGCTAGGAGCCACGTTGTTCACAATAGCCAAGACGTTGATATAACTCAAAAGGCCATCAAGAAATGAATAAATAGGGCGCCTGGGTGGCTCAGTGGGTTAAAGCCTCTGCCTTCAGCTCAGGTCATGATCCCGGGGTCCTGGGATCGAGCCCCGCATCGGGCTCTTTCTGCTCAGCGGGGAGCCTGCTTCCCCCTCTCTCTCTGCCTGCCTCTCTGCCTACTTGTGATCTCTGCCTGTCAAATAAATAAATAAAATATTAAAAAAAAAGAAATGAATAAATAAAAAAATTTCTGTATCCATGGAGAATATTATTCAGCCTTAAAAAGGAATGAAATTCTGATACATGATACATAGATGAACTTTGAAAACATTATGCTGAGTGAAATAAATGAGAGACAAACGTAAAATGGTGGCTGATTCCAGTTATAGGAGGTAAGTAGAACAGGCAAATACATGAAGACAGCAGGTAAAATAGAGGTTACCGAAGTCTGGAGCAGGAGGACGAATGCAGAATTTTGGTTAACGGCACAGAGTTTCTGTTTGGGATGATGAAAAGTTCAGGAAATGGATGTGGTGATGGTTGCTTAACACTGTGAGTGCAACTCGTGCCACTGAATTGTGTGCTTAAGAGTAACTAAAATGGTAAATTTTGTTATGTCTATTTTACTATATTTTTAAAATTTTAAATAAAAATTTAAAAGTAGAAGGAAATACACTTGATAAAAGGGAAAACGAATCCAAGAAAAAAATAAAAACATGGACTCAGAAGAGAGAAAGGGTTGCGTACATACAGCGTGTATGCACAAGTGTACAAAACGGACCTGCGATGGAACACCACTAACCAAAAGGAAGAACTCAGTGCACACAACAACCGGAGCAAAAAAAAATCCAGCTTCGAAGAGTTACATACTGTATGGTTTCATTTCCATAACATTGCTGAAATGATAAAATTACGGACGTGGACCAAAGATTAGTGGTCGCTAGGGGTTGGGGACAGGAGTGGAAGATAGCACGAGGGAGTTGCTTTGTGATGGTAGTTCTTGATTTCGTGCTGTATCTTGATGTTGGTGATGCTTACACAAATCTGTACATGCTATTAAATTGCGCAGAGCTACACCTGTGTGCAGACACAAATCAGTGCATATAAAAATGGTGAAATGGGAATAAGGTTTGTAAATTTTACCAATATTGATTTTCTGGTATGATACTGTATTATAGTTGTGTATGGTATTACCATTGGAGGTAAGTATGTACAGGTCTCTCTACTATTTTACCAACTTCTACCAACTATGAGTCTTTCAAAATTAAAAGTTTAATCATGTTGGATATCCTTATTCCTGTGTATAGATATGGAAGGAAATGAAATCACAGTATCTCAAAGAGGATCTGTACCTCGTGTTCACTGCAGCGTTATTCACAACAGCCAAAGCTTGGAAATAACCTATGTGTCTATTCATAGAGAATGAATAAAAAATTTTATAAATATATAAAATTCAGTCATAGAAAAGAAGGAAATCCTGCCATTTGCAACAACGTGGATGGACCTCGAGAGCATTAATGCTAAGTGAAATAAATCAAACAAAGTCAAATACTGTATGATTTCACTTGTGGAATGCATACATGGAATCTAAAAAGGCTGAATTTGGGTTGCCTGGGGGGTTCTGTTGGTTGGGTGTCCAACTCTTGATCTCAGCTTGGGGCATAATCTCAGAGTCCTGGGATAGATCCCAAGTTGGGCTCTGCGCTTGGTGGGGGCAGCAAGGGGAGGGTCTGCTTGGGGATTGTCTCTCTCCCTCTGCTCCTCCCCTTGCTCTCTCTCTCTCTCTCTTAAATAAATACATCTCAAAAAAAAAAAAAAGATATGTAATGAAGTGAGAATCATTCATTTTCCTCTGGATCACTCAGCACGGAAATTGGTAATCATATATTAAGTAAATACACTCAGGGCCTTCATCTCTGATCAGTATGAATAATGGAGTTCTGGGGCACTTGGTGGCTCAGTTGGTTAAGCATCCCACTCTTGATCTCAGCTCAGGTCATGATCTCAGGGTCATGAGATCCCATCCCATGTCAGGCTCTCCCACTCAGTGGGGAGTCGACTTGAAATTCTTTCCCTCTGCACCCCCAAATTTCTCTCAAACTCTCTCTCTCAAATAATCATTAAAAAACAAAAAATAAAAAGAACTCATGGAAATAGCAAAATTGTGGTTGTCAACAGATGAGGGGTGGGAACTGGGGAGGTGTTGGTCAAAGTGAACAAACCTCCAGTTACAAGATGAGTAAGTTCTGACGATCTAAAGAACAGCATGGTGACCACAGTTAACAATACTGCGTTACGTACTTGACAACCGCTAAGAAATTAGATTGTAAATGTTCTCACCAAAAAAATTAAATTGAAAAGGTAATTGTGTAAGGTGATGGATGTGTTAGCTAACCATTTTGTAATAATCATTTTACAACATTAGTATGTGTTAAGTCATGCTGTATACCTTAAACTTATACAATGTTATATGTCAGTTCTATCACAATGAAGTTGGGGGAAAAAAAGAAAAAGACAAATTACCAATACAAATATGAAAAAAAATTTACGTACTTCTTCAAATAAGAAAATTAAGAACATTTTAAACATTTAAAAATGCACAAACTGCTGGGGCTAATAATACATTATATGTTAATAAAAAAAAAAACTACAAGCTGATTGCAAAAAAGAAAAAATGCACAAGTGGGGTGTCTGGGTGGCTCAGTCTGACTCTGGATTTTGGCTCCAGTCATGATCTCAGGGTCATGGGATTAAGCCCTGAGTCAGTCTCCACGCTGGGTGTGAGCCTGGCTAAGATTCTCTCTCTTCCTTCCCTTCTGCTCTTCCCCACCCCCGCTCTCTCTCTCTCTCAAACAAGCAAACAAAAAACATATAAAACAAAAATGCACAAAGAACATGAACAAACAATTGACCATTTACACTTACAAATGGACAGCAACAGATGAAAAATTTCAACCTCATTAGCAATCAGAAAAATGTAAAATAATTTAACATTTTTCTCTTGTCAAATTGGCAAAAGCCACATCTCATGATAGCATGTTGACTATGAACGTACAAAGAAATGTGCCTCATTGATGGAAGTGCAGATTATAAGATTTTCAGACAACAAATCAGCACTACACGTCAAGAGCTTTAAAAACCTTTTTACTGGGGCGCCTGGGTGGCTCAGTGGGTTAAAGCCTCTGCCTTCGGCTCAGGCCATGGTCTCAGGGTTCTGGGATCGAGCCCCGCATCGGGCTCTCTGCTCAGCGGGGAACCTGCTTCCTCCTCTCTATTTGCCTGCCTCTCTGACTACTTATAATCTCTATCAAATAAATAAATTAAAAAAAATAAAACAATCTTGCATTCCCGGAAAAGAAGAAAATACGTATATGTATTTGAACTCATTGCTGGATTTCGTTAAAAAAAAAAAAAAAAAAAAAAAAAAAAACCTTTTTACTTTTTGGCAATAATCTCATTTCTGGAAGGCTATGATAATAATTTTTGAAAAACACAATAAAAATTATATAAAAATATTGACTACAGAAGTTAAAATTTTTAGTGTTTTAATTGTGTAGAGAGGGGATGTTTAAATTAAATAGTAATTATGTAAAATTATCCTACCACGATGTTAAGCATATTCCAAATTTGTTTTACAATTCCATGCAATGCTAGGAAAAAACAAATAGGACTACAGGAATAGAGGAATATGGGAAAAAACACAGCAAAAAAAAATAGAGGAATACAGCAAAATCTTATCAGTAGTTACCACTGGGTTGGTTATTACAGATAGTTTTAATCTCCTTTTTAATATCCTCTAAATTTTCCCAACTTTACACAATGCCATGGTTCTTTTATGAAAACTGAAGGAAATTACTCCAAGGGTGTAAGAACCAAAGGTATCCAAACCACCACACAACACAGAATTGTAATAGAGCATATTAGCTCTTCAAGGGACACAGCTGGTCCCTAAAAAGGTTTCCCAGGCAACCCCTCTGTGGTTGCCAAGACAGAATGCCACCTCAAGGGGTAGAGTCACTCTCTTGGAAGGTTCTGAAGCCCACCCCTCCTTAAAAGAATAATGAGCTGTGCGCAGGGGTAGGTGTCTAGTTTAAATTCCCTCTACAGTAGTGCGCACCTGCTGAACTGCTTCGCTGCAGAAGAAAATTGCTCCCTCCCTTAGTAAAGTCAATGAAGCGGAAAGAAATCTCGGTTCTCGGGTTTGGGGTGGCAGCTGGAAGAGTGGGGAGATTCTTAAATAGGGAGGCATCTCACCTAAGCACGGAGTCCACTGTCAGAATTAACCTGAACTTCTGGTGGACGCGTGGGGTAAGGGAGGGGGAGGAGTCTGGTCATTTTCTCCTGATTTGAAAAGTCGGAGGGGTGGACGGACATGACCGCTATCTCAGGGAAAACTTTCTCGTATGATCATAAGTAACAGTAACTCCTTCTGGAAGCTCTGTCTTTTCAGCATTTAGATGAACCAGGCACTACGGCGCTGAACTAGGTGGTCAGCTGGAGGTTCTTCCTTGAAAACTGCCATAAGTCTATGCCCCAGGGGCACCTGGGTGGCTCAGTGGGCTAAGCCTCTGCCTTCGGCTCAGGTCGTGATCCCCGGGTGCTGGGATCGAGCCCCGCATCGGGCTCTCTGCTCAGCGGGGAGCCTGCTTCCTCCTCTCTCTCTGCCTGCCTCTCTGCCTACTTGTGATCTCTCTCTCTGTCCAATAAATTAAAAAAAAAAAAGTATCTTTAAATTTTTACTTTGAGAAATGTCAAATCTACAGAAATCCAGCAAGGATGCTTTAATGAATATTTATACGCCCTTTTCCTTGATTCACCACTTAACGATTTGTCACATTCGCTTCCTATCAGATGCAGATAACTCAATATTCCTAGTTAGTGTAGATCTAAATAAGTACATGTATATATAGATTGTATATACGTATAAGACATTAGTATGTATCTCCTAAGGATAAGGACAGTCATTCATGTAACAACAGAAATTTACCACTGATGCAAGAAGTGGACCATATCCAGATTTTCCAGTCCACGTTCCTGTGCAGTATTAACCAGTGCTTTGAGTGGTCACGTGTCTTTCGTGGTCTTTGATCTAGAACCGCTGCCCAGCATTATTTCTTTTTCCCCTCAGCTTTTAAGGTATAACTGACAAGTAAAACAGTAAGATTTTGGAAGTGTACATCATGAGGACTCAATACACATTGTGGAAGTATGATTTCCCGTTTTCATGACACGGAGGCATGTGGAGAGTGGGAAGTAGTATTTTGCAGAACGTCCCTCATCCTGGATTTGTTTGCTCATTTCCTGAGGATTAGATTCAGGTTCTAGCGTTTTGGCAGGAATGCCAGAGAGGTGGCAGATGTGTCCTTGTCTCAGGAACCCCTGTCAGGGGCCCAGTGATCATTAGTGCAGCAAAACCACCCCAACGGTGGTAGTCAGGTGGGTTTGACTTGCTCAGACCCAAAATGACAGGACTCGGCATGGCGAAGCTTACAAATCCACAGTTTATTCAAGGAATAAAGGGCACAGCGGCAGCATTAAAGTAAGGAAACGTATCACAGGCAAAAGCCATTTTACCCCCAGGATCTGGAAAATCCAAGTGCAAGGTCCTGTTACCCCGCTTTTGGCTCAGGAAACCACCCACACGTGCACAGAACACTCTGGAGCAGGCACTGTGTTCCTATAGAGAATATGAATGTGCACACGGGTCCCAAAGGTTTGCAGTCATGTGGGGGTTGGTACACATTTATTTTTAATCTTGTATTCTCAGTGTACCAGAATTCATTGTTTATGCACCACACCCAGTGCTCCATGCGGTACATGCCCTCCCCAATACCCACCACCAGGCTCCCCCACCCTCCCGCCCCCGCCCCTCCAAAACCCTCGGTTTGTTTCTCAGAGTCCACAGTCTCTCATGGTTCGTTCCCCCTCTGGTTTCCCCCAACTCCCTTCTCCTCTCCATCTCCCCGTGTCCTCCGTGCTATTTGTTATGCTCCACAAGTCAGTGAAACCCTATGATAAGTGACTCTCTCTGCTTGACTTATTTCACTCGGCATCATCTCTGCCAGTCCCGTCCATGTTGCTACAGAAGTTGGGTGTTCATCTTTCTGATGGAGGCGTCATACTCCATGGTGTGTATGGACCACGTCTTCCTTATCCACTCGTCCGTTGAAGGGCATCTTGGTTCTTGCCACCGTTTGGCGACCGTGGCCATTGCTGCTATGAACCTCGGGGTACAGATGGCCCTTCTGTTCACTCCATCTATCTTGGGGGTAAACACCCAGCAGCGCAGTTGCAGGGTCGCAGGGAAGCTCTAGTTTTAACTTCTTGAGGAACCTCCACACGGTTCTCCGGAGCGGCTGCACCGACTTGCGTGCCCGCCAGCCGTGTAAGCGGCTCCTTCCCCAGCTGGGACCCGTTCATCAGAGCGGACCCATCTACCAGTGACACGAGCACGAACTTGTCCTGACACACGAGCAAGCGTGATCCCAGCGGAGGAAACACGCGGCGCACGGGCGGAAACGCGGCTCACACGCTGAGCCCGACGGGCGTTTCAGACCCTGCACGGTTAGACACTCGGCGGACTGAACCGTTCCTAACACTTAAAATAAAACCTTAAAAAAGCAGAACTTTTACCACAATACACAAAAGAATGAATTAAAATTGACTTCCAGGGGCGCCTGGGCGGCTCAGCGGGTTAAAGCCGCTGCCTTCGGCTCAGGTCATGGTCTCAGGGTCCTGGGATCGAGCCCCGCGTCGGGCTCCCTGCTCGGCGGCGAGCCTGCTTCCCCTCCCCCTCCGCCTGCCCCTCTGCCTGCTTGGGACCTGCGTGTCAGATAAATGCATAAAATCGTTGAAAACACACACTAAAGCGTGTTTCCCGTTTGGCCGCGGGCACCTGTCTCCTCCGCGCGCTCCGGGGACGCGGCAGCCGCTCCGCAGTCCCTCCGGGTCCACCGCGGCTCCGGACGACTCGCTCCCAGCGCGGGCGGGCGACCGCGGCTCCCCGGAGATGACACCGTCGCTGCCCCGCGCCTTCAGGGCACACACGGCACACGCGGGCACACGCGGACATACACGGGCACACGCGCTCACACCCACGCGCGGGAAGGGCACGCCGCGCGCTCCACGTCGGGACGCACGCAGCGCCCGTGTTCGCACGCAAGCCCCCGCCACGTGACCCGACGGGGGCGTGGTCTCCGGCGCTCGCGACGGAGGAGTCTTGTCCCCGCCGAGCCGCCGTCGGACGCCCGGTGTCGGAGGTCACGGCGGCGTTGGCGGTGGCGTTTTTTTTCTACCCGGAAACCGCGGCTGCCGGACCCGGAGACGAGTCTGTGTCGCCACGGCGTGAGCCGGACTGGCCTCTGGGCCTCGCTTGGGCCCCGCGGAGCCCGACGCCGCCCCCGGCGCGGCGGGGAGGATGGTGCCGAGCGGCCCCGGGCCCGCCGCGCGCCGCCGCGAGTGAGCTCTGAGCGGCCGCGGGCGTCCGCCGACCAGCTGGCCCGGCTGGGTCCGGGGCGCGCCTCTGCCCACCGGGGCGGGGTGAGCGGGGGCCGGGGTCGGGGTCGCCGGGACCGAGCGCGGGGCCGAGTGGGGACCGCGCTGCTTGGAAGCGGACCTGCTGGCCGGGTGTCCCCGCAGCCTCTCGGGGCCGCAGCCGCCGCCCAGGTCGCGGTGGGGGTCGCTCCGCCCGGGCAGGGTTTGGCCTGCGCCGCCGGCCTGGGCCTGATCCCCGCCGCCGGCTGGCCACCCGCACCCGGAGCAGGGGTGCCCGCCTCCGTCGAGAGGGCGGGACCTCCCCGCACGCACCCGAGGCCTGGGCAGTTTGGACTCGGCGCGGGCGCGTTTGGTGGTGGCCGTGTTTGACGGGGTCGTGCCGGCGTCCCCGCTCCCTCCGCGGATTAGCGTCCGCGAGAGAAGACGGGAGGGGACGCGGGTGTGCGGAAACGGAGCGCTGGCACTGCGCGTCGAGGGCTCGGTGGCTGCCCCGGGGCGGCGGGTGACCGGCTTCACGCGCACTTTGATGAACTCAGGGGCGGCCGCGGGGTGACCTGGAGGCGCGTAGTTTCGTTTCTCCGGGTAAGCGCCGTGAGCGGTAACCCCGAGCCTGCTGGGCCGCTTCGAATCTGTGAGCACCAGAGCCGGTGACAGCTGGTGAGGGGCTCCGTTCGGGGCCCGGGGCCTGCGCCGGAGTTGTCCCGGCAGGCGGAGCCCTCGGTGACGGGTGGGGGCTTCCTCGCAGCCCGCTCCGCAGCGGAAAGACTGCGGCTCCTCCCGAGCTGCTGTGCTCCTGCCTCGAAGGTGAGTCGCGGTGGGAGCAGGTGGGAGGGAGTCCCAGCGCCGGACTTGGATGATTGGGTGACGAATGTTTCATACATCGGTTTGTCCCCAGAGTTCTCCGGTTCCCTCGGGGCCTGAGCACTTGCGAGCTGTGTGCAGCTGCTTGAACACCTTCGCGCTTCCCCCGTGTAAGAAAAGGAAATTGACCTGTTGTGCCGCGGAGATGCACTTCGTGACCCCAAGCCTGCTTTCTCTTGCACAAGGACGCGTTGTGTGGACTTCCCAGTAGAGGTGTGGGAAGAATGGCTGTGGCCTCGTTGAGGGGGACTGGAAGTGGGGGCCGCCACCCACGCCAGGGTTCTGAGATCCCCAAATGCTGAGGGAACACCCTCTGTTTGGGCCGCAGCTGCCGCAGCTGCAGGGAAGAGAGACCAGACCTGCAAATAGTTCTGCCCGCAGGGAACGTGCTTCGAGAGAGCAGTTAAGTGGCAGGCTACAGTTGCCCTATGGCTTTGTTATGCTCAAGTGTCATAAAGGAAGTGGCTTTTAAGGTGGACCTCAGGGGGTCTGGAGCATTTGGGTCTTTCAGAATTAACCCGTGAAATGGAGAAGCAAGGGCCAGTTAATAGAACAGCACCCAGACTAGGTAGCTGGACAGTGGGGTCCTGCAGTCATTGGCCTCGGAAGTCCGTTAAGGGTTAAATGCTTCTCGGGTGCCTGGTGCTCCCTCGGTTAAGCGAGTACCTTCAGCTCAGGTCATGATCCTGGAGTCCCAGGATGGAGTCCTGCATCGGGCTCCCTGCTTGGCAGGGAGTCTGCTTCTCCCTCTGACTCTCCCTCTTCTCTTGCTCTCTCTCTCTCAAGTAAATAATAAAATCTTTTTTTTAAAAAGAGTTAAATTCTTCTCTTCTGCTTCTGCTTCTTTAGGATTTATTTATTTGGGAGGGGGAGAGGGAGAGGATCCTCATGCAGACTCCCCGCTGAGCGTGGGGCCCAACTCCAGGCACCATCCCAGGACCCTGAGATCATGACCTGAGTTTAAATCAAGAGTTGGACACTTAACTGACTCAGCCACCCAGGTGCTCCAGTTAAATGCTTTTCTAAGACAAAAAAGCCGAGGCTACGCAGTCTGGCTTCTGGTAGGTTTCTGGGTTCTAAAGACTTGTTTTCATGTGGTGGGTTTCTTTTGTTCTTTTATGCCGCCAGTGACACAAAGCGGTGCGTGACTTATTTTAAGGACAATGAAAAAGATGCTGGTGGTGATCTCCGTCTGGTATTAGCAATCAGGAAATTAGATTTGGTGACTGCACGATGGTTCCGCGCCTGCGTTTAGTTTGTGAGAACACAGCTCTGGTGTGGTCTCCGCCGCTCTGGCTACAGCCGGGTGATGGACGGCGCTTTTCCCGAGCTTTTTCACTGACATCGGTTCACTTCCCAGACGTGCGGTTTCTCTGACCCAGTATCCTTCAAGGAGGACGCCCTGTAATTGCTTCCATCACTGTAACCAGTCTCGGGACCTCACTGACTTCAGCCTTCTCCTTTCTTTGAGCGTTGCTCAGGACTGCGCTCTCTTGACTTTTTAATGCTTCTTTTAGACGACTCTTCCCTTTCTACCCACTGCTCTGCTTCCTCGCTACAGATGAGCATCTGAGAAAGTGGTTTTAACGGGCCACAGCACGACATTAGTCCAGGGACAGACAATCTGCGTGATTTTTTTTTGTCAGTAATGTGCCGCAGACTTCTGTTGCCATGTAAGAGGGTTTTTTAAAAAGTATCTTACTGTGACACTACAATTAATATAAAAAAGGATATGTGGAATTTAAGAGACAAAACAGGTGATCATGGGGGAAAAAAGAGAGGCAAACCAACGAACAGATTCTTAATTATGGGGAACAAACTGATGGGTACCAGGGGGGACATGAGCGAGGGCACGGGTGAAAAAGGTGGTAGGGATTGAGGAGCGCGCTGTTTTCGATGAGCGCTGGGCGATGTATGTGAGTGTTGAATCACTAAATTGTACACCTAAAACCACTTACTATCTGTTAACTAACTGGAATTTAAATAAACTTGAAAAAAATAAACCGAGCACAGTATCATAGTGATAAAGGAAATGGAGGAAAGAGAGTTTTTAGCAAATTGATTTTCCATTTTTAATAAATACGGAAATCTTTAAATTATCTTTCCCTGGTACAAATTGAATAAATTTGACCCGAGGTTTGTAGTTTGTGTATAATTACAGATCTCAGTGCAGTCCTGGGGACTACAGAAGCCTTTGGCGATGACACTCTGCAAAGTACGGTCGTTTGCCAGTTGGTCTTTTATGCTCGTTGGTTAAAAGTGCTGTTTTCATGGTATCTCCCGCTTGTTACACTGAATTTGGATGTTACAATATAATTTCGCATTGAACGTTTAGTGGTCATTTAATCTTGTCATCACTCATGATTTATTTTTTTAATATCTGTTAATTAAACTCCCAAGTCATTAAACTTTTATGTGGGGATACTTTTAATTCAGTTTTTAAGATGGTCAGCAGTTTAAAAATATTAAAGAACAAAGATAAATTATTTTCTGTTCTGGAACTATGGTGAATTAATTTTTTAAAAAAGGGAGAGGGGCATATTGGAGGTTACAGTGATTTTACATTATGACTTTGAAGATGGAGCCAGGCATTCATTAACTATAAGTGAGTACAAGTACAGCCTGAGTCTGAATTTTGAAAGTAAGTCTGCTTACAAACGTAATTATATCAGCCTGTGTTGTTCCTTTCCTTTTTGTCTTTGAGTACTGGTGTTGCCTAAAGTGCACATTTAGCAACTAAAACTTTATGCTTTCTGTTGTAATTTCTCTTTTGATCATTTAAGCTTTTGAGTTATGGTGAAAGTTTTTTCTACACTGAATTATATTAGCTTGAGAAACAAACCATTGACAAAATTCTACTCATCTTTGCTTTGTACTCTAATGGATGAGCATTTTGAGACATGAATTGCCTTGTTTCTAGAGATGGAAAGTAAGTTCACCATTTTAAACTTCAAAAATGTCGGTTTTGTGCTTTTTGAATTCCATGACTAAAAACATTTTATATATCCGTGGCTTGTAAAAAATTTTGTTTCTTTTCAACTTGACATTGGACTTGAAGCCTACTTATCAATCCTGGTATTGTGATTGATGACACAGCTTTTGGGCTTGGATGAATTAAGTCAGAGTGTTTCTGCCACTTATTACCTTGCACAAATTACTTAACCGCTTTTGACTCAGTTTCCCCTTCTGTAAAATCAGGATAGTAGGATCTACCTAGCATTGTTGTAGGATTAAGAAGTACAACGTGAGTAGAGCACTTGGCGTGGTGTCTGGCACAGGGCATGCTGTAGGTAGTCGCTGTTAGACAGGATACTCTCTCCTTAACCCTTGCTCGTCTGGTTTCTGCTTCCTCATGTCCCCTTAATGAGAGGGCTCTCGCTTGTATCGCTACTGATGTCTTAACTGCAAAGTTTTATGTGTACCCTCGGTTTTTACCTCATTTGATGGGGGTTGACTTGACTCTTTATCCACATCCTTAACATTTACTGGGAGGCCGCACTGTGCTTACTGGTTAATGCGCTGGCTCTGGGGGTGGACTGGATTTGAGTCTTGGTTCATTTCCTACTATATGACCTTGGGTAAGTAGCTGACTGACTTAGGCCTTAATTTCCTCTTCTGTGCAATACAGATGTTGTAGGGCACGTACACAGTATGTGCAGGACTCCTGGAACCGTGTGCCACTCATGTGAAAAGTGGGCAGTGGTGTTCGATATTACGTTAAGCACCTGCTCTGAGTCAGGCGGTGCCTGTCAGGGGTGGGCAGTGCACAGATACCATGGAAAGGAGAGGCAACACGAGCAGGTACATGCGGCTTTGCGTTTGGCTAAAGGAGGCGGTGTCTGGGGAGGGGGAGCAGCTGCTCGTGAGCGAGGTTACAAGGTGGGAACTGCTAGACGGTGACTGTGGGAGGGAGAGACTCAGGAACGGCTGGCAGTGGTCACTGGGGGGATGGCTGTGTCTGTCTGGGAGGAGGAGCTGATTTGGCGAAAGCGGATGAGGTTGGACCCGGTCGGCTCCCGGTACCCGTGGGTTAGCTCAGTAGAGGGCTTCGGTGGGTGGCTGTTTAGAGCTGGGGTGGGAGATCCGTACGGAAATTTGACGGGAAGCTGGGAATGAGTGTGTCTGCCTTGCGCAGAGGCCCAGCCGTGAGCTTCGGGTGGAGGCTGAGCTGCAGCCGCTCTCCGAGCAGAGTGAGGATGGTAGCTGGGTGCTCGAGGGGAGCCTGCTTCTTCCTCTCTCTCTGCCTGCCTCTCTGCCTACTTGTAATCTCTGTCTGTCAAATAAATAAATAAAATCTTAAAAAAAAAACAACCTTGAGTATTTTAAAAAAAATAAAAATCTAGAAATGGCATTACTTAGGTTAAGAGTCATAAGATTCAGAAACAAAAACATCAATAATAACTTAGAATTCGGTAAATTTAAAGTTGGAAGCCTCTTCTATATGCTTATAAAGTATATTAAGAACAAGAACAAAATCTGAATCATATATAAACTTAAACAGCTGAAACTACAATTATGAAACATCTAGAAAAATAAAAAAATCTAAAATAAGCTCTTAGAGAAAACTAAGTCATTAAAACCATGTCACACCAGAATGTAAACACTTAGATAAATATCAGCATAAATACCTAAAAATTAACAAACAACATCCACTTGGCTAATTTAATTAGAGAAAGTTCCAGAGGAGGCCAACTGTATTTACTAAAAAGTAAAAGCTTTATTATTATTTATTTATTTATTTTCTTTTTAGAGAGCACGCGTGAGAATGAGACGGGAAAGTAGCAGAAAGGACGTGAATCCCAAGCAGGCTCTATGGCCAGCATGGAGCCCTACAATGTGAGGCTCGACCTCACAACCCTGAGATCATGGTCTGAGCTGAAATCAAGATTAAGCCGGGAGAAGTGGACACCTGTGTCCATACAATAAATGACACATGCATGTTCGTAGCAGCTTGACTTATAGTGGATGAAAGGTAGAAACAGTGTCTGTCAGCTGACGCGTAGATATGGAAAATACATGAATAAAGTATTTCATACAGTGGAATATTTTTGGCAACCAAAAGGGAGGAAGTACTGATACATGGGACATCACGGACCAACCCGGAAACACCGTGCTGGGGGAGGGCAGACAGTCACCAAAGGCCACATACTGCAGGTCCATTCCTGTGCAGTGTTTGGAATGGGCAGATCTGTAGAGACAAGCTGTGTTAGTGGTGGTCTTAGGGCCGGAGGGGATGGGGGTTACTCCTAAAGCGTGGGGGGTTTCTTTATGAGACGATGAACATGTTTGGAAATTGATTATAGTGAAGGTCGCCCAGTTTTGTGAGTTGATTTGTACATGTTAAATGGGTGAATTATATGTAAATTATATATCAAGAGAGTTGTTGAAAATATACAAGAACCTTTCATATGGTAAAAGGTACCATAAACGGTATTAAAGAAAGTCCACAGAAGTCGTCAAGTATAATGTATACATATGTATAATACGTATATATGTAACATATACATAACGTATGTGTACATTACGTTATGTGTAACGTAAAAAACTGGAAAAGGCTTAGGCTCCAGAATATAAAAACTCCTGAGCGTTAATGAGAAATGGACGAAAGGCTGGTAAGTAGCCGAAAGACTGAGGCAGTTTCCCTAGGAAGAGCCTGAATGGCTGAGAAAGCAGTGGAAACGGTCAGTTTGAGGGAGATGCAATTTAAATAGTGAGGAGGGCGCCTGGGGGCTCAGTCCTGAAGCCTCTGCCTTCCGCTCAGGTCACAATACCAGGGTCCTGCCCTGGGCTCCTTGCTCAGCTGAGTCTGCTTCTCCCTCTGCCCCCCTCCTGCTCACGCTCACGCGCGTGCTCTCTCACAAAGATAAAAATTAAAAAAAAAATAACGAGGTAGCATTTCGCGCGATCTTGTTGGTCCCAGTCAGTAAGCTTGCTCCTAAGGCCGGGGACTAGCCTGAGCCCTTCTCTTGCCGGTAGGACCTCCTTGGAGAGCTGTGTGGCGTGACCCGGTCCCGTGGCCGAGGGGCCTGCCCTGTGGCCCAGGGCCCCTCTTGTGCGAGCTGCAGGGCCTGGTGTGGGAAACTGGGAGGACCGCAGGGCTCAGCCGCACTTGCACACGGTGTAGCCGGTGCATCTGGCAGACGCGATCCGCAGAGATAAAGCTCCAACCTTGTAAATGAGTCTAGCGACAGAATATAGTCAGTGTATCGTGTTCCACAAGTTTCCATGTGCAGTGCCAGTAATTGTGTGTGTGTGTGTGTGTGTGTGTGTGTGTGTGTGTGTGTGTGGTAAAAGTACACGGAACACGGGGGATGTGGCTCTGGGAGGAGCGCAAAGGATGTTATTTTACATCTCAAAGGACTCTTGGTGAGGATGAGGGAGGCCGCCGCCTGGCTTACTGCCCCCAGTGGTCGCTGTTCCTTCTCAGGGTGAGTTGATGCAGGTTTTGCTCTCAAAATTAAAAGCTGTTGCAGATTTTTTTTTTTAGTTGCTTTTCTTAGTGTCGTCTGTCCGTGCGTAGAATTGCTTGTTGTGCGCCGGCTCCCGTTCTCGGGGCCAGGGACCAGGGGCTAGAGCAATGGATAAGACTGGCAAGATTGGGGGCGCCTGGGGGCTCAGTGGGTTGGGCCTCTGCCTTCGGCTTGGGTCATGGTCCCGGGGTCCTGGGGTCCTGGGATCGAGCCTCGCGTCGGGCTCTCTGCTCGGCGGGGAGCCTGCTTCCTCCTCCCTCTCTCTGCCTGCTCCTCTGCCTACTTGTGATCTGTCTGTCAAATAAATACATAAAATCTTTAAAAAAAAGTGATATGGCAATCTCTGTTAAAACATACAGATGTTAAAAAAAATAAATTGGCAAGATTTCTGCCATCACGGAGCTCAGAGACCAGCAGGGAGAGACAGCAAACCAGTAGAGAATTAATTGTCCTCTGGACCGGTACTGAAGGGTCTGAAAGAGGCGGGGGCTCAGGTGGCCAGGGAAGGCCTCTCTGAGGGGCTGGCTGACCGCTGAGTGGAAACCTGCTCTTTAAGAAGAGTAAGCATGTGGAGATTTGGGGGGAAATGGCTTCCTATAGGAAATTCAGAATTTCTAAGACGAATAAAATACTTAGGAATACATTTGGCAAAAGAAGTGTAGAGGTGTACTTTGGAAGCTACGAAAGTTGTTTATTAGAGAAAACCGAAGTGAGTGGGAAGGTTCGCGGACTGGAAGCCGGTATTGTTAGGAAGGCTGATCCGCAAACTGATCTGCAGGGCCAGTGGGGTCCCCAGGTCAGTCCCGGCTGACTTCCTTGCACAAAGTGACAAGCTGGTCCTAGGAGATCGGAAGGCCAGTGCCAGAGCCCAGTGAGGGAGGACGGAAGTTGCCGATCCTACGGTCACTGAGGTTGGTAGGGCTTCTGGAACGTGGAACCTGTGCGCCATGTGGGTCCCTCATCTTCTCCCAGGCCCTGCGGGAAGCCTCAGGGCGGGCGTTAAGCAGGGAAGTGGTTCAGTTAAACATTTATTACGCGTCTCTCCGTGCCAGTTGCTGGGATGGGCGTGAGGATGGCAGGGGACAGGGCAGAATGTTGAACCTTCCAGTGGTAGGGAATGAGCACATCCTCCCTTGCTTTCTGTGCGTGTTGGCCTGTGTTTGTGTCGTGTTAGGGACCTCCTTCAGCGTTATCTAAGTGAAAACGGCTGGTGCTGTTGTCAGGGGCCTTATGGGAACAGCAGGTGTTCATCATGGAATAATTGGAAGATTCAGACGGAAGGAGAGAAATGCGTAGCTTTTAAGGTCTTACCACTGTGACATAGTGACAGTCACTTTAGTGTTTTTCCTTCTAGTCTTTGCAGTAGCTTTGTGATCCGACATTTCTCAAGTTCCGTAGTGAGTGACCTCCTCACGCGCCCAGCACCAGGGAAGGAAACAGCAGTGGGGATCATAGGGTTTCTTTGGGCGAGACGGTCCATGAGTCTAATGATTCGTCCCTTTCAGGTGGAGCTGATGAGAATAATGTTCAGCATCAACCCCCTGGAGAACCTGAAGCTGTACATCAGCAGTCGGCCGCCCCTCGTGGTCTTCATGATCAGCGTCAGCGCCATGGCAATAGCTTTCCTGACCTTGGGCTATTTCTTCAAAATCAAGGAGATTAAGTCACCGGAAATGGCGGAGGTATCGTATGTTCCAAGTCCTCCTCTCGGGCTGGCCAGACCCTACACAGTAAGGGAACAGCCTTGGGCTCTCCACACACCTTTCCTTCGAACGCAGTGAGAAAGCAGCGTTTTTCCCAGCATCCGTCTTCGTCTCCCTGTGGCTCACTGTGACTGTGTCTAGTCAGCCGTTGATTTAAGTAATGGTACCAGTTTCAGTTAGACTGCTTCAGCAGGGACACGTGCGTTTTGGAAGTATAGTGTAGAGTGTGTCAAGGACGTAGAGGACTAGCATGCTTGCTACTATTAACTTAATAAATCATCACAAATTTATTATTAAAGTTTTGAATTAGCTAATTGCTATTTTTAAAAACTGTAAACATTTGTTCTTTTGAAGCCGTATGTCATCACAGAGTTTTAGTAGCTGTACTGAGCGCTTTTCCGTTGCCTGAGAAGGGACACTGAAGAACTAGAAAGCTGGATCTTATTTCCAAATATATTTGTTTTTATTAAGCAGAGCTTCCGTTTTCTACAAACTGGCCTTCTAGATTTTACATTGTGGTCAGTTTAAATAAATTATTAGGGTGTTGCCCTTTGAACCTTCATCTAGGCAGGTAATAGTTTGAACTCTCATAATACGGATTTTAAAAGATGTATTTTTGCATATTCAAAGAAAACAACACAGAGTTAACAGTTCTTATTTAATGGAGCTGCATGATAATGTACCTATTACAAAATGTATTTGACGCGTTAGGAATTATGCTGAATTAAAGGTATGGTAAATTACTGGTGGTTGCAGGTTTCTTTTAGGACAAATGAGTTCCTGACTTAGTAGACTCCTGGGGTGCCTTCTCTTAACCTTTTTCTTCTGGGGTGCGTGCCTTGGTGGGAGCGGGATCGGGGGCGGGGATTGGGATCGCGCTGTGCTGCCTGTGTGCGCCCTGTGCAGGAGAGGAGGGTTCTTCCTCGGTGTAATGGGGGGCTTGGCTTGCTCTGTGCTCTGTGCTCTAGATCCGAGAATACCTTGGCAGGAGAGGTCCCCTTCACAAGTGAACTTTTTCACACAATTTAAGTGACAAGTGTTAGCTATTTCTGCCATGAAACCCTTTCAAACCGTTTCTAACCAAGAAGTGTACAGGCTGGCTCAGCTCTCCCTCTGCCCTGACTCTGCCTGAGTCTTTGAAGGTCATGCAGATAGCCTGTGCCCACATGAGGGCTGAAAACGAATATTCTAGTCACAACCGGGGATCTGCGGCATCCTGGCATTGCTTTCCCTCAGAGCCCAACGCCACGTTGAGCACTTGGCCGGCACAAGTGGTTAAGGCAGCCTGGATGGTTAGTCCTTAGTAATCGGAATGGTGCCTGACACTGGCTTTGGCTGTGTGTTCAGAATGGACTCGAGGTCTGCAGGAAGGCAGTGCCAAGCTGGTGCAGAACTGTGGTCATGATCGACTTCGTGATTTTCTTTCTTTCCTTTTTTTTTTTTTTTTAAGATTTTATTTATTTATTTGACAGAGATCGCAAGTAGGCAGAGAGGCAGGCAGAGAGGGGGTGGGGGGAAGCAGGCTCTCCGCCGAGCAGAGAGCCCAATGCGGGGCTCAATCCCAGGACCCTGAGATTATGACCTGAGCCGAAGGCAGAGGCTTAACCCATTGAGCCACCCAGATGCCCCGTGATTTTATTTTCAAATGAGGATCTTAGGAATATGGGAAAAGTTCGGGGCTATGAATCAAAGAACTTAATCCTGCTTCTGCCGTCAACTATGGAATTAGAGAGTCCATAAAGCTGCCCTCGGCCTCAGTTCCCTCATGTCTGGAATATGAAGGAATGTACTAGAATGTTCAGCCCCAATGTTTTTGAGTGGTCGGTCGACTCCGTAGGTTTGGGGGGAGTGTAGTTTGATGCACCGGCTGCTGCGGACTGATGGACCGGGTTCTCTAAAGCTGGACTTGCCGGCGTCTCCAGGATTGCAGCCCCGACGCCCTCCCCCTCCCCTCCCTCCCCTCCCCTCCCCTCCCCTCCCTTCCCTTCCCCTGTTCCTCGTGCAGGGCGTGGCGCAGGGCGTGGCGCGGCACTTTCAGGCAAGGCTAGTGTTAGAGTGACCGAAGTGTAACTCGGTTAGTCCTCACATCGGACAGCTTCTTGTAGACTAACGTTGCCTGAAGGAAGTCAGCGTCACAGCTGGGGCTAATGTGTTCTGCCCTTCCAGCCCGAGTTCATCTTTGCTTTTTTGTGAAAATTAAATTAAAATAGAACCCGGTGAGTACTTTATTATTGTTGGTTTCGGTTGAACCATGACATAAGCAGCTGTGTATGTATTTAAAACTGCTTATGATTCAAACCGCCAATACAGAAGTGAAGAGACGCCAGAAAACATCTTTTCTCCTCCTTTTTTAAGTTCTGCTTTAAGGTGGTCATGATTCAAAGGCCATGACAGGGGGGCCACACTGGTGTTGGTATCGACTGTGGTGAACTGACCTTTCCAGGAATTATTTTAAGGCAGCTTTATTTATTTATTTTTTTAGTTTTCTTTATTTAAGTAACCTTTGCACCCAATGTGGACCTCAGACTCACGACCCTGACCGAGACCAGGAGTCGCATCTTTTCTGACTGAGCCAGCCAGGCTCCCCCAGGCGTCCTCATGTGAAAAATAAACAA
This sequence comes from Enhydra lutris kenyoni, assembly GCF_002288905.1. Taxonomy (NCBI): domain Eukaryota; kingdom Metazoa; phylum Chordata; class Mammalia; order Carnivora; family Mustelidae; genus Enhydra; species Enhydra lutris. Next base: position 41,344,939 of record NW_019154097.1, read on the forward strand.
CTAATCACGGGGCACCGGGCTGGTTCTGTCAGGGGAGTGGGTGACTCGATCTCGGGTCTGTGAGTCTGAACTGCACGTTGGGTGTAGAGATTACTTAAAAGTAAAGTCTTAGAATAAACAAGTAACTAACCACATCTGCTAAGTGAATTTGGATTAATGCTTTTCATGTTTTACTACTTTCATTCAAGCTTTCTTTTCAAGTTTTGTTCTCAAGCTAGATCATTTTCTCTAAGTATAATGTGCTATTTTTTTACACATTTTCTTGAATAAGCTGGTTTAATCTCCTAGTTTATTTAATATCTCATGCCAGTGAAGAGTTCGTATTTTAGATTGTGAATGTGAGAGTGGTTTGGAAAACCAGCACCGTTACCCAGTGCCAGAGGCTGACGGCTGTGTTGTCACCGTTATTTTCAGTGCTTAGCTCTGTGGCTCTGTTGACCCCACCCAGGGGTCCTGGCTGTAGGGTGCCAGGGGCAGCGCTTTCAGACAGCTCTTACTCGCTTTCCTTACACCTCTGTTTTCTCCCACCGCAGGACTGGAATACGTTTCTGCTGCGGTTCAACGATCTGGACTTGTGTGTATCCGAGAACGAAACACTGAAGCACCTCACAAACGACACCACAACCCCAGAGAGCACAGCGGCCAGCGGGCAGGCCAGAGCGTCCACCCAGTCCCCACAGGCCCTGGAGGACGCGGGCCCACTGAACATCTCAGTGGCCATCACACTGACCTTGGACCCGCTGAAGCCCTTCGGAGGGTACTCCCGCAATGTCACCCATCTGTGCTCCACCATTCTGGGCCATCAGATTGGACTTTCAGGTATGTGAGTGTCACCCTTTTCCGTTCAGATTTTCTGAGGCAGCAGCTTCCAAGACAGAGTATCAATGGTATATGGTTTTTACTCGTCAGATTATTGTTTTTACAGGTGTCCTCTTTTCTTGACTTTGAGCTAAATGAAATCAAGAAGGAGCTGTTTGTGCTACGTCTTCACCTAAAGTGCTTGGTGTACAGTAGGCTCTCAACACAGCGACTGAGAGGAGACTTTAAGGCCGAGCTCCAGTTTTAATTTTTACAAACACAAAATTTTTATTCAGGTTTTTCATCGTAGAGTTTTCAGTACGTACTACAAATATTGTTACTAGTCTACGAATTTTCAAATGCGCACCCACATTAGCTCAGCACTGTGCGAGCTGCTGGGAAGAACAAGAAAAAGCCCAAGACCTGGTCTTGTCTGTTGGAATTTTAGGATCACGGAAGAGACAATATAACATGAGTTAATATTTATCAAACACTTAATAGTTCCTGGCACAAAGGAGATGCTATACTAAGTGCCAGGCTCCCCTCTCAACAGGGAGTCTGCTTCTCTCTCTCCCTCTGCCCCTCCCTCTGCTTGTGCCCTTTCCCTCTCTCTTAAATAAATTTTAAAAAAATAGCGAAAATAACCATCAGTAGAACATTGAGCCCTGCTGTTGGACCAGTCGGGGCTCTGGTCGTGACAGACTGCTGAGGACGTAGTAGAAGCTGGAGTGACTAGGAAAGGCTTCCTACAGAGGCCCAGACCTTAGAAGAATAGTCTTTGGTTCTTTGTTACCAAGGGCCTCTCCGTCCTTGGAGGAACTTGGGAGTGCCGGGCCGATCTCTGCTGGCTCTTCCGGCTGAGAGCTGTTCCCACAGGAGTGAGGGAAGGTGACTCTGGGAGCGGGTGGACCGTCTCCTTCTGCTATGGTCCTAGACCTTGGTTTTCGTTGAAGCTTCTTTATCCCTTATCAGTTCCCAACCTTCCTGAAGTCTGGTAGACCGCCCGATCCTTGGTCTGCTCACATATGGAAGGGAACAGTAACGCTTCTCTGGTCATGTTTGTGGCATGGCGTGTGTTTTATGTGAAGTGATACATATAAAAGCGATTTGGAAATGGCACGAGTGCCGTACAGGTGCTAAAACAGCGGAGGTAATAACTCAGCCAGCCCCCAAATTTCCACCTTGGGCACTGGGGGCCCTTGTTGCCCGGCATCTCCGGGCCCTGGCTAACAGTGGCTCCTTTCCGTTTGCCACACTCTGGATCCCCCGGTGAGCAGGCCTCGGAGTCCGGCTCCAAGCTCTAGTTCCTGAAGTCCCGCACAGGCAGATGTCCCGCTGATAGGGGATTCCTGGGTGAGTTTGATTCCAGGATTCCTTGGAATCCCAGAGCATAATACATAGATGAGTTCCTACCTTGATTTACCAACGCTCTCCCTCCCTGCCCCCGCAATTTCTCTTTCGTAGGCAGGGAAGCCCATGAGGAGATCAACATTACCTTTACCCTGCCAACAGCTTGGAGTTCGGACGACTGTGCCCTTCACAGTCACTGCGAGCAGGTGGTGTTCACCACGTGCATGACCCTCACAGCCAACCCCGGTGTGTTCCCCGTCACCGTGTAAGTGTTTTCCGGAAGCCCCGTTTACCAGGAGTGGGACTGGGGCGCTTGGGCAGGTTCTTGGGGAAGCTTGTGGTAAACGACTGGACACGGCTGTCCCGGCGGGCCCGTCTGAAGGGTTATCTGAGTTGAGTTTGGAATCCTAAGGTAGAACTTGGCATTGAGGATCTGAGAGTGAGTGAGTGCTGGAGCAGGGAGTGAAAGCATCCGCTCTGTTCACCGTGCCGGGCCGCCTGTCCTGTCGGCGCAAGCGTGTCCCACCGAGTAAGTAGGAGCTGGTGTGTCACCAGCATGACTTATGAGGAAGCCTCCGGAAAGATGAAGCTTTAGTCATCGCGACCGAGAGCATAAATGAATCTTTCCATGAAACAGCGTCTGTTGCTGAAACTTGCGCCTCATGTGTTTTGAGCCGCTGTCCATGTCGCCGTGGATAAGTTTTAAGGTTTGGGGTTTTTTTGCCTCTTTATAATGGAGATAATGATCTGTAAGTACATGAAATGTGTAAGATGTAGCCTATTTAAGAGAATTCTAAGGTGAATTCTGGTTTTTTATTTAATTATTTTTAACCTGCAATGTAGATGAATTTTTTAAAGAAGAATTACTCTGGGGGGCGCCTGGGTGGTTCAGTCAGTTGACATCTGACGTGATTTCGGCTCAGGTCATGATGTCGGGGTCACGAGGTGGAGCCCCACGTCGGACTCTGCGCTGGGCATCGAGTCTGCTTGAGAATCTCCCTCTGCCTGCCGCCTGCACACGTGCACGCGCGCTCTCTTGCTCTCTCTCAAAAAATAATTACTCTGGGATCTGTCTGTTTTAGATATTCGGAGGTTTGTAGGACAAGATCAGATAAGTTAAATGTTACTTGCTGTTGGAGAAGTTTGTGCATAAAACTTTCAGTTGTGACTGAGAATTTAGATAATTTACAAAAATGGGCCTAAAAGGACCAGGCCTCTCTTTGGCTGCATCACAGGGAAGAGAACCGTGGTTGGTGGACTTGTGAAGCCAGAAATCTTAACAAGCAGACTTGTAAATGTCGGATGCCTGTTTCTTACTCCGTTAGGTGTTTGTTAAATTAAAAAAAAAAAAGCCTATGAGCTAAAAAGAGCGTAAAGGTCTTCATCTTTTTTTTTTTTTAAGATTTTTATTTATTTATTTGTCAGAAAGAGAGAGAGAGCGAGCACAGGCAGACAGAGAGGCAGGCAGAGGCAGAGGGAGAAGCAGGATCCCCACAGAACAAGGAGCCCGATGCGGGACTCGATCCCAGGACGCTGGGATCATGACCTGAGCCGAAGGTAGCCGCTTAACCCACTGAGCCACCCAGGCGTCCCTAAAGGTCTTCATCTTAAAGAAATGTATCTTCTTTCTCTTCTCCACACGGGACGCCATGCTCAGTGCGGCGCCGGGGCCGTGGGGGAGGCCTGGGCGGGGGCTTCAGGCCGCTGAGCCCTGTCTTGTGCTCTCACCCCGCAGACAGCCACCACACTGTGTTCCCGACACGTACAGCAACGCCACGCTCTGGTACAAGATCTTCACGACCGCGAGAGACGCCAACACAAAATACGCTCAGGATTACAACCCTTTCTGGTGTTACAAGGGGGCCGTGGGAAAAGTCTATCACGCTTTGAATCCCAAGCTTACAGTTATTGTTCCGGATGTAAGTGAGAGAAGTTGTGTGTCCGTGTATCTGTCTGTCTCCCTGCATCTGGGGACAGTCACCTAGGCCCTCTCTACCTCCTTGAGTGCACTTAGCCCGTCCCCTTCTAGATTTCCAGCTGGGCCGGGAGACTAGGGGTGGTAGCAGGGGCCCGGGCTGAGCTGCCACCCCGTCCGTTAAGGACGCTCCGCATCTGTTCTTCATTTTCTGCTTTGGTCACCAGCGGTTACGTTTGTCACGTGGCCGTCGTGTTCCAGGGACACGCGTACCGTCTGCTCACTCCCACGGTCACTCCGGGAGTATTGGGTTGGTGTGAACACAAATGGTAAATCGTGTGGAATTCACGAAGGTGGAAGTAAATCGGAGGAGAAGAGTCTTTGGCGAGATACTGAGGGCTGGTAGGGTTTTACCTAACAAGGAGAAAGACGCTGTAACCCGCCTGCTGGGGCTCGTTCGGCCTCCTGCCCAGCCTTGAACCCGCTTTTAACGGACTGCACGGATTTTTCTAAGTGTCCGCACTTTTTTTCCTGTCGGTATATGGTAGCCAGACTTCTTCTGGCCTGATTCTTCTCTCTTTCTTCTGTCAAGCTGTAGCAGTTGGTGGGCTGGGGCTGCGGGACCGAGCAGCGGAGCCAGGCTGGGCTCTGGGCAGGGGCCAGGGTCCGGAAGACGCGTCGGTGCCTCGCCGAGGCTTTCGGACTTCGTGCGTTTGGGCTGTAGGGCCTTGCACAGCAGTGCGTGAGGGAGACGGGTCTGCCCAACCGATGATCGTTTGTGGGCTGGAGCCCAAGGGCCCCAGGCTGATGTTTTGAGGCCTGGAGGTGTGTGCGTGTGGGTGCGTGTGTGTGAAGGAAAAGGGGGTGGAAGCAGGGCTGGCGTGCGGCACCTGGCAGGCCTGGTGACGGTGACCGCGCGCGGGAGGTCAGAGAGGAGTGAATCAGGGACTTGGGAAGTGAGGACAAGACAGAAGGAAGCTGCCCGTGGGGAGAGGCCTTCTTGGGAGAGTAGGGAGGATTGGGGAAGACAGGCTTGGGCTGTCAGAAGAAGGGACGGAGGAGAAGGGTAAGGGTTAAAGCCCCTGGGTCTCTGGGGCTTCCTGGGGGCGGGGGGTCCTGGGGCAGGGTCCTGGGCAGTGCTGGAGTGCAGAAGCCCGGGCAGGGGCCGCCTTAGGAAGAAGTGGGCGGCCACAGTGTCTTTACTTGGGCCTGGTTTTAATAGTTTAGAAGAGGAAGAGAACCCTCCCTCCTTCCAGTAAGCATTCAAGTTGAGGTGAGTCTGGAGCTTATGAACCCGTTTCCAGAATCCTAGCAGTGACGTCTTCCAGCAACTCAGTGCGATGTTTCTGGCTTGTTCTCTTTATTCAGGACGACCGCTCATTAATAAATTTGCATCTCATGCACACCAGTTACTTCCTCTTCGTGATGGTGATAACCATGTTTTGCTACGCCGTCATCAAAGGCAGACCCAGCAAGTCGCGCCAGAGCAGCCCCGACTTCTGTCCTGAGAAGGTGAGCAGTGGCGGGTGTGGCCCAGCACCGTTGCTGGGGGTCTCTGCAGACTGAAAGTCCCGCGTGGTCCTGATTCCCTCTGTGGCTGGCGGCGCGTCTCCTGCAGAGAGCTTAGGTCCTGTGTGTATCTGTAGTGGTCTGCCCTCGGCCTAGACCGTGGTGGTGGATTTTCAGCCGCACACCCACTGCGTAGCTGGGAACCGGGAACTGTTCTCAGAGCCCCGGGTGGGGGTGGGGGCAGCGGACCCTGCCAGGGCTGCTTCCCGTCTGCCTCTGTCAGCTGAGGAGCCACCTCGCAGAATCCTGCCCGCAGTTTCAAAACCACGACCTCTGTCTCGGCAGGGGGGTTCCGCTGGATCGGCCGCTCGCTGCGGAGACTTTCGGGTTGCCGTTCATGCCCCGCTAAGTGAGATCCTTTCTTCTTAGGGAGTTAGTAATGCCTCTGCCTGCTAGATGCCCGCCATGTAGCTCCCGGTGTTTGGTTGGAGACTGGAACCCAGTGAGGGCGCTGGTGGGACTGAGTTACGTGGGCTCTGCTGTGTGGCGGGATCGCTCACCGTGTTCTCTTTCAGGTGGCTTTGGCCGATGCCTAATCCCACAACTGCCCGTTCTCTGAGAGAGACTGAGAGAACCATAATCATTGTCTGCTGAACCCAGCCTGGGCCTGGACACTCTGTGAATATATTATCTCGCAATGTTGGGTTATTCCAGCCAAAGACCTTTCAAGTGCCTGTAACTGATTTGTATATATTTATAAAAATCTGTTCAGAAATTGGTCCGATGATGCACGTGCTTCGCACTGGTGCAGCCGAAAGCCTTCAGCCCCACCACGGACTTGGTGGGATGCGCCTGTGCCACCGGGGAGGACGGGGAGCTCACTGCAGCACAGCAGACCGCGCTGTCTTCCCCGCGGTCACGGGCGTTCCGTTGCTGGCGGGGTTGAGGTATCGTCGGTCCTTGTCTCAGCCCGTGTGTACAGAATGTTCGAAACTGTCTGCACCTTCGATGTGATGCTGCATTTCCAAAGCCACCAGTCCGCTTTGTGGATTTTACGTGTCTGTGGCTGAATAATCATGGTGACAACAGTAATCCCTTTTTCTCCGTTTTGCTTGCAAGGAAACATGCCTGTCTTTCTTAGTTTCTTGTTTTGTTTTTTTTTCTTTGAAAAGAAAAGTAAAATAGTCACATTTTAATACTCTAGTTAGGACAGACTTGTGCTTTCATCTTGAGTAAGAAGTTAACTATTGAAAAATCACCTACATGGTAAAGATCTAAGTTTCATTTTCCATACGGACGGTGAGGAACCTGGTCTTGTGTGAGTCGAGTTGGCACAGAATCTTCCACTGTCTTCTCCTCTCTTGTCCTTTCCTCGATTATAAAAGTTAAAGCAGCATCCTCACTCAAAAGAGCTTAAAAATGAAGTAAATGGCTCTAGAGTAGAAATTAGCTATTCTGCCTGCTGGAATGCTGACGGCAGTTTGGGAAGAGAAAGCTGATCAGCCTAATTGTTGTGCAGGAGTTTCTTGTCTTCCTTGAAGAGGGAGTGGGTTTTCTTCCTTCTCCTTTTTGCATCTATGTCTTTGCAGTGAACATGTCTCGGAAGGAAGTGGCAGCTGGTAGATCCGGGGCGTGTCGTGGTGCCGGTGGAACTGGAAGGAAGGCAGCTCTGATCTGCCGTGTCTGAGGAAAACAAAAAGCATTTTTCTTTCCTATGGCACTTTGATGATCTAGACCCTTCATCTCGTTTTTCTTCTAATCCATCTTGTAAAAAAAAAAAAAAAAAAAAATTGCGTGGTTTTTCCTAGTCCTTTCTTGTTACTTGTATTCTTACTGTTTTTTGTAATAGCTCTTTGCATTAAAAACACATTGTCGTGACTGACCTCTGTGTTCCCCCAAGCAGTGGTGTGGAGCCGAAGGGCAATTAAAACCTTGGACGTGACCGTCAGCACTTCTTTCCCTCAACGTCAGTCTGTAGTCTGTTCCGAATTGCAGATCAGTCCTACGTCTAAAATAATTGGCCTCAAACATGTGGTCCCAGGCATTCTCCAATGGAAGACAGTTGTGGGCTCTTAACAAAGATTATTAAAGTAATCACTGTAGTAACTTAATATGTCAATATCCCCCCATTTTTTTTCCTTTTCGTACATCTCAAGCACAGTAATCATACTTGTCTATCCAGTTTTTTTGAGTTGCTTACGTGATGCGTGGCTAACCCATGTATTTAGTTTTCTCTGTAGAGACTGTGAGACTTTTACGAGACAAGATGGAGAGAGAGCCGTTTGGCTTGACCTTTAGAAACATTAGTATCAAGACCAACAGATTTTAGATTAAGCTGCTACTGAATTAATGAAATCCCAGTGAGGTGGAGTTAGAGGGAGAGATCTGTAACTGGCAGAGTACCATGAAAGGAGAAAGGTGAAAAGAGTCCGTTTCTCTGGCGTGTTCAGTCCAGCTGTTGCTAATATGAATGTCCTTGTTTTAATGACAGGGAGTGGCTGGAATCTGTAGCTAGGGGCGGAGGGACTCTTAGGCGTGAGGGAAGGAAGTGCCAAAAATGCCTGGACAGTATGACTTGTCCCGAGGGGAGGACACACACTTGAAAATCCAGCGTTCACTCTGGCAGGTAATTTCTCAAAGATCTTACGGAAACCCAGGGTCTGTCAGGTGTCTGAAGGAGGGCGGGCAAGCGGAGAGGCCGTGGACCTGGGTGCAGAGGTCTAGGCACTGAAGAGACTCCCGTGGGCTCTGGGACGTCCGGAGTCCTGTCACATCCGGGAGCTTGCAGACGAGGCCTGGTCCTCCGCCACGTCTCGCCCGGGGGACCTCGGGAACAGAAGAGTGTCCCAGCAGGGCCCAGGTGCCATTGCGAGTGACCCCGCGTGGGAGCCCTGGGCGTTCTCAGGCGTCTTGGACCGGAGGCCCAGTCAGGGTCAGCAGCTCTCAGTGGTCGTTTCAGATCATATTGATCTCTTTCCTTTCTCCTTTTGTCCTTTCACTGTATGACTTGAATCAGTTTTGATTCTATTTGTAAGTTTTTCTCGTCACTAGGAGCCTGCGTTTGGGTTGCATTTTCTTTGGCGGTCTGTGGGGATTCCGCATCCCGGTTTCCAGCCCTCCTGCAGGCACCGTGGGGCTGCGAGGGCCCACGGACCCGTCTCGCTTACCTTCTGCATGATGGTCAGTAGCTGATCTGTTACGGCGTTCACTCCCAGGTTAATTTTCTGTGTTTGGAGTATGTGCATATGTGCTTTACAGAATAAATCCTCTGAATTTATTTGCCGTGTCTCCCGTTTCCTGCCATCTGCTGGGTGTTTCCTAAGGCGAGAACATCTGCGACAAGTCATTGAGGCCGTCTCGCAAGCTGTTCCCTCCGAGGGTCACCCATCCTCGGGATGTGGGGTGGCTGCGGTTCCCACTAAGCTGGCCTCAGCAAGCACCCGGCTCGTCTCCCCGAGTGCGGGACCTCCTTTCGTGCACTGGACCGACAGGTCCTCACGGACGTGGCCCAAATCCTGCCCAGAAGTAGGTAAAGGAAGGAACAGAGCGCGAGGGAGCATTTGCGCAGGTGTGGGCGTTTGAAGACCCCCTTTGGGTGCACTTGGCCTGAGTTAGGAGAAGCAGACTTCCGGCCGCGCTGCCTCCTGCCGCAGAGCCCCCCGTGTGCCAGGCTGCCTCCACCGGCCACCGCGCCCCTGCAGCGATGCGTGGAGGAGATCGCGGTCACCAAGTGACTTCCTCCCTCCTGCAGGGGGCAGGGGCTCTGGGGTCTCTCCTCCCTCCCCAGCAGGTGCAGGGTCGTAGGGGTCAGCTTCTAGACGCCGAGGGACAGGACACCTCCCCAGGCCCATTTGTTTCCACCTCCCTCCCCTTTCCAGCCTTCTCTGTCCCGGGTCAGGCGCTGCCGCCCTCTGCTCCCTCCTTGTCCCCAGCGGTCCGTGTGCTCTGCTGGTTCAGCGCAGCATGCACGAGTGAGAGCCCCTGGACGAGGAGAGCTCGTGTCTCCTGTCCGCTGTGTGTGGAATCTGACACGCCAGGGCCCAGATAATGCTTTGAAACCACTTCGTGTCCCGGAGGGTGCGCGGAGCCTGAAGGTGCTGATCGCAGACGAGCCCGGAGCACGGAGAAAGCGGAAACTCGTAGGATGAACGCACAGACCTGGGGGCGGCGTGGAGTCTGGTCGGGCTCGTTGTGAACTTGCTCACAGAAACTCCCCCTCTAAGAGCCTTTTTTCCTTCCTCTTCCCTCCTGAGGCCTCCAGACTCCTTCCCTTGGCTACTTGTGGGTGATGCGTGAACCGGAGTGGGTCAGCCATCGCAGGAACAGATGGCAGGTGTGGTGCCCTGTCCGAAGGGAAAGGGGATGAGCTCTGCTTCTGGTTTTCTGCAGACTTTCCCCTCCCAACTCTTGCTCACTCAGTAACACATACTTCTGCGGTTTCTCTGAAATGCCATCCCTGTTCCGGGAGCTAGAGGTACAGTAGTGCCTGGACGAAATGCTTGTCCTTTTGGCACGTGCTTCTAGTTGGCGAGAACGTTCGTGAACTGGTACTTGCGATCTCATGGCGGGTAGTGACGGGCTGCAGAGGCTTGTCGGGATCGAGGCTGATGGCCCTGAGACCCTGGGTGGTCGCACACGGGTGGCACCTTGGAAGAGGCCCTAGAGCTCAGAGGCTGTGCTCCAGGGGCCCTGGCTCCTTGCTGGGTGGAGAAGGGGAAGCCTGTGGGGACTTCTGTCCCCTCCTGAGGACAGGATTCCTCCAGGCTGCTGCTAGCGAGGCCCTGCAGGGTCAGGTCTAGGAAGAGAGTTCTCAGACTGGACGTCCCGCGTGGCCAGAATGAGCCCCGGCTCCAGCCTCCACATGCGGGGGGCTCTGGCTGGGCCTAGCAGCCTCACCTCTCCGCGGCCCCGCTTCCTCACCTGGAAAGTAAGGGTAACGGCACCCACGGCGTGCGGCGAGGACGCGGCAGATCCATGCCAAGTGCCTCGAGCAGTGTGTGGCGCGCTGTGCGTGCTGCTTAGAAGGCAGAGCCGAGGGCCGGCGTGCAGGAGTGAGTCCGGCGGGTCCCCACGGGTCGCGTGGGGGTGGATGAGCAGGAACGACACAAGGCGACTCTTCCGGGGCCGCGGTGCTTCTCACTCAGCGAGGATGGGAACCGATGCCCGAAAGGAAGTTGGACGTCATGGCACACAGCGGTATTTTTAAAGTTGAGTTTCTTCCATTTAATTTAAAAACCGAGCTTGAGCATGAACTGATTACACGGCCGCTGATGGAGGGTAGCCCGCGGTTTCAAAGCCACTGATCTGGATAATTGTGGCGCCTGACAGCGGACAGGTTTCAGGGCCTGGACGCCACGAGTCTAGCGGTCGAGGGTTCGTTTCGCTGTTTCGAGAAAGCTGCGGTCTGTCCGGGTCTCCGAGCTTGGGAGCCGGACGTCTTGAAATCACACTGACCACACCTTCGTCTTGAAGATGAAGTAGCTGTTAATCTAAAAAGATAATCCAGAAGAGTACAAAGGCAGGGGCGCCTGGGTGGCTCAGTCAGTTAAGCGTCTGCCTGCAGCTCAGGTCGTGATCCCGGGGTCCTGGGATCGCGTCCGGTGTTGGGCCCCTGCTCGGCGGGGAGCCTGCTTGCTCTCCTTCCGCCCTCTCCCCTTGCTCGTACTCTCGCAAATAAATGAAATCTTTTTTTTTTTTTTTTTAAGATTTTGTTTATTTTCTTGACAGAGCGAGAGAGGGAACACAAGCAGGGGCAGTAGGAGAAGGAGAAGCAGGCTTCCCGCCGAGCAGGGAGCCCAACATGGGGCTGGATCCCAGGACCCTGGGATCATGACCTGAGCCAAAGGCAGACGCTTAATGCCTGAGCCATCCAGGTGCCCCAATAAATAAAATCCTTAAAAAACAAAACAAAACACAGAGGCACACAGAAGGGGCTAGGGAAGATACTTCCAATGAAAACATTTTGTGCCCTGAGGTTCTCGGTCAAACATCATTCCCTGTCCCTTCCTCTCCAGCCTGGCTCCTGGGTCACCTCCTGAATCTGGAAGACTTCCTCCCAAAGACACCTGAGTCTCTGCCCTTCAGCCAAGTCCAGCTGTCTACACCCACCATATCCATGACCATGTGACTGGTTCACGAGCCGCATCCGTGTACAGGCGGGCTCATCCACCACCTTGGCACAGGGCCCCCGCGTGGGCACACGTGATGAGCGCTGCTACCTAGAATGGGACCCCTTGCTTTTCAGTGGCACCTTGAGCTCAACCTGATCAGTCCTAAGCTTTTCTTTTTATAAATTTTACTATCCCGCAAAGAGAGATCATATCATTTGCCAACAGATAACTTAGAAATAGAGGACTACCGGGGCGCCTGGGTGGCTCAGTGGGTTAAAGCCTCTGCCTTCGGCTCAGGTCATGATCCCAGAGTTCTGGGATCGAGCCCCACATCGGGCTCTCTGCTCAGCGGGGAGCCTGCTTCCCCCCCCCCCCCCCCCCCCCCCTCTCCCCCCCCCCCGCCTTTGGTCTTTTTCAAGTAAAAAAAAACTTTTAAAAAAAAAAAAAAATAGGGGACTCCAAAATATAAAAGTAAAGTGAAGGGAAGCAACATGTCACGAGCTTGGGTGCGTCTTAAGTAAGGGTCTGGGCACAACTACCCTGGAAGTGAGGACAGTGGGATTAGATCTTGGCCTGTGGGAGGATGGCTGTGCAGGAGAGTGACAGGCGGATTTCGGGGTCCACCCCAGTGCCTGCAGCGGGGCTGGAGATGGGATTTTTGTTCGATTTCCCTCAGTTTAGTTGTGTTCCCAGAAAGTACAGTGTGTGTCTTAAAAGTACTTGGACAAAATAGAGTTGGGTTCCAGGCTCCAAGGCTTATGAGCATGTCTCATCCCCACATGAAGGACGGATCAGATGCTGGCAGGCTTCGGGAATGAGACAGGTCTTTGCACTGTCCTGTGGCTGGCCCCCACACCCGAGGACAGGCCCCTGTTACTGCGATAACCAAAACATCCCCTAAAGAAAAGGTCCCCTGCGATGGCGTCCCCTGTGGTTGCCAGCGGGGCCCTGGCATACTGAGCCCGTGCACTCGGCCCCAGACTGAACTCTCCGCAGTGCCTCGGTGTTTGGTTCCAGGCAACGCGGTCGTTCCCGGCCCCTAGGGTCCAGGGCCACCAGTCTGGGACCTGTGCCTCTCCCCAGTTTGCCTGACTGTGGCCCACGCTCCGAGGCTGCCGTGGACCGGAGAGAGGTCCTGGCTTGTCCCTAGTCCTCCAGGAGGAAGAGCTTGGTCCAGGAGGGCAGGCCCGTGATTTGCTTCCTGCCTCGAAGATGCTGTCCGGCTACTCGCGAAAAGCCAGGATTCCACCAGGCAGGGCATTGGGAGGGGAGCAGTGGTGCGCTTCCTGTCCCCAGCCCTCCACTGTGTGCACCCCACCCCACCCGCATCCCCCCAGTGCACAGGAGGCCAGGAGAGCAAGGGAGGGGAGTAACTCGTTTTAACCCACACTCATGTATGTGCCTCTCTGCCGTACCCAGAGGGAAAACCGAGCCCGGAGCTCTGAGGTGTGAGAAACGTGCCGTAGGGCCGTCTGGGTGGCACAGTTGGTCAAGCAGTTGCCTTGGGCTTTGGTCATGACTTTGAGGTCCTGGGCTCGAGTCTCAAGTCGGGCTCCCTGCCCAGCAAGGAGTCTGCTTGTCTCCCTCTCCCTCGGCTCCTCCCCGCCGCTTGTGCGCTCTCGCTCCCTCTGTCAAATAAAATCTTTAAAAACAACAACGAAAAAAAACTTGCCCATGAAGTTGCTGGTGCCACAGAAACCTGCTATATATTGGACTGGAGGGGACGGGGTTGGAGGATTTGTCGGGTAGAAGTAGTATGAGCTGGAAACATGTCACAAATACACGGTGGAAAATCAAGAATTTGGCTAGAACCGCACGTGATACCCGGAGAATGGGGGATTTGCAACTCGGTGATAATGACGCTAGCGGTTTTGGCGAGGGTTGGACTCGGAAGAAATGAGATGTCAAGAATCTAGGCCAGGGGGCACCTGGGTGGCTCAGTGGTTAAGCCTCTGCCTTCGGCTCAGGTCATGATCTCAGGGTCCTGGGATCGAGCCCCGCATCGGGCTCTCTGCTCAGAGGGGAGCCTGCTTCCTCCTCTCCCTCTGCCTGCCTCTCTGCCTGCTTGTGATCTGTGTCTGTCAAATAAATAGACAAAATCTTAAAAAAAAAAATCTAGGCCAGGCAGGCGAAGCGAAGCCAGTCTTAGAGGTGGTCTGCCCAGAATTTGAACGTATTGTCAGCCTGCGGAGGAAGCTAGGTGCGTGGGGGGGGTGGTTTCTGGAGGGGACCCTCCGGAGTACACCTTCGTGATCTCGAGCCCCAGCACTGTAAGCCTGCGACACACTTACCTTATTAGAGCAAACGACCGTGCGCATCCCTCTGGTCGCCAGCTCTAGTGACCAGAGCGTGGACAGAGAGCCCGTGAGGAGGCAGGAGAACATGGTGGGTGGGAGGTTGGGTTTAGGATTTGTTGCTCAGTAGTGGTAGCGTGAGGTGGCAGACCCCCCGGGGCAGGTGGCGGACCAGTGGGCTCTGTAGGAATTTACCAGGGAAATCCCAGAAGACCGAGAACCAGAGAGGGCGACCAAGCTTCCCACGCATCCCTGCTTGAATGGGGGCTTGTGTGTTTACACAGGGGAAACCCAGGAAGCCTCAAGCTCTGCGCTGGAGAGGAAAAGCTGGGAAAGACTTGAAAATGGACATTTTGAACAGCCTCCCCCACTTGCCCCCAGGCCCGTCGGTAAAGGGCGAAAGCCTCTTTTGCTCAGGTGTTTGAGCAGAATCTCCAACCAGTCATGACCTGACCCTCTACTAGACAGGCTCAGGGACAATTTCTAGGCAGATTTTATTTCACAAAAAAGTGAAAATATAAATTAAAAAGCAAGTGGAGACACGATGAGTGTGTGCCATGGGGAGGCGATTCCAAAGAGTCTAGGCAGCTTGCTAAAAATAAAACAGTAACAACAAACTTCAGGGGGAAAAAAATCAGAATTCACAGCTGCTATAATATGGCATGTGAAATGTCTGGTGTTCGGGGCACCTGGGTGGCTCCGTCGGTTAAGCATCCGCCTTTGGCTCAGGTCATGATCCCAGGGTCCCGGTCAGCGGGGAACCTGCTTCTCCCTCCACCCCTCCCCCACTCGTTCTCTCTCTCTCTCTCAAATAAATAAAATATTTTTTAAAAAATGTCTGGTGTTGAACAAAAAATAGAAACCAAGTGGAAACTACAGTAGCATTAACAACCACTTAAATATACTTCAGTATGAAGCTGACAAAGTGGGTACAGAGCTGATGGAAGAAGTGGAAGCCAGATAAACGGGGAGACGCACCGTGCTCACGACTGCAAGACTCAGAGGTCAGTGCTCGCCAGAGCGATGTGGAGATTTGAGGCAATTCCTGTCAAAACGCCAGCAAGGATTCGTCTGGTAGACATAGACAAGCTAGTTATAAAATTTACAACAATAGGCATAGGCTCTAGAATATCTAAAATAATCTTTTTAAAAAAGATTTTATTTGTTTATTTGACAGAGAGAGACACAGCGACAAAGGGAACACAAGCAGGGGGAGTGGGAGAGGGAGAAGCCGGCTTCGCCGCTGAGCAAGGAGCCTGATGTGGGACTCGATCCCACGACCCTGGCTGGGATCATGACCTGAGCTGAAGGCAGAGACTTAACCCACTGAGCCACCCAGGCACCCTAAATTAATCTTTTTTTTTTTTAAGATTTTTATTTATTTATTTGACAGAGAGCGATTATAAGTAGGCAGAGAGGCAGGCAGAGAGAGAGGGGGAGAGAGAGAGGGAGGGAAGCAGGCTCCCTGCCGAGCAGAGAGCCCGATGCGGGACTCGATCCCAGGACCCTGAGATCAAGACCTGAGCCGAGGGCAGCAGCCTAACCCACTGAGCCACCCAGGCGCCCCTAAATTAATCTTTTTTAAAGAGATTTATGTACTCATTTTAGAGAGCAGGTGTGCATGGGTGAGTGAGGGGAAGGGCAGAGACAAGGGGCGAGGGAGAATCTCAAGCAGACTGCCTCACCCCGAGTGTGGAGCCGGAGGTGGCACTTGATCTCAAGACCCTGAGATCTTGACCCGAGCTGAAGCCAAAAGTCTGACGCTCAGCCAACCCGAGGCACCCCTAAGAAATCTTACGGTAGGATAAAAGGGGTAGAGTCACTGCTAGTACTAAGACTCACTACATAGCTATGGAAACAGCATCGTACTGGTGGGAGGACAGACGCAGGTACCAGACAGAACAGAGAGCCCAGGAGTAGACCCACACCAGGATGCCCATGGGATTTCTCTTTTCTTTTTTACAAAGGTGCTAGAAACAGTTCAGCGCAGGATGGGGGGTCCTTTCAGCCAACGGTGATGGAGCAACTGGACATGAAGAGAAACAAAAATGAACCTTGGCCTAACGCCCACATGTCGTGCAAAAGTTAACTTGAAGCTCTTAGACGTGACCCCGCGGACGGAATCCATAAAAGGAACGGTTGGCACATCGAACCTCATCTTGATGTAAGACTCTCGGTGCATGAAAGACACTGTGGAAAGGGTGAAAAGACAAGCTACAGACTTGGAGAAAATATTTGCAAACCACACGCCTGGCAAAGAACTGTGATCGAGGACACGTAAAGAAGTCTCCAACCTCCACGACACGAAAGTCAGCCCCAGTTAATTAGATGAGCAGAGGACGCGAACAGACACTTCACTGAAGAGACCGCGTGTGAGCAGGAGGATGATGGTTGACATCGTCAGGGTTGGGGAAATGCAGATTAAAGCCACAACAGGGCATCGTTACACACGCGCCTGAACCGTGAATGGGTGAATGGTTGGCGGCGACAGCACACGCTGGTACAAGCGAAGAGAAACCAGCCGCGCGGCGTGGCGGCGGGAAGGTACAATTGTGCGCCCGCTCCGGGAGTCCGGAGCTTTCATGAAGCTGAACATCCAGCTACAACCCAGAAGGGATACTTTTGGGCATTTATCCCAGAGAAATCAAAAACACACGTTTACGCAAAAGCCTGTGCATGAGTGTTCACGGCGGCTTCATTCATAATAACCCCGAGCTGGAGGTGACCGCGGACGGTCTGCAGACGGTTAAGCGAATTGTGCGTCTGGCTCCGGCCGCTGTAACGCACGGCCGCGGACTGGGTGCCTTGTTAGCAATGGAAACGACCATCTCTAGGTTCTAAGGACTGGGAAGTCCGAGATCCAGCCTCCAGCAGATGTGGTGCCTGGTGAGGGCCTGCCTCCTCACGCAGGGACAGTCGTCCTGCCCTGTCCTCACGTGAGTCGGGGAAAGGAAACTCTCCGGAGTCTCTGTTGTAAGGGCGCTAATCCCGCTCCTGAGGGTTCTGCCCTCGTGAGCGAATCACCTCCCGAGGGCCAAGTGATATCCCACCTCCAGTACCATCACGGGTGATTAGGTTTCAGCACGAATTTCGAGGTGACACAAAAATCCAGTCCGTGGCCCTGAGGTACGTTCGTATCACGAAACCCTACTCAGGAATAAAAAGGAAGGAACGATCAGGACGGCAACAATGAGTGAATTTCAAAGGCCTTATGCCGACTAAGAGACGCCAGTCTTGAAGGGACACGAGTGATTCCTCTTAGGTAACTTTGTTGAAATGGCAATTACAGAATTAGAAAACATTTCTTAATAGTTTCCAGCAGCGGAGGAGGGAGGGAGGGATGGGTGTGGGTGGGGCTATAAAGGAACAACGGGAGGGATCGTTCTGAGGGAAGATTTTCACCATCAATGTCAACATCCTGGCGGTGACATTATACTATTGTTCTACAAGACATCACCAATGGCGGAGACTGGACCAAGGGCTCATGGCATCTCTCTGTATTATTAAGACCACATGCGAGGGGCGCCTGGGTGGCTCAGTGGGTTAAGCCTCTGCCTTTGGCTCGGGTCATGATCTCAGGGTCCTGGGATCGAGCCCCACATCTGGCTCTCTGCTCGGCGGGGAGCCTGCTTCCTCCCCTCTCTCTGTCTGCCTCTCTGCCTACTTGTGATCTCTGCCTGTCAAATAAATAAATAAAATCTTTAAAATAAAAAAAAAAATCTTAAAAAAACAAAAAACAAAAACAAAAAAAACCACTAAAACAATAGAACTCTTGGGGAGAATTCAGAATTCCAAGTTGCTACAATATATTATCCAAAATGTCCTGTTCTCAACAAAAAAGTGTGATGTGTGTACTCAAACACAATAAAATTCGTATTTGGTGAAAAGCCGGTCAGCAGAAACTGTCTCTAAGTGGACCCAGATGTTGGGTTTAGCAGGCCAAGTCTTCAAGGCCACGCTCAGAGAATTAAAGGAAAATATAATAGAAGAATTGGAGTAAAATGTAATTACAACTAAAAACAGGGCATCTCAATAAAAACAGTGAAAAAATATAACAAAGAACCAAGTGAAAATTCTAGAGTTGAAAATAGCAATAATTTCAGTGAAATGTTTACTACAGTCCTAACAGTAGATTCGAACTCGTAGGAGATTCAGTGAACTTGAACACAGATCATAAAAACTACCCAGTCCTGAACACTAGAGAGGGAGAAACAAAACACAGTGATGAGCTTGAAGGAAAGTGCACAGAGGTTCGAGACCTGGGATCAGCACAACCACAACGACACAGGGAAATGACAGGCACAGAAGAAAAGAGACAGAAAAGGACAGGAACGTATTTGAAGCAATAATGGCCGAAACGTTCCAACTTGATAAATATTATAGGTCCAAGAATCCCAATGAATCCAGGTCAGAATAAATAGGAAGAAACCCCCACCTGAGTCCATCATGGTCAAACCTGGAAAAACAAAGAGCAGAGCTTGGGAGCAACGAGAGAGAGAATGGCCTGGGGGGACCGAGCGGCTTCGGGAAGACGAAGGGTGGCGCGTCCAGAGAGGGGAGGAAGCGCGGCCGGCCAAGACCCCCACGTGCAGATCGTCCCTTTGACCCGAAGCCGACCACACTCCCCGGCAAGCGAGCCCCAGGAGGACCCACCGCCCGCAGATTTGCTTTCTGAGAGGCACAAGGACGCTCCTCGAGCTGACAGCAGGTGACAGCAGGCGACAATGCGAATCCACACGGAGGAAGGGAGAGCCGCAGAAATGGGGAAACAGCAGGAAAAGATAACGGACTGTAAAAGTGTGTGTTTTTCTCCGTTCCTTTGAAGGACATATGATTGGTTAAAACAATCATTATGACGCTGTATTTGGAGGTTATGAGGGGCTCGAGGGGCACCCGGGGGGCTCTGTGGGTGAAGCGTCTGCCTTCGGCTCCGATCGTGATCCCAGGGTCCCGGGATGGAGCCCCCCGTCGGGCTCCCTCCCCCACCCCCCCACTTCACCCCTTGGTGTTCTCCCCCAAACCCAGAACCTGTTCTGGCCGTGGGAAACCCTCAGAAAAGCCCAAACCGACAGACGTGCCGCACAACGCTTGGCCAGGGCTCTTCCCAAGTGTCAAGGTCATAAAAATTATGGAAAGATTGAGAAACTGCCGCTGCTCAGTAGAGACTTAGGGACCACGAAGATGAAAGGTTACGGGCACCCTGGGCCATGTCCTGAAACAGGAAAAGGACAGTCGCGGACAAGCAGGAACCCGGAGAAACTCTGTAGTCTAGTTAAGAGCCTCGTTCCGGTGGTAACTGCTTAGTTTTGACAACGTGGTTTGTTCGGTATTAATATAAAAATAAAAATAAATACATATATTATATATCATACACTATATATAATACCTTAAATATAAAAATAAATAGAAAATATTTAAATATTTTATTAAAATATAAATAAATAGTAAAAAGCTGAGTGCAGGATACATGGGAACTCCCGTGTCTACGATTTTTCTGTAAAACTAGAATTGCTCCAAACCAAACCAAAACAAAAACAGAAACAAAAAAATCATTTTATTTAATTTATTTTTGGTTTGTTTAAAGAATGAGAAACATGTCTCCATGTAATGACATGGAGAAAACTCCAAGATGTGAGTGAACGTATCGAAATGCAGATGGTGTAGTTCGCTCTCATTTGGTCGTAAATGCTGAGACCATTTCTGGAAAATTCCCCCACACTGGTAGGAGAGTTGCATCGAGGGTGGGTAATTGAGTGGGTTGGGTCCAGGAGTGGGAGGGAGACTTTTTGCTCTGGAACGTTTGTACCTTTCAAATTTAATGCCATGTGCCAAAAAAGTAAATTAAAAAATAAATTTACGGGGCGCCTGCATGGCTCAGGGGGTTAAAGCCTCTGCCTTCAGTTCAGGTCATGATCTCAGGGTCCTGGGATCGAGCCCCGCATCAATCCTAACCCTAACCCTGAGAAGCTGTGGGCCTGGGGCTGGTAGGGAGCAGGCTTATACCTCAAGGACAGACACCACGATCTTCTGTTCTGTGTCTCTGCCCCTCATTCTTGCTCGCGGTTTCCTCTCATCGGGTTTGCGGGCCTCATTACGGCCTTACCCAGCTCTGCTCTTCTAGGGAACACTCACGTTCCCTACAGCAGACACTGCATTCATTATGTGCCAACTCGCTCTGAGCTGGTTTTGCTGTTTAACAAACCATCCCAGACTCAAGAGGTAACAACCCTTTTATTATGCTCGTGAATTCTGTGGGTCGGGAATTTGGACAAGGCACAGCAAGGATGATTGTCTCTGCTCCATGAGGCCTAGGGTCTCCGTTGGGGTGACGCCAATGACGGGGGCTACAATCACACGTCTGGTTCCCGCATGCTGGGCAGAAGATGGCCCTGGGGACTGTGAGTGGAATGTCCCCACGGGGGCTTTCCACCTGGTCTGTGTGTCCCGTACAGCCGTGAACCACCGTTCTCTACTGGCCGAGGCAGTCACGGGCCTGCCCAGGTTCAAGGGGAAGGGCATGGACTCCGCGTCTCCCTGGGAGGAGTGCCGAGGGACGTCGGCCCTGCTCTGAGACCAGCACACTTGTTTGCTCTGTGTCCTTTCGTGAGGACAGGGACTTCCTGAGTTTCGTGTTCCGCTGCCTCCCCGCACGGCGCCCGAGAAGTTGCCGCCGGATGCTGTGTGGGGATCGTGCGAGGGGCGCGTCCCTTTATTTCCCATTTTAGAAGTTTTTATTCAGAAAACTTCTCAAAGGCAAGAGCATCTTCTCAAATGTCTGGGGCGACCCGATGGCCGACCTGCCTCACCTCCTCCGGATGGGCAGGTCTTCCCACAGACCCCGGGCCTGCTGTGTCCCCAAGCTGTCCGGGCCCCTCAGACCCGCGGGGACCGGCGGAGCTGCCGCGTCTCTGCGGCCCAGCGTGGCCAGCCCCTGAGGGCCCCCGGGGCTCGCGGGGCCCCCAGCTCGTCCCCACATGGTCCGTGCCAATCCCCGCAGCACGAGCTCCCGGGACCCCGCACGCTGGAGGAGCTCAGGGACCGTCTGAGCGGAGCATGTCCCCCAGCAGGACACGTCACCTCAACGCCCGCGGAGTCCGGTCCCCGGGCCGGGAGCCTGAGCTTCTCCACAGGTTGTGGCCCGAGCTCCGGGCAGAGCCAGAGTCTGTCACGTCCGGGACGCGGGAGCCTTCCCAGACGAGCCACGTCAGTCCAGTCCCGGGGTCCCGCTGGGGCGGCGAAGCCAGGTCACCTGCCCTTCTGCAGCAGCGACCAGGGACCCCGTGACGGTCCCCCCGCTGGACACTGTCTCTCCCAGCCCTTGCCGAGCACCTTTCCACTCTGTGCCCGTGGTTTCAGGTGTCACAAGCGGCGCCTCTGAGCGGCCGCGCGGGGCTGGTGTTCGGCGACGGAGCCTGCGAGTTCGCAGCAAATGTCAGAATTTCCTGCCGTCCCAGACTGCATGGCACGCGCGTGCTGCGTGGTGCCCGCTCAGTCACTTGGACAGTTGGGGCTGCTCCCACGAATGTCCCGGTCCCAGCCTGTCAGTGCACGGCAGTGTTCACGGGCTCGCGGGGTCTGGGGTTAAGAGACGGACCGTGTGCGGAGACTTTACACACACGCCCGTGCGCAGGCGGGCGTCAGGGCGGCCCCTTCCCTGCTGCCTCCTTGTCCTCTTCTTCCTCCTTCTTATGCTTTATTTTTTATTATTTATCTGACAGACAGAGATCACAAGCAGGCAGAGAGGCGGGCAGAGGGAGAGGGGGAGGAGCAGAGAGCCCGATGCGGGGCTCGATCCCAGGACCCTGAGATCATGACCGGAGCTGAAGTCAGAGGCTTAACCCACTGAGCCACCCAGGCGCCCCTAAAATATATATTTTTTAATTACAGTAAGGCCAGTAGTCATGTTCCCAGTCTCAATCCTGATTTTAGGAATTGGAATTATTGCCCTTTTTTCCGTGGGTCAGTGTAGCTCATCAATTATGCAGATGTTTTCCAAGAATTCTTGATTTCCTTGTTCTTCTCTATTGTTTTCTATTCTTTATTTCACTTGTGTCCACTTTCATGTTTATTATTTTCTTTTTTCTATTTATTATTATTACTATTATTATTATTTTAGAGAGAGAGAGAGAGAGAGAGCATGCATGTGTGAGTGGGGTTCGGGGGGTAGGGAGAGAGGGAGAGGGAGACAGAGAATCCCAAGCAGGCTCCATGCCCAGTGTGAGCCTGGCCTGGGCTCGATCTCACAATCCCGAGATCTTGACCTGAGCCGAAATCAAGAGTCAGCGGCTCAACTGGCCGCGCCCCGCCGGCGCCCCCTTTCCGTCTCTTTGCTCTGGGCTTTGTTTGCTCTTCTGGTTCTGGTTTCTTCAGGGGATGTTGACATTATTGATTTGAGGTCTCGGTTCTTCTTAAGGTTTTATGGCCGTAAATTTCCCTCTGAACACTTCTACTGTGTCCCATAAGTTCTGTTATGTTGTGTTTTCATGTCCATTCTCTTTAATGCTCCTTAATTCCCCTCCTAATTTTTCTTCTTTTTTTAAAGATTTTATTTATTTGTTTGTTTGAGAGAGCGCGAGCTTGAGAGTGAGAAAAAACAGCAGGGGGAACAGCGGAGGAGCGGAGAGGCAGGCTCCCTGCGGAGCGGGGCTCCGATGCGGCGCTCGATCCCAGGACCCTGGGACCTTGCCCTGAGCTGAAGACAGACGCTTAATGACTGAGCCACCCAGGCGCCCACAGAAGTATTGTTTCGTCTAGCTTTTCTAGTTGTTTTCTCTGTAAGATTTGTCTGATCTTTCTAGTCTACTATTTCTGTTGATTTTTAAAGATAACTTTAAAATATCTGCTTAAAAACAAACTCTGTGGCACAGGGAACTGTGATTTAGCCTGTGCATGTGTTTTCCTGAGTGGACCTATTTGGGATGCAGTGGATTCTCACAACTTCCTTCTCTGATCTGTCTGTGCAATGCATCCCTTTCAAGCCAAGAGAAAGTTTGGAGCATCTAGCAATGGAAAACCAGGCAATGGCCTTGTTTTCATACCACGTGCTGGACCAACGGCATGTGAGGGCCACATACTCCTAGACATGTCCTGGATTTTCATCACAAGGTTAAACACAAATATAAACTCTGGAATTTGAGTGAGCAATATTAGCACTTATCAATAGCTAACATAACATATTTATACCCATTTCTTTCCTTTTTTATCCTTTTCTTTTTTTCTTTCTTTCTTTCTTCTTTTTTTTTGTTTTGTTTTGTTCATCTTCCTCCCTTGGAATGGGCAGAAAAATTTGTTTTTTTTTTCACTGCTCTTTCACCAGTACCTAAAACAGTTAGTGGCACATAGTAGGTGCTCAACCAATATTTACAGAATGAATGAATAATGAAAATTGGTAGGTTGAATCCAAAAAGATGAAAATCAGTAGAGATCAGTATAAATAGTTACAGTTAGATTTTAAAACCCAATACTACAGGTACAGAATTCAATAGTTCTGGCTTAAAATAAAAGTGTGATAAAATTATCACAAAAATGAGTTGCATTTGCACTGTTACCCTGGAATAACAGACTTATTGGTTCCCTAAGAGAAAGGCAATGGAGGGTCTTTCAGCATTCTGTACGAGGCAGGGGCGAGACCGCGTGAGGGACGCGGTGTTTAGTGTGCAGCTCTGCGTTTTAAGGAGGATGCTGGCAGATGAAACATACCCACGGGAGGCAACCAGACTGGAAGGGACGTAGACAATGTGCCCTGTTGCGCAGCATGGAAAAAGTGGGGTGTTTAGTTTAGAAACAACCACAAACAACTAAGAACACAAAAACACGACTCAAGAGCATAGTATCTATCTATGAAAACTTAATTTTTCACCTTATGTAAGTGAGATAAAAAACCCATAGCGTGGTCTGTAAGACCCTACCTGATCTGGATTCAAGCCACCCCTCTGTCCCCACCTTTTGCCATTCCCTCACACTGGCTACTTTCAGTAGCTCTGACTTTTGTGTTATTTCTAAAGCACTTCAGTCTTCTTTCCACCTCCGGGCCATTGGACCTGCTGTTTTCTTAGCTTGCCTTCCCACCCCACGCCCCTTTCTGTGGCATGGGGCTCCTTTGTTCTCATCATTAGGT
Organism: Enhydra lutris kenyoni; assembly: GCF_002288905.1. Lineage (NCBI taxonomy): Eukaryota > Metazoa > Chordata > Mammalia > Carnivora > Mustelidae > Enhydra > Enhydra lutris. Next base: position 41,369,032 of record NW_019154097.1, read on the forward strand.
CACAGCCTAGATGTGATGTTCTCAGGGAGGACTTTCCCACCGGCACCTGTCCACAGGCATGCAGACACACCCGAGGCTGTGTTCCTGCAGCATGCACTAGTCACCTGTCCCTTCTTGACTCTAGTCACAGCAGTAACTACGCACTTATGTGTGAGAATGTGTCTAATTTGCACATTTCCCATTAGACTATTTGTTTCCTGAAGGCAGGGATGATGTCGTGCTCACTGCCATGTTCTGGAACCTAGTGGGTGCTTGATAAACATTTACTGAATGAAGAGATAAACATAACCGTTCTCACACCAGAACTCACCTTCCCATCGATCTCTCCTGTCGCTGCTCTAGCCAGACCAGGATGTTCTCTCTCGTCGGACAATCGCAGTGGCCTGCTGGTCTCATCCCCAGTGTTCCTCCAGGGGATTAAATGATTCTTCAACCCTTAGCTGGAACAAAACATGAAGCCTTGTAACCCCGTTATCTGTTTGGTCTTCATCTTAGCTCTGTGGGGAGGTTCTGGAGGGCTCTGAGAGGAAATGACACAAGATCACTCTGCTCGCCTTCTGCAGACCGATGGCGGGGGAGCCGGCCCAGGGTGGAGTGTGCATCAGGAATCGAGGTGCTGAATGATAATGTGTGGGTTCACATAGACAAGAGAGATACCATAAAGAAGTGGGATCTAGGCATCTGGCTGGCGCAGGTGGATAAGCATCTGACTTCAGCTCAGGTCATGACTTCAGGGTCATGGGATCAGGATTGCGCCCTGCCGTGGTCTCCCTGCTCAGAGAGGGGTCTGCTTCTCCCATTCATTCTGCCTGTCCCCATGCTCATGCCCTCTCTCTCTCTCTCTCTCAAATAAATAAATATGATCTTATAAAAAAGAAAGAAGTGTGGTTGATAGGTGCTGCGATTGCCTGGATGTGGGTGATGACCATGCAGTGGACATACTTGGGTCTCTGACTTGGACTGTTGTGTGGTTGATGAGGAACACAGGGGAGGAACAGGTAGAAGGGAGGGAAAAGGAAGCCTCAGGGGGACACAGGGGCGCATCTAAGTGGAGCTGTCCAAGGGGCCACTGGAGCCCAGAAGAGCCATCCGACTCAAGATGCAGACACGAGAATCTCACATATTCACGACGTTTGAAGCCGCAGGAACACGGTTTCGTAACCAGGAAGATTGGGCAGACTGGTTCCTTCATGGGGAGACCTGAGACCCTGAATCCTGGAAAATTCTGTGTTTCATCAACCTTGCAATTCCCTTCCCCAAGGGCCGGTAGACACATGCTTTGACATGGGGCTGTTCTCCCCAGCCTAGTGAGGGGCTCTTGGAAGAAAGGGGTGTCGAGAATTCCCTGGATTACCACTGAATAAGAAAGTGTATCTGATGAGGAGGCGTGTCCTGCGTGATCCTCTCTTCAACACCAGGCTGCATCCGAAGCAGAAGCTCTTTTCTGAATTCAGTTTCAGTTCCCAATTTGTCTGTCGGTATGATGTCCAGTATGTCACTTCCCTGCTTGTACGTCCTCAGTGACGGCCCATCTTGTCTAGGATCAAGGCGACAGTCCTTCGAGTGGCTCCTAATGTGTGTGTGTATGGTCAGGCCCCTTCCCTGGACCCTTGGACACCTGGACCCCTGGACCCCTTCCTCAGGAAGGACACCCTATCTTCAGCCCCCTTCCCTGGACCCCACTCCTCTGAACACAGCTGGGGTTCCAGTCCCACAAGCCATTTGCTGTCCTTGCCACCACCTTGCCTCTCACACCTCTCTTCTTGTGCATTTGCTGAGGGCTTTAGTTTTAACTGTGTGTTCCCCGACTTTCCCCCTCTCCTTCCTGGGTTCTCGTAACATTCCATGCTTCCAGCGTTATAATGTCAGATCACTTGACTCTAAAAATCCCCCATTACATGGGCGCCTGGGTGGCTCAGTCCGTTAAGGGTCTGCCTTTGACTCGGGTCATGATCCCAGGGTCCTGGGATCGAGTCCTGTGTCGGGCTCTCTGCTGAGCAGGGAGCCTGGTTCTCCCCCTGTTCCTCTCTCCCCCGCTCAGGCTCGCTCGCTCTCTCTTTCCCAAAAATAAATAAGAAAAATTAAAAAAAATAAAATAAAATCCCCCATTACAGACCATAAGTTCTACTGAGGCAGGGACCACATCTCAATTATTTCTGTATTTCCAGTGGCCCAGCACCCAGCCTGACGGCCTAGACGGGCTCTTGGAGGAGCAAATGAACGTGACCCATCCAGGTTCTCCTGGTGGTGGGTCACGAGTCTCCATAAATTGATGTGGACTTAGCCCCTGAAGGACGTCACAGTGATGTCGTACCTTGCTGGAGCATGTTTGTCCAGGAAACGGACGGTGTCTTTCCCTCTCTTACAGTGTCAGGATGTCGTCTGCGGCACATAAAGGCTCGAAACAGGCGAACTGTTTCAAAGTGGGATGTGCTTCTGGACTGGGGGCTATTACGCTATTTAATTTAGTAAAAGAGGAGAAATTCAGGCAAGTGGGGTCACCACATTTTACAAGGATACTTAGTATCTGTCTGTTTCCATCTCTACGCATCTGTCACCCTCTGGCCAGGGTTCTGTTTTCTGAACTGTTCTTTTTTTGAGCCGTTTATTATGTTTCCCTGCTCCCTCTCTTCCTGCCTCCGTCTTTATGTAATATTGAGACAATTGACATGTTCAAGTGGAATTTAAAAAATTGGAATGGGGGGGGCACCGGCTGGCTCAGTCGGTAGAGTGAGCGACTGTTAAACATGCGGGTCATGAGTTCAAGCCCCACGAGGGGTGTGAGGCTTACTTAGAAGTTGAAATAGGAAAGAGACTCGTTTATGCTTCCGTACTGGGCCCCGAGGTTTTAAGCATTTGGCTACCGGCGCTTTTGTCAAACGCTGGGGCCCTTTGGACTGAGAACAGTTTTGTGTCTCAGGACAAGACACAGATCGTCAGAGAAGACAGTGCTCTGCTGAAGCCTGGTGTTTCCTGGCCTCCTCTGCCGTCCAAGCAAAGGTGGGACGGGAAATCTTCTCTCTGGGAGAAGGCCGGTCCCTGTGCGCTGCAAATGCACGAGGAAACTCTCGTCCGGCTGAGCTTGTCAGACTGCGGGGAGGAGCGCTGCCAGCGGGTTTTAAGATCGTTTAAAGGGTTGTGCTTAGAATGAGAAGCATTAAATAGGACAGAGAAGATGGGAGAGTGTCTCCGTAGGGAGGCTGGATATCAGTTCATGAGACTAGTGTTTTATTGTGCGCGTGTGCGTGCGTGTGCGCGCGCGTGGGAGGTCCTTCTGTCCAAAGCACTTCTCACTGGGCTTGTGGTGCACAGGTCTGAGGGCGCTTTGCTCTGGTAGCTGCCCGGGCACTGTGGCCACGACACCACCGCCTTCCCCCGCCAGCTGCCTCGCGCGAGTGGAGCCTTTGCCTCCAAGAGGGAGCGTGTTCGAGACCCCCACGGGTCAAGGGGTGTTCAGGCCCGGTGGGCGGCTCCTGATGGCAAGACAGGGATCCCGCCTGTAGCTGACCCTCCCTCCACGCCCGTCCGCCGGGTCTTCCTTCCCGGCTTCCTCACCACCGTCTCCTGCTGAAGCCTTTCTTCTCTCTCACTAGCATTTTGCACGCTAAGTTTGGGGCTGGGTTTGGTGAGGCTTCGTGCTTTGTTCGACGTTGTAGGACACGGTCTGTGTTAGACACGCGGTGCGAACCTCGTCTTTCCTCAGGTCCCAGAATCCATGAGAAGGTCCCCCGCGCCTCCCGCGTTGTCCTCCCGCGCCGGCCGGCTGGGAACTACAGGCTCAGACCCGCCGGATGAAGAAGGGTCGCGCGTGTGAATACGGAGGGCGCGCGTGCACTTCTGCAATGCATATTTCAGTCAAGGTGAACTGTCAGAGCGCTTCCCTTTGGGAAGTTTAGTTTTCTCTGAAGCTGTTCCGAGTCTGGATGCTTGGGGCCCGCCGGGACCAGTGTGGTCCAGCCCCCACGTGGCACACCGACTAGAGGCCCAGCTCCCCCCGTCTGCGAGGCGGGTCAGGCCGCCCCAGGGCACTCGGAGCAGACTGGCGGGCTCTGTGCCTCCAAGCTCGGAGGGATGCTGGGGAGCATCTGGGTAGGGATGATTCTAGAAACCCCGGCATCTGCTGCAAGAACACCTCCCACTCTCTCTTGCCAGGACTTACTGGGGAAATACACACGTTAAGTAAAATGTAAAGAAAGTCCGTCTCGATGCTTTGCCTGGAAGCAAAACCAGAAATCTCCCTTGTATTTTTCATCTCTGCCTTCCCATTTCGGTAGAAATTGTATTTTAACATCTGCCACAATGCATTATTTCACAGGAAAATACAAACCACAGAGCTCTTGGTGCGGACGCAAATGGAATTCACATTTGCAGCATCAAGGTCGTTCCCCGCCTCCCCCCCCCAGTAAATTTCCTACAGGGAGAGGGGAGCAGGCACATCTGATTTCTCAGTGTTTTTTGAGAGTCCGTGGAACAGACTTGAGCACAGCAGAGTACAACGTGCATCCGTCCCGTTGCACGTATCCTGATGTGTTTTCAGACTTTTCTCCTTCATCACCTGCGGCTCCTTGAGGGCAAAGACTGTGTCTCGCTTGTGGTTGTGTCCCCAGCACCCGGCATTGTCTACGGATTTGTTGTGGATCAAGGAAGCAAAAGCTCTGTGTTTGTTGTCTTAAAGGTTTGTTCTGAAAGACCCAGGCAAAGTCATCACAGAAAAGGAAAGAAGCTTTTCCAAAACGCAGTGTTTTCAGATAGTGAAATAAATCCCCAGCAAGCACCTTGTCCGCATGTCCTTGCCAGTGAGAACGAGTGATCTGTGGTCACCCCGGCTTCGGGTCAGTGCGGGGAGCCACCCGGTCCTCCTGTGCCGGACCAGGGAGGGGGGTACGGAGCTCAGGCTCATGACTCGAAGGGGCAGTTCATTGAGCCCATGGTGTTCTAGACACTCTTCTGAGTGTTGTCTCACTTAGGTCATCGCCCATCAATGAAGCAGCAGTTGTGGGCCTCCTTCCGCAAACGCAGACCTTGACCTTGGGTGAAACTAGGTGATTGCTCACAGGTCTGAGCAAAGCCTTCCTGGTCGTGAGTCACAGAAACCAACTAGAGCTCAGTCTTGCAAAGGAATCAAAAATGGAGGGGCAGGGAGGGTCCGGAGACATTCTGCAGAGCCCACAGTCAGACCTGCCACCAGAGCCAGGAGGACCTTGAACTTGGATCAGGAAGGAGCTGGGAGCCTGGCAAACACACCCTCGACGCATCCTTCTGGCCACCGCAGAAGGGCTCCTTTCTCTCCGGTCTTTGTCCTTGTAGAGAAGGACGGTGGCCCCGTACCTCCTGAAACCCTGTGTTCCAGGGCCAGCCGCCGGCTGAAGACCTGACCCTCACTCCCAACTCTAAGCTTTTCACAGGGACGACTGCATCTTCTTAGTAGGGTCTGCGGCCAGGCCACACCTATGGTTGCAAGTTTCTCCATGTGTGGAAACCAAGGATTTCAACCACTTCCATTTTGACTTCAAACCTTCTAATGCATTAAGGTCTTTCCAGGTATCTCTGAACTCAGCAAAAGAGCCTGCAGGCAAAGCATCCCTTGATGGGAAGTGAAACTACCCGCTCCAGCAAAGACGGCCCCGAGCCAGCCAGACCCCACCTGTGACTGACCCCAAGACAGTGATGACCTGACCTTTACGGCCGCCTGCAGGTGCCCAACGACCTTCACCCCCCATTTTCCCTATCAACCTGGAATATTTTCAGCATCTTGAAGACAGTCTTTGAGACGCTAGTCCACTGCCTTCCCAGTGTTGGCCTCACTGGAATAAATTCCTTTCTTGTTCCACTGTCACTTGTCTCTCTGCGAGCGACTGGACCTGGTCCGTTTGGGGCCCCCGGAGCCAGATGCTCTCGCACGCCTGTGCCCCAGCTCCGGAGAGACGGAGTGACGGGTTCTAGACAAGCGATGGAAGGGTCGCGGGTTTGACAAACACTGAACATGCACTCGCCGCGTACCAAGTTGACGCAACTGGTAAGATTTAAATTTCCGTTTGTCCAAATTCATTTCAGACTCGGGGCTTCTTCTATTCCTATAATGCTTTAAAACAAATCTGTTTGATGCTTTCTTTTAGTTCCTTTAGCCTCCCCAGATGGTCATCAAGTTTCTAGAAAATCTGTTGCAGAAAGCTCGCAGGAATGAAAGTCTTTCCTTCATATGCATTTGGCTTCTCGGCTTTCCCATGTCCCCATCTGAGCTCTGAACAATCTAAATGCTTGTTCTTGGCTTAAAATACTGACTTACAAACTCCAGTGCGCATCTGAATCACTTGGAGAGATCACTGCAACAGACGGTTGGGCCCTGCCCCCAGGTCTCTGATTCATTAGGTCTGGAGCCAAGTTCAAGAATGTTTGTTTTTAACAAGTTCCCAAGAGGTTCTAATGCTGCTGGCCAGGGGACCGCACTTGCACAACTGCTGAACTGGAAGAGCCAAAGTCACGAGCGGGTCCCCAAGACACATGAATCACACAAAGCTCTGTGTTTGTTTAGTTGACCCTTGAGCATCTCGGGTTGCCCCGTGTGGGTCCACTTATATGCGGGTTTTTCTGGTAAAGACAGTACAGTGCTGTAAATGTGTTTTTCTTCCTTATGATTTTCTTTTTCTAGCTTACTTTATTATAAACATACAGTATATGATACACACATGTAAACTATGTGTTAATCGACTCATTCTGTTATTGGGGCTTTGGTTAACAGTACGCTATCAGTGGTTGAGTGTTCGGGGGTCCAAAGTTATATGGATCTTGGACTACTCGCTTCCCCCGGTGGGGAGGGCAGGGGCCGGAACTTCTAACCCCTGAGCCATTGAAGGGTCAGCTGTAATACAGAAAGGACTGAATTAGCAAACATGCAGGGAGAATTCAGCCATTGTCACTGTTTTGTTTGAGCAAATCTGGTAGCGAAATTGCTCAGAATTCTCTGAAAAGCTCTGAGTACACTCATAATTTTTCTGCAAAACTTGGAGGTGGAACGTCTTACTGTAGAGAGCTGGAATCAGAAAATGCAACAGCTGTCATGAATTTGTAAAACGAAGACGTCTAAGAGAGAGAAGTTTGTCATTTGACATTCTTTGGTCCTTTGAAGAGGAAACTGTTTTCCTGCAAACACATTTGAGAACGGGAGGCACCCAGGAGCCCTGGGCGGGGTATTACGGTGAGTAAACAGAAATGGCGAATTGCCCGGCCCCCCCGCCCGCCCCGCTCAGGACAGCGTCTGGAAGTGCGTGGTGTGGTGGTGTGAGCGTGGGGGCTGGAGGCAGGAGGCTGGAGGGTAGGGAGCTGCGAGGCACTTGCCTTTCATGGATTCTGCAGCTGTTTCGGAAATCAGAGTATCTATGAGGACAAAGTGGAGCCTTGAGAAGCAGCGAATGGAAACCCAGGCCAAGGAAACGAGAACTTAGAAAGAAGTGAATTCGTTAGAAATTCTGTGTTTTGCGGTAGACTTTGTCCCTACACTGTTTACTTGCTATTCCTGAAGGAGAAGGACTAATTTTTACATTAAAATGTCTTCTGGGGTGTTACACTGCCTCCTGCTCAGAAACCGGGTCTAACATGGGGACTACCTTGAGGATACTTCCCGTCTACCAATCGCCTGGTATTAATTTCTGGTCAAAAGTTACACAGTGTGGGGTGCCTGGGTCGCTCAGTCAGTTGAGCACCTGACTCGTGGCTTCAGCTCAGGTCATGAACGTGGGGTCCTGGGATAGAGCCCCACGTTGGGCTCTGCACTGAATGTGGAGTCTATTGTCCCTCTCCCTTGCTCCCCCTTCTCCCCCCGCCTCTCTCCAATAAATAAGTTGTTTTAAGTAACACAGCACAACCATGTAACTACTTTTGAGTAATGAGATTAATATGTGGTAAAAACTTACTTTTTATAGGCTCAGAAGTGTGACTCATTATGTGATCTACATTTTACATTTCTTAAGGCTCCAGCTTTTTCGATGAATAATGAGAAGAACTGAAGGGGCTAGCTAACCGTTGAACCTTCCTACTCAAGATGCAGCTAAATGAACATTCCCACTGAGTAGGATTTTCAACCTCAAACACTGTCGAAGCTGGAGATAAAGTGTCAACCTCATTGGCTAAAAATTATCTTCTGGGCCTTCAAGTTTAGACCATCTTCATGAAACAACGAACTTCACCGGGTGAGTGAAGTCAGTGAGAATGCCACCTTAAGGACCAGCAGCAGAGCAGTAACTCATTCCAGCGTGACAGAAAGTGTGTTCCCAAGACACCCAGCAGGACACTTCTTCTGACACTGTGTGGAACAGTGTGACTTTGCAATTTCCATTAATTATTTTTAAATGGGCCATTTCTGAGAAGCTGCATTAGCAGTGAACTGTGCGTACTTATAAAACCCGCCCGGGCCTGTTCAAATACAAAACTCCTTCAGTTAAAAACTTGCGTCCACAAAATACAACCACGTTAATTTTGAGTGAAATCCCAATTTGTATTCTACAACATCTCTTCTGAAGTAATTTTAGAAGACTTGCGTATTGTCCATTTAAGTGTATATGTACCAAAATAATTGTATTCAATTACTTCCCAAATCACAAAGACTTATCTGGTGTCCGTCCGAACAGGCCCTGTTCTAAGCGCCCCTCGCGCGACTTACTTCGTCCTGCTGAGAACTCCCCGGAGCACTACACAGGGGCAGAGGAAAGGGAGGGAGCCTGGAAGCGGTCTAGAAACAAACGCCGTCGTTCAATAAAAAATAAAGAGTGCTTTTATTGATTACGTATAATTCCACTCTGTTAACATACATTATAAACTTTAAGGGTCAGAAACCGATGATACTATGTTATTCTTTGCTGGGAATCATGAAGGTTATGACCGCACGGTCGGTGAGAACCGCGTCAGTCCTGGGTCACCCCAGAGCTACTTCCGGATACTCAGGGTCATCGTCCAAGCTATGGATTAGGCCACACGTCTCATTAAGTCAGAATAGGACATTATGTTTTCTTCAACAAACACTTCCTTTTTGTCATATCCTCCTAGATGTCTCCTGTTATAACGTACAAAGTCTGTCTCCCCATGGACTTGCCCCGGATCACCTGCAGGCCGGAAAGTCCGGGGCACGAGACAGCAGCAAAACGCTCCTCTGCCCTCACCATCTTGGATTTTTCATTTTTGCCCGAAACCCCACCTTATGACTAAAACTGAGTGAGCCCCGCAGCGTACTACCTATCAGAAGGGTGTGTCTGTGTACACGTGAGCACAAGGACGGACCACGTCAGAGTCTGAGCACGAGTCTGGCGGACCAGAGAGGAGGGGCTGAGGGGAGAGCGCGCTGTAGCGTTGGGCTGCGGAGCCTGTCGGGCGTCACTCCAGCTTCTCCTCTCCTTCCTCCACGTCTTTCAGGCTGAGCACTTCCAAGGAGCCTCTGCCCTTCGTCTCCTTTTTTATCAGCTCGTCGATTTCCCTGAAGCAGCCCGGGTCAACCAGACACACCTGAAACACGAACAGAGCTGCTCACCTCGGGGAGACAGAGCGACACAGCACCGCCGTCCCGGGGACAAATGCGCACTTTCCGAGTGTGCCTACTGCTCGGCCTCTACAGCACAAGAGCCAAGACCACACAGCGGCACCGGACCGGGTTCGAGTCCAGCCTGTCTCTCCCCCCCACCCCGGGTTTTATTTAAATTCTCGTCAGCACAGTGCACTGCTGGTTTCAGAATTCGGGGATTCACGGCTTACACAGTAACATCTCGCGCTCGTCGTAACAAGTGCCCTCGGTACCCACCCCCATCCAGCCCCTCCCCATCATCCCTGTCTTCTATCCTCACCAAGAGTCCCTTATGGTTTGCTTCCCTCCGCTGTTGTCTCTCTCCCCCCCCTCATGTTCATGTTTTGTTTCCTGAATTCCACATGTGCGTGAAATCATGGATCTGACTTTCTCGGACTTATTTGGCTCAGCGTGACGGTCTCTAGCTCCGGCCACGCTGCTGCAGATGGCCCATCTCGTCTCACTGATGGCTGTACCACGGTCTGCTGCACATGGACGCCGCAACCTCTTTCTCCCTTCAGCAGCTGATGCACTCGGGCTCTCTGCGTAGTGTGGCTGTGGCTGCTGCTGCTGTAAACATTGGGGTGCATGTACCTCTTCGTTCAGTGTTTCTGTATCCTCTGGGTAAACACCTAGTACGCCAGTAGCTGGATGTAGGTAGCCAGAGCAGCCTCTGTCTCTAAGTGTGCGTGTGAGCCCCGGGCACAGGCGTCCGCTCCCTGCCTGAGGACGTCTCTGGATTCCCTGGCTATAAAGTGAATGGGACTAGAATACTATGGTTCTTTTGCACTGAAATTTAGCATGAACCTTTAAAGTTCTGCGAAAGCACCGCTTTTTATGGACATCTGAAGGAGAAAAAGAAGCTCGAAGGCCCATTTAGAAATCACATGTGAAGTTCTGAAAAGATCTGAGAACTTCAAAACGTCAGCCGTGCTGTTCCACGTTGCGGGGACGCGCAACGATCCGTCTAGAGCTCATTTACACGGAACTCTTGCAGAATCTCAAGGCATGAATTTGCAGAAAACAGACCCTATACTGTGTCTGACAGCGTGGCGTGAGGACCTAAGACACAAGGTTTCTGTTATTTCTACAAAATGTCCTGTGGTAAGGAGTGCCTGGGTGGCTCAGGCGGTTGAGCATCTGACCCTTGGTTTTGTCTCCGATCGTGAGCTCAGGGCTGTGGGACTGAGCGTGGGGTCTGGCTCTGAACTGAAAAGGGAGGCTGCTTGAGATTCTCCCTCTCCCTATGCCCCCCCAAACCCTCTCACATAAATGCATCTTCAAAAAGAAAAAAAAAATTTCTGTGGTAAATAAGACTGTCCAACTTTTAGTCTTATTTCCAATTTTCTCTAACAGAACACTCCCTGTAAAACAGTCTCTCCTCCAAAATGAGCGCGGACTTAACAACAACAACAAAATCCCAAGTGTGCTTAACTACAACTTAGTTTTACTTAGACCTCGACATTCTTACTTTATTCTGTGTCAGAGGTCTTGGCAATGTCTTATTGTTCACACCCTCTAAGTGTCTGTTACGCACTTAGGACCACAGAACGGACGACTTTGGTAAGATGGAAGCAAGGGAACAAGAGTGTGTTCATCTTACAATCTCTAACTGCTGGCCGTAGTCCTCGCTCTCTACGACCTTGATCAGGGGCTTGAGCTTTTCTTTCAGCTTCTTCCCTTCGTTCACTGGGAGAAGGAACCGGAGCCTCATGTGGGCGCGTTCGATCTGCATTTTCTCCTTTAACTGCTTTATCACCTCCAAAGCCTAGGGAGACAAAATGGACAACGAGGGCCATTTTGCTGCTGCTTCTGCTGCATTTCTTTGTAAGGGATTCAGAACCAAGCAGGTTCTATCTGGCTGAATCGGGCGACAGTCCTCAGGACACAGAGAACAGGAGCAACTGTAGGAAAAAAGTGATAAATTGGGACTTAACGAAGACAAACCTTTGGGTTTCATAAAACGGTCAAGAAAGTGGAAAGACAACCCAGTGAAGAGAAGACACACGCAGGTCGCACGTCTGATGAGGCACCAGCATCCAGAACACGTACAGGATGCTTACGACTGGATGATGTAGACACAGATCATTAAGAAAGAGTCAAAGGACACAGACCGTGTTTTCTCCACTGAGGACTAGGGTCAATACGCACATGAGAGTATGCTGAAATCGCAGGTATCAGGGAGATGCAAACCAAACCCAGAAGATACACCCAGGACGGCTCTAGTAGAAAAGGTGGATTAATTACAAACATCATCAAAGACGTGGAGAAACTGGAACCCCTAAGCACGGGCTGTGGGAATGTAAAATGTCTCAGCTCTTTCAGAAAATGGCTCGGCAGTTCCTCAAAGTTAAATGTAGCCACCGTATGGCCCGGTAATTGCACTTCTGGGTACAGAGAAATGCAAACATGTACACACAAAAACGTACACACAGGATTTCGTAGCAGCGTTATTCAGAATAGCTAAAAAGTAGAAACCACCCAAATATCCACCAACAAAATACGGTATTTCCACACAACGGTTACTACTGAGTCCTAAAAAGGAACGAGCACTGATGTACGGTAACAGGTATGAACCTTCAGAGGCCGCTTGATTCCATTCCTACGAAATGTCTGGAACAGAAAGGTCCGTAGAGACAAAAATTTGCCAAACACTTGTGAGAGGCAGGAAACAAGGAGTGACTGCTAATGGCGACAGGGTTTCTTCTGGGCGGTGACAGAAATGTTCTCAAACTAGGTGACGGGGAAGGATGCACAAACTTCGTGAACATGCCACTGAATTACACCCTATAAAAAGATGACTTTTTTGTGTGGCACATGAAATATGTGTAAATAAAAAAATACAAAATACAGAGCTGAAATGACTCTTTAGAAATCCAAGTTCCGGGGTGCCTGGGCGGCTCAGTCAGTGAAGAATCTGACTCTTGGCTTTGGCTCTGGTCATGGTTTCACATTTGTGGGATCCAGCCCTGTGGTGGGCTCCTCGCTCAGTGTGGAGTCTGCTAGAGACCCTCCCCCTCTTCCTCTGTCCCTCCCCCAGCTCGTGCGCATACTCTTTCCTATAAATAAATACATCTTTAAAAAAACCCAAGTTTTATCTCTAAAAGACTGATCTGGAAAGAAAGAGGAGAGCCGTAGTACGTTTGTGCTTTGTTAAAACAGAATTCCACTCCTCCTCCCTATAACCCCTCACTTCCTTCCCTTCCCCAAAACCTCTGCCCCACCGCTTCTAAGTAGTGTAGTGTTACAGACTGACCATTTCAATGTTTTCTTGGGAGGAAACGGACTTTTATTTGGATTCTTTGACCCTGAAAACCACTCACCTGCTGTTTTGTACTCTTATTGGCTTTGACCGAGTAGTGGATGTCCTTCATGGCTCTCTCAATCAGGATGGCCGTGTACGGTCTCTTCGTCTCAGGGTTCACACACTTGTCGGCGACAATGGTTGCGATGTCCCTGAACATCTGCTCCAGCTGCATCTGCCGCTCTTTATCTGACACCTGGACCTCCCCTTTACTCAAAATCTAGAAAACCCAACAGATTTAAAAGAACAAAGTTTTCACTGTACATTACTTGGGAACTAAGCACAGGAATTAACGACTTGGGGAGGAACCGAGCCCCAGCCTCCTCAGCTACCCGTACACCAGTCGGGGTTTGAGCTCGCCCACAGGAGACCCTGGATTAACCTGTGCCGCCAGATCTCATATTTAGGTGGGGCCAAGGGAAAGGGCAACACTGCACAAGTCGTCAATGGCGAAAACCTCGAAAAGAAATTATATCTTCAGGTATGTTAGGCCAGAAATACATAAACGCACAAAGTGCAGCAGATCAGTAGAAAACTTAACTTCGGGGCGTGGCAACGTTGCGCACGTCCTGGATTATTACAAATGGCGCCACCGTGTAAAACCCCAAATGATGCGATGAAGAAGCGCAGAGAAGCTCAACAGGCAGTTCCCGAGGAGACAAACGAACGAGGCTCACGTCACCGGTCACCGAGGCAGCGCCAAGCAGGGCCACCATCAGTCGCCGCCGCGCCCGTCGGAGCCACTGGAGTAAGAACCCGAACACCAAGAAACGCAGCGCTGCGGCGCCGTGCACGAGGGGAGCCCTTCGCAGCCCGGCGGGCACGAAAACTGGCGCAGCCACGGGGAGGACGGGACGAGGCTCCTCACAAGGTTAGAAGCGGAAACACCGTGAGACCCGAGACCCGCACACCGCGGCGGCAACACAGCAAGCAAACTGTCCTCGAGGACCGGCGCGCGCAGCTGCCGCCTTGCAGACCGGAGCCGCGCGCCCCGACGGGTACGGCAGGGCGGCCCGAACGTCAGGGCGCAGACGCGTGGACACGCGCACGCGGGACGGGGCTCAGCCGTGGGAAGACCGAGTCCTGCCACCTGCAGTGACAAGGACAGGCCCGGACGGACGATGCTCAGGAAGTGGGGGAAGGACGAGCACCGCGTGGCCTCACTGCGCGCGGAACGGACAGCGCCAGGGACGGACGACAGCCACAGCGGGCTCCCACCAGTGAGTCGGCGGGGGACTAGGGACCGCACGACACGGGGACAGCGGCTAAAGGTCTGACATCCGGGTACAAGAGACGTCCCAGAGCCGACAGGGACACCGCGCACGGGCCCAGCAGGACCGCAGCGGCACTGCCGGTGGACGGGCGGGGACCGCGCCGACCACGCTGAGCACCGGACACGAACGCCACCGCACAGAGCTTGCGGGGGCACCTGGGGGCTCGGGCCACTGCGGTCCGACCCCTCCTCATCTCGGGTCACGCCCTCAGGCGGAGACGGGGCCGCGCTGGGCTCTGCTCCCGGCGCAGACCCGCTGAGGCAGCCCCAGCCCCCGCCACGCCCCGGTCAAAGCAAAGTCCGGGGACCCGGCCGAAGCCCCGCCGGGTACGGCCCGCGCGGCGAGGACGTCGCGGCGGCCGCGGCTCACCTGCTTGCAGACCTCGGTCTGGTCGTCCGTCCCGAACGCGCTCAGCAGGTCCTCCTTCCTGGCCACCTGCCCCTTGGACACGTTCACGAACACGGAGTGCGTCTGCAGCACCTCGTCCAGGTCCTTCTCGCTGCCGACGGCGGGACACGCGCTGCGTGAACGTCCGGACGCCGCGACCCAGCCGGCCGCCGCCCGCGCGCGCTCCGAACCCCGAACCGCGGCCGCCGCCCCGCTCCTGCCCGGGCGCAGGTCCCGGTGCCCGACGGCGGCGGTGGGGACCCTGCGCCCGCGGACCCCGGCCGACCCCGGCGACACCAGGGGCGACACCAGCGGCTCCACGAGCCCTTCGGAACCGGCCCCCCCCCCCGCCCGCCCCGCCCGCCCCGCCCGCCCCGCCCGGCCGGCCGCGGACACTCACACGCCGCTGCGCCAGCTGACCACTTTGTTGCGGTAGCACGCGATCTCGAAGCGCTTCCCCGCGCGCTTCATGCGCACCACCGCCACGTTGGTCAGGCGGATCTGGTTGGTGGGCGTGAAGATGGACATGGCCGCCGCGCGCAGACCCGGCCGGGCCGCCGAGGCTCACCCGCGCCGCCGGCCTGAGGACCACCCGCGCTCGCTGTGGAGACCCGGGCCTCGCGGATCCGCCACCGTCCCACACCCGGCTGACCTACTGCGCAGGCGTCGGGTGTGCCGGAAGTCGGGGGAAAAGGGAGCAACAACGCATGCGCGCTGCGGCTTTTACGACGTCGTTCCGCAGCCGACAAGCGAGGCTCTCTTCCTTCACGTAATACACTTCCGCCAATGAGCTACGCCGCCCTGATTGGGAAGTGCACGGGCTGTTTCCGCAACCGGGCGGAAACGTAGCGTCCGCCCCTCTTGGTTCCGCAGAGCTCGGGGCCACCCTACCTTAACTCTTTTTTGCGGGAAAACTAAGATGAAGTTGAGAAAAAAGGATGACGAACCCCCGCGAGCCCATCGCCCCGCTTCAACGATGATCAACGCTCTGCCGGCCTTGTGTCCTTCTCCCCCTTTTTTCGTTGGGGTAAATTACAGCCAGTTGCGTTAGCTTTAAGTGCGTCCGTGTCTACTCCTTCCAGGCGCGCCCGGCAAGATCAGCGAATCGCCGGTCCACAACCACAGTCCCCGAAACGAGCCCTTTCTGTGGTCGCTGCGTTCCCACCGAGGACCGGCCGCGGCCGCGCACGCCGTCGGACGGACGCTGCTCTCTCCGGGATCGTGTCTCTCGCAGGAGTCTCTCCCCGGCGCCACGCCTCCCTGGCCCGCCCCCTCTGGGCACGCCTCTTGCGCCTCCGCACCAATTCGGGAGCGTCACCCGGAGCCGTGGGCGGTGCTTCCCTCGGGGCCCGCCCCTTCTCGTCGGAGCCAATCCCGACGCACCGGCGACCGGCATGGCGGCCCCCAGCGCTGAGGCGTCGGAGCGCGCTGGCCGCGCTTCAGGGTAGTTCGGCGGCCTCCGTGTGCGCGCGCCGGCGCCGGGCTCTCCCGGTCTGCGGTCCGGGGGTCTGTGCGCCGCGGGCCGGTCTCTGAGGAGCATGGGTAAGGGCCCTCCGGCGGGCGGCACAGGTGCGGCGGGAGGAGGGAGGAAGCCGCGTCCCCGGAGTGTTTCCCCGCGGAGCGCGGTGCTGCGGCCCGTGCTTCGGCGCTTGCTGCCGCCGGCGGGGACCGCTGACCCCGGGGGGGGTGCGGACTGGGCTTGCCCCCGCGGGGCTCGGGATAGGCCTGGAGGGGACCAAGCGTCCGACCTGAGTCCCGCGCGGGCGAAGCGCCGGCTCTCCTCCCCGCGTGCGCTGGGCCCTCGGTGCTTCCCTCGCGGGGCGCCGACCCCGACCCCGCCGCCCGCCTTCCGGGCTCGTCCTCTGACCCGCGTGCGGGTCCCACCGGGAGGCTCGGCCTGTTTCCGCGCTGCGGGAGGGGCGGTGCGAGGGCGGCGGGCGGTGGACCCCGTGCGGGCGGCGGGGTGTCCGAGGCGGGAAGCTCCTTGGAAGGAGCGCCGCGGGCTCCGAGCGTCGTGTCCCGCGTGCGCGCCGTCCGCGCGGTGTCCTGCCGCCCTCCGGTGCGCGCGGTCCGCGCTGTGTCCTGCCGCTCCCCGGTGCGCGCCGTCCGCGCGGTGTCCTGCCGCCCCCCGGTGCGCGCGGTCCGCGCGTGTCCTGCCGCCCCCGGTGCGCGCGGTCCGCGCGGCGCCCTGCCGCCCTCCGGTGCGCGCGGTCCGTGCGGTGTCCTGCCGCTCCGGGTGCGGGCCGCGCCGCTTCTGTTGGCGTCCGACCCGGTCCGTGAAGGCGAAGGTCAGGTTCCGTTTGTGTCTTTGCGGCTGGGGTGAACCGCGTTGTGCGCTCCCAGTCAGGTCACTCGTGCGTGTCGCTCCGATGCAGATCCCGCGGGTGCCTGGGACTCCGCGTCGCCCTGGGTCTCGCTGTGGACAAACAGGTTTTACGTGTACGTGGGCTTGGCCTGTGGCATCAGCCTGTGGATTTGCTTCCAGATCGTCATCAGGAGGCGGGTAAGCGGTTCCTTCTTACGGGGAGCACGGAGGGGCCCGATTCGCGCAGGGCATCAGGGCGGGTTCTCTCGGGGTTCGGAAGAGCTGAGAGGAGCCTGCACTTTCCGTGTGGTGTCTAGACTTTTTTTTATGCCTAAAGAATTTATTCTCGTTTTTAGAGTCCAAGTTACTACGGACTAAGTTAAATACGTATGTTTTGAGGGGCTGTGGGTGTCTCGCTCTCGAGTTACAGGAAGACTCCGTAGTGGAAAAGTAAACTTGTAAAAAAAGAATCTCCTCCGTGTCTCCAAAGGGCAGGTATCTCCTCCTTCCTCACCCCTAACTCAGGATCAGTGCGTAGTTCCTGCTGTCCCTTCGCTGAAGCCCGTCTCGCGGGGGTGTATGCGCGGTTTTTCCTGGAGGGAGTGGGGTCTTTATAGTCTCAACAAGCCTGGGTCCGGCCTTTCAGGGACCCAGCTGTATAACCACGGGTCTTTATTGAGGAGGACACCAGAGGGATCAGGAGAAGAGTAAAGTCCGTAGGTGTCTGCTAGTTTTCATCCCTGTTGAAGTTGGGAGAGGATTCGGACCTGATGGACTTTGTGTACTTGTTTGTCTTCAAGGACAAGAGCTCCCAGGAGAAATCTGTTCCAAAAGCAAGCCGGGATTTGGGGACAGAAGGTTCTATCTCTCTTCAAAGGAAGGAGGTCTCCGTGTCCGGAGTGAAGATTTTCTATGGTTCCCAGACTGGAACCGCAAAGGTGAGAACCTCATGCGGTGCTTTTCCTTGGGTTTCCTGATCTTGTACAAGATGCCTTGAAAGTGTCCACTAACAGCGAACGGAATTGGTCTTCTAATTTTTTTTCATCTTCTTTTTTCCCTTTTCCAGCTTACATTTTTCCTTTCTGGGCTGCCAGGTGGGTTTTTATTCCTTGGGCCCAGTTCCAGCGGGTTGGTGTTGTCAGGTGGTCACCGTCGTGAAGGGTCTCTGTTCTGAAGGTTACCTCTGCCTCTGCAGAACGGAGGTCTAAGCCTGTTACTGATGGTGCGCGTAGAAGTAGGGGACAGTGAAAAGACCATGTCCGCATGGTGTCCCGGGTGCGGCCTGACTTTCACAACTTCACACGTCCACTTAGTAAAGTGTATTTTGTTTAATAGTGTTAAGTGGCTGACCATAGATACTGAATAGTGTTTAAAGTAGATACGTGCTGCAGACGCATACGCTGCCGGCTTCCTCGTTATGGAGGCCACAACTGGTCAGAGGATTCTAAGGTGGACGTGAAAATGAAGTTTAGGAAAAAAGTCAGTGTCCAGATATTTTTGTCGGACTGAAGAGGGGTGCACTGCCCTCCTGTGGACATTTGCAGAGTAATATTTCTTGGTTTTGCGGAAGTGCAGCGAAGGGTCTATATTCCACTTCTTTTTTTTTTTTTTTTTTTTAAAGATTTTATTTATTTATTTGACAGAGAGAGATCACAAGTAGGCAGAGAGGCAGGCAGAGAGAGAGAGAGAGAGAGAGAGAGAGAGAGAGAGAAGCAGGCTCCCCGCTGAGCAGAGAGCCCGATGTGGGACTCGATCCCAGGACCCTGAGATCATGACCTGAGCCGAAGGCAGCGGCTTAACCCACTGAGCCACCCAGGCGCCCCTATATTCCACTTCTTAGTTGAGGGTCCCGTAATGCGAAGTTCAGCTGTAAGCAACAGAGGTGGGAAACCGGCAGAAAGGTGAAAAAGGCATCTGAGCAGCTGAAATGAAGTCCTTTTATGTTATTTATAGAAGATCTCACTCATAGCCTCTCTCGTGTGTGCTTTTAATGTTTTCTAGAAGATCACATCTGCACTCGCAGGTTGTCCCAAGTCCAGGCGTGAGAAAGGTTCATAATGAAAAGTGCTCTCTAGTGAATCTCCTTTGAGCTGTTCTGTATTTTTGGTTCCTCTGATGGCTGTTTTTTTAACCTGTGTGTGCTGTGTTTCTAGATTATCGATGTTAAAGTTACCGATTCCTGATAGTAATTAACACAGACATTCCTCAGATCTCATTGGCTTTATCGTGGGCCACCTCTTTGCTGATACGGGTTAGATGACCCTCCTTGAAGCTGAGCCATTGGAGTTTCTTTACTCTGCTTTCACACTGAATGGGTTCACGTCTGGGTAGGGGAGATCAGCTTTTCCTTACAACTTTGAAGGTGTCATTTCACTATCAGAGCTGGTCTCCTCATTCCTTTGTCGATGACTTAACTTCTTTTGTTTCTGGAAGCTTTTAGAATCAATGCTTTGTCCTTGAGGTTTCAAACTTTTTTTAAGGTTTTACTTGTTTTTTTGAGAGAGAGCGAGCGCGCGCACAAGCAGAGGGAAAGGAGAAGCAGGCTCCCCGCTGAGCAAGGAGCCCAGTGTGAGGCTCAATCCCAGGACCCCAGGATCATGACCCAAGCCCCAAGGCAGACGCTTAGCCGACGGAGTGACCCAAGTACCCCTATGTTTGGAACTTTTTTGAGGCGGTGTCTAAATTGGCTCTTTTTTTTAGCTGTTGTGCTGGACACTTGGGCTCTTTTGAGGATTTGTGAGCATTTCTGTTAAGATTTCTTGGGAAAAATTTTTCCCCCTCCATTTTATTTAATTTTTTTTCTTTCTGGGACTCTTGTTGGTTGAATGTTAGAGCTTTTGGATGGCTTCTTTGTCTTAAATTTTCCTCTTTTGTAACTTTTTCTTTCTTCTCTGGGTTGTGAGATTTCAATTCCAGACCTTCTTTTTTGAATGTTTAATTTTGGCTATTATGTTTTTACTTGCAAAAACACCACTTTTTTTCAGTTTTCATATTATCTTATTAGTAATTTGAGAAAATGTCTCTGTAGGGGCACCTGAGTGACTCAGTTGGTTAAGGATCTGTCTTTGGCTCAGGTAGTGATTCCAGGGTCCTGGGATCGAGCCCAGCATTGGGCTCCCTGTTCAGCGGGGAGTCTGCTTCTCCCTCTGCCTCGTGGCTCCCCCTGCTTGTGCTCGCTTTTTCTCTCTCTCTCAAATAAATAAAGTCTTAAAAAAGAGTGTATCTCAATGAATTTGCTTTTTCTGTTTCCCGATTTGTCTGCTTTCTCACTTTTTCTGTTGCTGCTATTTCTCCTTCCTGCTGCTTGTTCTTAAGCTCTTCTTAGTGATCCGCGGCTTTCTGTTAGTATAGAAGAGAGTCCGATGGTGTAGCTGTTGTGGATTTTCTCTGGTACTGTGTGCACGGATTTGTGTTCTCTAATTACAGATTTCCTGTGCATCGTGGGTCGGGGCAAGCCACGTTTCCTATTGGCCCCACATCTCCCTCCTACTACCACGTCAGTTTTTTTTGTTTTTGTTTCTTAAGAATAAAGCTCCTTGAAAGCGTCTGCACCCCTAACTCCACCTCTCTAATTTTCCTGTGCCTGTTGGCCTTGGGCTGCTCTTGTGAGGCTTGCACATCCTGATGTGTTCCCAGTGACTTCCGTGTTGCTCAGTAATTCTCACTCTTCTTCTGCCTTGACGCTGTTCTCTCCTCCTCAGCCAAGGCTAGTCTTTCTCACCATTTGCAGACTTCTCCTCATCTTCTTCTTCTTTTTTTTTTTAAAGATTTTTTTTTTTCAATTTTTTAAAATTTATTTGACAGATCACAAGTAGGCAGAGGCAGGCAGAGAGAGACAGGAGGAGGAGGCAGGCTCCTTGCTGAGCAGAGAGCCCGATGTGGGGCTTGATCCCAGGACCCTGAGATCATGACCTGAGCCGAAGGCAGAGGCTTTAACCACTGAGCCACCCAGGCGCCCCCTTCTCCTCATCTTCTTGACCTTGAAAGACAGGAGTGTCCCAAGGCACGATCCCTGAGACCCTGTCTTTATTTGCACTCACTCTCAGGGATCTTGTCATCTAGAGCTTCACATTCTTATCCATTAGATGTAATTTGGCAAACTTTTTCTATAAAGGGCAAGGTATTTTATTTTATATGCTATGTTTTTAGGTTTGTAGTTTTTGTGGGCCATATGCCTCGTTGCGTCTACTCAGCTCTGCGCTGTAGTGCGGAGGCGGCCACAGACCGCGGGTAAATTGAACAGCACGACTGGGTCCCAGGAGCTTTTACCCACGGACACAAATGGAGGACTGGATCTGACCTGCACGTCTTCATTTGTGTCCGTTTCTAATCTGAACTGTTCCCCTCAGCTCGTCTCTCCTGTCCAGTGGGCTGTCGTAGGTCTCCATGGGACGTCCAGTAGGCATCTCGACATTAGTACGCTTCAACTGAACTCCCCCCCCTTTTAAAAAAAATTTATTTGTCAGAAAGAGGGAGAGAGGGAGCACAAGCCGGGGGAGCAGCAGGCAGAGGGAGAAGCAGGCTCCCTGCTGAGCAAGGACCCTGACTCGGGGCTCCATCCCGGGGTCCTGGGATCGTGACTTGAGCCGAAGGCACAGGCTTAACCGGTTGAGCCGCCCAGGCATCCCAGTGACTCCCATTTTTTTTTTTTTCCACGTAGAACCCTTACCATTTCAGTAAACGGCAACTTCATCTTTCCAGTTGTTTCCAGTTGACTAGTTAAAACAACAACGAGTCTTTGAATTCTCTTCTTTTTCCTGCTACCCGCATGCCCTTTGTAGCAAATGCTGTTTGTTCTACTTTCAGAATGGATCCAGCTGCTGACCGCGTCTCAGCACTCTGGCTCACGGCACCCTCTGCCTTTGTCTGGGTCACTGTGGTCCCCTCCCTGCTGGCTGGTCCCCTTCATTCAGTGCTGCTCAGCCCCTCCCCTGGCCTCAGTGTCCTCTCAGCTCGGCAGCTCGGGGACTTCGAAAACTTACGTGAAATCACGTTCCCTTCAGCTTAAAACCCAGCACTCCTCGTTCACTTAGAGTGAATCCGAGCCCTCCCAGTGGCCGCAGGCCCTCGCCTCCGATTCTCCACCGTCTCTTTTACCTCTTGTCCTTGGTCCTCACGTCCCCAGTCCTGTTGACCTCCTTGCCAAGCCTGCTCCCTCCTGTGGGCCTGTTCACGTACCCGTTGCTCTGCATGGGGCAGCCTCGTGGCTTGTCTCCCACATGCTTCAGGCTCGGCTCAAGTCTGTCGCACCACATACGTGTCGTTTCTCCACACTGGCCGTCCAGTTGTGACACGAACAATGCAGAGTTTTCGTCAGACTCCACGGGTGTAAGGACGCAGTCTGCATGGCTGTCTCCGCTTCAGGTGCCAGTCCCAAGTCCCAGGGGCCACCTGTGCTTGTGACTGGACCAGCTATGAAGTCGACCCCGCAGTCCTCTCCTTAGGTTTGATCGTTTCCTAGAAGGATTCACAGAATCAGGAAATCTCTTGACTAAGTATGCTTCCCAGTTTTAGGAAGGATACAAGGCAGACGCAGACAGTGGTAGACTCGCATAGGGCAAGGTTTGGCGGGGAGGGTGGCTTGGAGCTTCCATGCGCACTCTGTGCCCACCATGGCTTCAGCACAGCAGCACCCACAGACTCACTGAGTCCTGTCATGTGGGGGTTTTACTGGACATTTCAAATCCTAGGCCATGGACGATTGAACTCACTGGGAGCAACGGTGGTGAAAGTTCTAAGCCTTTAATCACATAGTTGGTTTTGTGGTGACCGGCCCCCAGCCTGGAGCTACCTGGGGCCTGCCTCCCCGTGAGTTCTCTCATTAGCTTACCAGAGCCAGGAAGTGCCAAGTGTTTTAGGAGCTTTGTGCCAGGAACTAGGGAGAAAGACTGAATATTTATTTATTTTTGATCTCATGCGCCCGTCCTGACCCTCCCTGTGTAAAATAACAATTGTCCCCATATCTGTCCTTCCCTGTCTTCTGCCCTCTTACCCTGACTTACTTTCTTCCATAGCACTGGTCATCACCTGACCAACTGTGTCCTTTCTCATTTCCATGTCTGCTCGTTTCTGTCCGCTAGAACGTGAGCTCCCTGCTGTAGGGACTGTGCACGTATTGTCACTCTTGGGTGATACCGCACAGGACGGTCTGCATGGTAGATGCCACTAAAGTAACAGATGCTCGGTGGGCCTCGCTTTCGTCCTGGGAGGTGGGGAGCCGACGGTCAGCCAGCGGGTGTTTTGTCGGGGGGTGAAGGGCGGATGCTGCCTGGGCTTGGAGTGCATTTGTCCTGTCTACAGACTGCTGCTCGGTTCCTCTCTGCCCCGGGCTTCCTTCCTGGCTCCACCGTCGTGGCTGTTTCTGAGCCCAGAGTCTGTCCGGGGTTCTGTCAGGCATAGGGACTCTCCCCTCGGGCTTTCTGCTCCCTGTCAGCCTGCTTCTGTTTGCTTTCTGTCTTCCAGAAGTGTGTCACGTTTCTCCTACGTCACATTCTCTTCCCTCCAGGATTTCTTATCACCTGATGTCTATTCTATGGCGCAAGGCGCCGGATCGCCAAAAGCCCGTTTAGATTTTGTGCTGGACGTGTCCATACAGAGTGAGAACCGCACAGCCGAACGGCTGACTTGTGGAAGTGGAAGAAGTGGGAGTAGTGTTTGTGTTGATGATGCTAAACGTTTGTCAGTGGAAAGGCTCCTCACGATAAACGCCTGTTCCTTTGGCAGCCGGCGTAAGTGAAGACTGTGCTTTGCTTGTTTAGCTTCTTGAGGACTTTATGTGATCTTTCTCTTTTTTGTTCTCTACTAGGGATTTGCAGCAAGTCTTGCTGAAGCGGTTACCTCCCTAGATCTGCCTGTGGCAGTCATCGATCTGAAAGACTATGACCCAGATGATCATCTAGTAGAGGAGGTTGGTGATTGGGTCATGTTTTCCTTCAGTCCAGACTCTCAAGTGGGATTGACCTGCATTCCGGGATAAGTAGAATCTTCAGAATAAATTTAATTTTCATGCTGAGGAATTTGAGTTGGTTGAGTTTGCAGTGCCAGAGGTGCTGAGTGTGTGGTGTGGGACCCGGCCCCTGCGTGAGGTCTTCACTGTGGCGGGAGTGAGGGTGGGAAAGGGTGGTGGTTTGACGTTCCCTCCTCCCTCCTGCTACCGACCTCGTAGTGGACCGAAGGTGATGGGTGGCATGTGCTGGGCCGGTGAACCACGTGTGAGCTAAGAGGTCTGAGCCGCTTGGGTAGCAGGAGGAGTATGGATTGTGAAGTCAGAGGAATCTATTACCTGTGTGACGTCCCTGCGTTACTTAACATCTGCGTGGGTGTAATTTCTGCACCTGAGAAATCCCCTTCCTTTTAGCTGTGCTCAGGGGAGTTTCCTTACAGTAGGGGTGCTCGGTGTGGTCCTTGAATGGGCAGTATCAGCATCTCCTGGGAACTTGCTAGAAATGCAGCCCAGCCCTGGATGTGGGACGGTAATTTGACAGGTGCTCCAGATGATTCTGAAGCTCGTAGAGCAGGGGTCGATGAACTTCTCTTAGAACGGACCAGATGGCAAACATCATCTTTTGTGCAGCCGTGGGCTATACGTAATGGATGAGTGTGGCTGTGTCCTGATAACGCTGTATGAAACAGAACAGAACAAGCCGTGGGCCGGACTGGGCCGGTGGCACATCGTTTGCCAGCTGTGGCCATTTCTTTCTCCCGTAAGAGAATAGTGGAGTGCAAATGAGCGCGCTTGAATCTGCTCAGAATTACTTGTGAAAAATTATTAGCAGCCTTTCAGACTTTATTATTAATAATGGATTGCTTATAACCTACCTCATGACTTAGAATTTCTAAGGTGCATTCAAAGAGATGGAAACCGTGGCCAGCAGGACGGAGGCGTATTTTGTTTCCCCACGAAGATGACGTTACCGAGTGAATAAGTTACTTGACATTTAAAAAGTCTTGTTGCTTTAATTTTTTAGGTAATTTTAAAGATCTCTTCCTGTGTTTTTTCCTGATTTGGATTTTGTTCCTGTATGACAACTGGAGACCATAGGAACTACTGCTTGGGAATTGGAATGGAGTATATCGTTAGGGGCCCTGGGGAATATATTGGCAGGAGCAGGAGACTGGGTTTTCTCCCCATGCGTGGTGTCCTTGCTTTGTTTTCTTTCACTTTTGAAAATGAGTAATGCTTTGAAAGCACCTTTGTCCTTAGGGATTAGTATTCATGTGGATGTCAGCATTTTTATTTTATTTTATTTATTTTTAAAAGATTTTATTTGTTTATTTGACAGAGAGACACAGCGACAGAGGGAACACAAGCAGGGGGAGTGGGAGAGGGAGAAGCAGGTTCCCCGCTGAGCAGGGAGCCTAACATGGGGCTCGATCCCGGGATCCTGGGCTCATGACCTGAGCCGAAGGCGGACACGTAACGACTGAGCCACCCAGGCGCCCATGGTTGTCAGCTTTTCAAAAAGGGATTTTCTTACTGATAAGTTGTATGTTAAATATTCATCTGAAATAATTACTTTCTTGTTAGGTCACTAGTAAAAACGTTTGTGCCTTCATGGTTGCTACGTACACCGACGGTCGACCCACTGAAAGCGCAGTGTGGTTCTGTAAGTGGTTGGAGGAAGCGGCCAGTGACTTTCGATTTGGCAAAACTTACCTGAAGGGTATGAGGTACGCTGTGTTTGGCCTGGGAAATTCTGCCTATGCGCGCCACTTCAACAAGGTAGGTATGTGTGGAAATAGGGGGGTAAATTCTCTAGTGTAATTAAAACAAAATTCACACGCACACACATTCACATGTGCATGTGACGTCGTCCCCAAACTTTGGTGTTTAATAATAAACTTCTTGGGTTACTCTTTTTGGGGGGAATTGCTACATATATGCATCCACGCATGGGGTGTAGTAGGTTCCCAGGTAAATTTTTATTGAATAAAATGCTTATACCTCCTGTTGTCTGATGTCATCGTGGCCTGGGTTCATGGCCATCGTGTTCAGTGTGCTGTCCCCAGGCAGGACCTTGGGGATGAGGATCACTGATTCTCTGGACTTTCTTAGCCGCCTGTTCTGTTGTTGAACAACCTTTATGGCTCAAGCTAACCCTAAATACAGTTGAGCTCGTTGTCTTTTAATCATTGATTTTTCTTTCTTTCTTTCTTTCTTTTTTTTTTTTATTAACATATAATGTATTATTAACCCCAGGGGTACAGGTCTGTGAATCGCCAGGTTTACACACTTCACAGCACTCACCATAGCACATACCCTCCCCAATGTCCATAACCCCGCCACCCTCTCCCTCCCCCCTCCCCCCAGCAACCCTCAGTTTGTTTTGTGAGATTAAGAGTCTCTTATGGTTTGTCTCCCTCCCGATCCCATCTTGTTTCATTTATTCTTTTCCTACCCCCTTAACCCCCCACATTGCATCTCCACTTCCTCATATCAAGGAGATCATATGATAGCTGTCTTTCTCTGATTGACTTACTACGCTTTGGTCATTAATTTTTAAAGGGAAGTATAAGAAAGACATTTATTGTCTTTTAAGTAATAAAACATTGTTTTGTTTTCCTAGATCTTTTTTCTAATGAAGTTAATTTGGCTCCTTTTGCAGTCTGTTCTCTATACTTTATTTAATTTTAAAAAGATTTTATTTATTTATTTGACAGAGGGAGAGAGACATCACAAGTGGGCAGAGAGGCAGACAGAGCGAGCAGGGGAAGCAGGCTCCCCGCCGAGCAGAGAGCCCGATGCGGGGCTTGATCCCAGGACCCTGAGACCATGACCCGAGCTGAAGGCAGAGGCCCAACCCACTGAGCCACCCAGGCGCCCCTGTTTCTTGTGGTTCTTAACAGTTACTAGAACTTTTGTACTTGTACCTCTTCCCAACATGGGCCCCACCTGGCCCACGTGTCCACGGTAGAACGTGAGTGCAGGTGCAGGTGCAGGTCTTTCCTTAAGCTTGTTTTCGTTCAGTTGTTGTATCAAGGTGTGTGTTTCTGACCATATTTTCGAAGGAAGTAGACCCCAAACCGGTTCAGTTCAGGCGTGTACACGCTCTGTGTAGTGCCTGGTCCTCAGGAAGCCCGTTCGGATTTTGAACTCCTCACCGTGCTGCTCGGTAGCCGCCGTGCCAGCTCAGCCGCGGCCGCCTGCAGCGCGTCGGAGTTTGGAGCTGCTGAGGTCTGAGTCTGGCCAGACGGACTGCGTGGCCCTTTGTTATTAACGTGGGCTTTGCTGCCTTTTGGAACAAAGTTTCTTTGCTAACGAGTTACTTTATTCTGACCCTGACTTAGAATAGTAGTTTTCAGTTTTTTAAAGGCAGCAACCCTTACCCTAGTAAAGGGCTTTGTCCCTTTGTTTATAAAGAGTCTTTTGCGGGTTCTGTCCGCTGTAGCCAGTGTAGTGTTTGTAGTGTTTGTAGGTTGTGGCTGGGGCCGGAGGGCCCGTTGAGGCCAAGTTCCTCTTCTGGCAGCAGCCGGTGACGGGGTCGGTGATGGGGTCGGTGACTGGTGACGGGGCCGGTGACGGGGCCGGTGATGGGGTCGGTGACTGGTGACGGGGTCGGTGACGGCGTCGGTGACGGGCTCGGTGACGGGCTCGGTGACGGGCTCGGTGATGGCGTCCCGGAGGAACTCGGGCCCTTTGCAGGGCCAGCTCCCGGCCTGCTAGTTCGAGGACTGCGTCTTAGCTCCTCTGTCTTCTCGCAGGTTGGCAGGAACGTTGACAAGTGGCTCTGGATGCTTGGTGCCCACCGCGTGGTGGCGAGAGGGGAGGGGGACTGTGACGTGGCGAACAGCACACACGGCAGCATCGAGGCCGACTTCAGAGCCTGGAAGACCCAGTTCCTCGCTCAGCTGCAGACACTCGAGAAAGGAGAGAAGAAGCCCTGTGAGGGCAGCTGCGAGAGAGGCCAGTGCGGATCGTCCGCGGTATGCAGCCCCGTGTCCGGCTCTCGCTGCTGTCCTGCGTGTGGGTGCTCGCTGGGCCTCACCTCTGCCCCCAGAAACGCTGTCCCTGGCTTCTGGTTAGGAGGGAGATGCGGCTCCGGGGCGGCGTGTGCGACAGGCGGGCCTTCCCAGGGCTGCCCGCGTGCGCGCCGCGCCTCCCGGTTCTCTGCGACGGCGGTGGCGCCGGCCTGGGGGCTTCTGCTGTCGTTGCTGAGGCTGAGCTTACGTGTGTCCCAACCTCGTGTCCCCTAAGCACGTCTTCCTCCCGACTCTCTCGCTGGACGGCTGCGTTAGTCACTCGGACTGGAAGGCTGCCCGTCACCCTCGGTTCCTCTCTTTTTTCCCTCACTTTCTAAGCGTGTCCGGTCCTTGTTCCTCAGAAGCTCGTGTCACCGGACGGTGCCGCTGCCGTCACGGCTGTCAGTCTGCCTTTGGTCGCCCGCTCACTTGTGTCATTCAGGAACCGCCTTACTTTCTGACTCACTTTCTCTGCACCCTGTTCCTGTCATTCCCCTTTGGGGAAAGCTTCGTGCGGGTGACTGACGCAGTGTCCTGCCTGCCAGGTGCCTGGCCTTCATGCCTCCAGCAGCCGTTGCCTTCGCTGACCTTGGCCCCTCACTTCCGCAGTCACCTCTGAAATTTTGTGTTCCCATGACCTCGCCTCTGGTCTCTCACGTGTCCTACTTTAAAATTCTTTTGGTTTCATACCTTTTTCATGGGATAATGAAAACTGCTTACGCCGCTTCTGTCCTTTCCCAGTTTGGGTTTTATGCTCATTCTTTTACGAACGATCTCCAGTTGCCTTGCCTTCCAGTCTACTAACCCGACCAGTCAGACCCCAGACCAGGTTGAAACCTGCCCCTTGCCCGCCGGTTTCCATGCTGCCTGCTCCTTGACCCCAGTTCGAGGCCCATGTGTGCACTCAGACCTGCCCAGCAGCATCCAGCGTTCTTGTTTAAGTTCCCTTCTCGCTCTCCCAGGGGACTGGCTGTTCAGTACTTTTTCTCCCTGCGTGTTCCTCCAGCTATCATGGGAAGCTGCCAGGTCTCCTGTAACGCTTCCCTCCCCGTCTCTTGTGCCGCAGGACACCGTGGGCCTGACCGACTCCTGTCAAAGCCACTTTGTGCTCTGGGATCAAGGGCTTTTTCTCTGTGTTTTCTGGGTCTCTTTCTGTCTCTTGTTTGTCTCTTCCCCACCATTACATTGTTCTGTAGATTGATGAACATGGCCTTGGAGTCATCCTGTTCAAAGGAACAGGAAAAGCAAATAAGAAACAAATGTTTCCTTCATTCTGTATGTGTCCGCTGCTGTTTGTATTTCCTGTTCTCTTTTCTAGCTAGTCTTTTTGTTTTTTTTTTTTTTAAGATTTTATTCATTTATTTGACAGACAGAGATCACAAGTAGGCAGAGCAGCAGGCAGAGGGAGAGGAGGAAGCAGACTCCCCACTGAGCAGAGAGCCCGATGCGGGGCTCGATCCCAGGACCCTGAGATCATGACCTGAGCTGAAGGCAGAGGCTTTAACCCACTGAGCCACCCAGGCGCCCCTCTAGCTAGTCTTTCTGCTTGTGTTTGCTTATCGCCCCTCCCATTGGTCCTTAATATGTTTCTACACTGTTTGATAAAATTGAGGTAAAATGCACGTACATACGACGAACCGATTAACTGTTGTAAAGGATGTGGCGCACTGGTGTTGAGTACATTCTCGGTCCCGTGTTTCAGAGTGCCCCTTTTCTAGGTGCTGGGACACTTGTTTTCAGATCGGCCCGTTTCCAGCTGATCCGTGATCACGTTTGCTTTGCTTCTGCCTGCCCAGATCTGCTGCTAAAACCTCTAGTGACATTTTTAGTTCAGTTATTAGTCTTTTCAGAGCAAGAATTTCTTTGTTTCCTTTCTATAATTTCTGTCTCTGTGTTGATGTTCTCTGTTGGGACGTCGTTCTGGGTTTCTTCAGGTCTTGGAGCATTTTTTTCTTTTTTAAGATTTTATTTTTATTTATTAGAGATCACAAGTAGGCAGAGAAGCAGATGGAGAGAGAGAGGAGGAAGCAGGCTCCCTGCTGAGCAGAGAGCCCGATGCGGGGCTCGATCCCAGGACCCCGGGATCATGACCTGAGCTGAAGTCAGAGGCTTAACCCACTGAGCCACCCAGGCGCCCCCTTGGAGCATTTTTAAGACCATTGACTTGAAGTCTTTATTGGGGGAGTCTGCGTTTCCTCAGGGATGGTTTTGGTTGATTTCTCCTTCGGGCGGGCCAGACTGTTTTAGTCCTTCTCTGTGCCGTTGTGTTGAAAGCTGCAAGTTCCGAATATCGTAATACATCAGCTCTGGAAGTCAGATTCTTTCCCTGCTCAGGGTTTATTTCTGTAGTTTGTTGGGTTGTAATTGTTTGTTTAGTGACTTGGTGAAAACTGTCTATTGTGCATGGTTTCTGAAATCTGTTTCTTCAGTTTGTTTTCAGCTACTGTTGTGGCAGATTTCCTTGGATGTTTTTAAGTTTCCTTTTTTTTAAAAAAGATTGATTTATTTCTATTAACATATGTATTATCTGTTTCAGGGGTACAGGTCTGTGAGTCATCAGGCTTACACACTTCGCAGCACTCACCATAGCACACACCCTCCCCAATACCCATCCCCCAGCCGCCCCATCCTTAGCCCCCACCCGCCAGCAGCCTTCGGTTTGCTTTGTGAGATTTAGAGAGTCTTACGGTTTGTCTCCCTCCGATCCCATCTTGTTTCACTTTTTCCTTCCCTACCCCCTACGACCTCTTGCCCTGCTTCTCAAATTCCTCATATCAGAGAGCTCATATGATAATTTTCTTTAAGATTTATTTATTCATTTTTGAGAGAGAGTCTGTGTGCCTGGGCTCGAGGAGGGGGAGGGGCAGAGGGAGAGGGCGAGAGAATTTAAAACAGACTCCCTGCTGAGTGCGGAGCCTGATGCGAGACTCGATCCCAGGACCCTGAGACCATGACCTGAGCCCAGATCAAGAGTTGGACGCTCAACCGTCTGAGCCACGCAGGCATCGCAAGTTTCCTTTTTCTCGATTCAGTGTTTACTTGGTTCTTGTAAACCTTTGTCAGATCTCTGGGAATTAGTCAGAGTTAAATCCTAACTTTTGGTTGTTTCTGTGGGAGGAGAGCCCCGTGGAGTCGCCTGCTCTGCCATTTTGGCTGATAGCAGCCTCGGGTCTTGACATTTAAACAAACTTAGATAAAAAAAATTTTTTTTTAATCAAAAGTAACACTTGTACGTTTAAACCCTCAAATAGTGCTTCTAGGCTTATAATTAAAAACTATACTCTCTTGGGGCGCCTGGGTGGCTCAGTGGGTTAAGCCTCTGCCTTCGGCTCAGGTCATGATCCCAGGGTCCTGGGATCGAGCCCCGCATCGGGCTCACTGCTCAGCAGGGAGCCTGCTTCCCCCTCTCTCTCTGCCTGCCTCTCTGCCTACTTGTGATCTCTGTCAAATAAATAAATAAAATCTTTAAAAAACAAACAAACAAACTATATTCTCTTGCCTTATTCTAATTCTTACTTTCCCAGGGCAGTCATTTTTAATTCTAGCTTTTTCATCAGATATTTACCTCTGTATTCCTAAATAATAGGCTCTTCTTGCTATTTCTTGATTTTTAAAGCAGTTCAAAGTCTCTGTCTCTGTCTCACATGGACACACAAATGGTATCACTTCCCTTCCTCTCATTTTGTTTGTGCGGTTGGATCTCACTTCCTGGCCAGACCGTATCTGTTGACTGTGCACGTGCTCCTCCCGTCTTTGTTCTGTGGTGTCCCGTGTTCGTTCCTGTACACTTACTTCCCTTAGGTAGTGGCTGCATCTGCTTTCATCTCTCTATGATTGTCACTGACTCATTCCAAAATTCTAGTGGAACTGGAAATTATTTTTCAGTATCCTGTAGTTTTTATTGATTTCTTGGAGGGCTCTCACGATTCCTTTCTCCTCCATGGTTTTGGATGCATGGCTCTTCTCCAAGACTTGGTACGGATGAAGTCCTTCCGTTGACTGGCTTCCTGGGTTGGAGTCCCTGGTTCTGGTATCTCCTGTCTTCCTATTTCTTGGTTGACTCTCATTTTGGAGCACATTCTCTAGGGTGTGAGGAGGGTTGTTTTGGAAGGAAATTTTCAGAATTTTCATGTCTGTATTCTTTATTGTGCACTTGGAGTAAACTGATCCTTCACTTAGTAGAGTTCTAGATCAGAGTAAATTTCATTTTTTCCCCCAGAAAATTGACCACATTGATCAACTTTCTTCTAGTTAGAGTATTGCTTTTGGGAACTTCAGTTTAATTTGATTCTGAATTTTTATTATAAGATTCTCTTCTACCCCTCCCCAAAACTTTAGAAGCTTTGGAATATCCTTTTATTTTTTCTTTGCTCTGTTTTTTCCCCCTAATTTTCTGCCTGTTTTCTCTGCTTTCTCCTCCTGCACAGAATATTTATTTCTAATTTATCTGTATATGAGAAATGCAGCCTCGTAGGGTGCCAGCTTTGACTTTGGTCTTCTGTGTTAGTCTCTCCTCCCCGTATCATCTCCTTGACTTTGCCTGCTTTTCCCTGGGTCCTGTCTGGCTGTCAGATTCTCTAGAGGCCGGCGGATGCTCTCTGTTCCGTCTCTCGCTTACTTACCTCTACCCTTTTTAGTTCATATTTGTCCACTTTGAATTCATCCTATGTTTGCCAACTCAGTGACACTTTTAAAATTGTGTTATTAAAATACTCTGTTATTTAGTGTTCTTTTCTTTTTTTAAAAAAATAATTATTTATTTGAGATGGAACAAGAGTGGAAGAGAGAGAGAGAGTGTGCACAGGCTCTGGGAATAGCAGGCAGAGGGAGAAGCAGACTCCCCGCCAAGCAGGGAGCCTGATGGGGGGCTCGATCCCAGGATTCCAGACCATGATGTGAGCCGAAGGCAGACACCCAACCAGCTGAGCCCCCGTGTTATTTTCCAGAGTGGGGGTGTTCAGTGCCCTTCACCCGGCATCTGGGAGCAGAAGTCCCAGGTCACACCCCCCAACTCCGGACTGGCTCTCCAGACTGGCTCTCTGCCCCACAGCGACTGCTCTTCCCCAGGCCTCAGGACACAGTGTTGTCAGGCCCCGAGGATATTTCTGTGTCTTCATTTTACTTGACTGCTCTGTGGTGTTTGGTACTGACTTCTTTGAATCACTTCCCCCTGACTGTCCATACCATTCTCATGCTTTGCTTTCTTTTCCACTTGGGATCGTCCTCCCTTTTCCAACCTCTACGTGGTGCAGTGTTTCAGGGCTTGGTGTGCGGTTCTTTGTTGGTACTTTCTTCCTGGATGAGCTTATCCAGTTTCGTGGCCTTGTGTTCTGTCTGTGTGCTGGCCAGTCCCAGGTTTATATTTCCAGCCCTGAGGTTTGCCCTGATTTTGTTCCCGTCTGTGCATCCTCTTTAAAAATCTCCGCTTGAATGAGGCATCTCACACTTTACACATTCAAAATGGAGCTTTTCACTTCTACTCCTGGTCTGTTTCTCCCCTCATCTTTCTCATTTCAGTGAACGGCACCACCAACTCAATTACTTCTAGAAGAAACTTGAAACCATGCTTAAGTCCTTCCTTTTCCTCATTCCTGCATTTAGTTCCTCACTAAGCCTGGTTGTTTCTGTGTCTCAGACAGTGATCAGGAAACTTTTTCTGTGAAGGGCTCACTGGTGGATATTCCGTCTTTATGGGTCGGATGGTTTCTGTTGCAGCTGTTAATCCTGCCGCTGTCTCACGGTGATGTGTAAAAGTAGCTACAGATGATGCGTAAAGTGACGGTTGCCCTTGGATTGGGCCTGAGGCTAGCTGCATTCGGCTTGTGGGGCTTGGCTTGCTGACCTCTGGCCTAATACATCTCATATCTCTCCAGGGACTCACAGTTTGGGAGCTTTGCTACTTTGAACAGTGTGTTTCGATGCGTTGATGTTCCAGGAGGAAGAGCCCTTTGAGAGCACCAGTGAGGACGAGTCCGGTGCCAAAGACCCTCCGAATCTGAATCCTGTCGTTGATGTTGAGGACCTCGGCAGGATTGTGAGCTGCGTGAAGAGAGAAAAGGTAGCGTAACCCTGGGAGAGGCAGTGTGGACCCTGCAACTGGCTGCCACCTGGCTCAGACTCCATCTGAGTCGTCTTTCTGGGCCTTCTTCCTGACATCTTTGCCATCTTTTAACAATTTTGAAAAAAATTTTAAGTTTTTTAGGGTAGAGAGTGCGAGCGGGGCGAGGGGAAGAGAATGGGCGGAGAGAGAGGCCGTCGAGCAGGCTCCACGCCCCGGGCAGAGCCCGACACAGGGCTGATCTCAGGACCCTGAGAGTGTGAGCTGAGCCTGGATCAAGAGTTGGACGCTCACCTGGCTCCCAGGGCAGGAGCTGAGGAAAGGGCAGATGGTTACAGGGGCTTCATTCTGTGCTGTGGCTGGAGAGACGGGTTGAGCAGCATGAAAAGATCGTGTTGGGATTCCAGGGGGACCTCCCTTACAGGTGCTTCCCTGTCCCAGAGACTGAGCCATGTTGGGTTTAGGGACAGCACCTTGGTTTGTCGGGGCTAAGATCAGCGTAGGTGGAGGACCTAGGAGTTCGGGAGATGTTAGTTTGGCTTGTCGTTGTCGTGGTCAGAGGAATGTGAGAGCGGACGGTGCGGGAGGATTTGACACACATTCCAGTGGTCTGAAATTGAAATAGTGTAATATACACAAGAGCAGAAAATCATATAGACTCGATTTATATATAAGTTTTGGGAAGTGAGAATATCCTACTACAGATGTAGCAAGTGCATAAGTGTTAGAAACAAAAGAGATAAAACCGTGGAAAAATCCCAGAAAATCAATGATAAAATTAACACAACCTCAAATGAAAGAAATCAGTAAAGTGACAGGATATAATAGTACATTTCCAAACAATAACCAGTTAGAAGCCCTGGCAGAAGAGAAAATTCCTCTCCAGCAGCTATGTAAAAGGTAAATAAGGATATAGAAATAATCCTGAAAAGTAATGTCCTAAATCTCTGATGAAAACTGAAAGTATTCCTGAAAGATACAAAAATGCCTTGAATAGTCACACCTCTTGTTTGTAGATATGGTGGCTCTGTTCTAAAGATGCCGTTTCTTGTTAATACACAAATTTGATGAAATCCCATTAAAAAATTAAGTTTCAATAACTTTTTTTTTTTTTTTTCCTGGAGCCGGCCTTATTGATTCATGTGGAAAAATAAACATGTGAGAGTGGTGAGGAAAGCCTTGGCATAGTAAGGAGAAAAACCAGTCCTACTAGATGTTAAAACTTACTATGAGGTATCTAATTAAAACTGTTTTGGCTCCTTTTGAGACAGATCCACGCAACAGAGTAAAATTTCAGGAATAGACCCCAAAATATATGGGAATTTTGTATATAAAAAGGTGGTATCTCTTTTCCCTGAGGGAAAAAACACACTTTTAAGAGAGATGATATTGGCAACTAGATAGCTACTTGTGAAAATTTAAAATTGGCTCTGCCTCTTATGTGTGTTGGGATGAATTACATTGGGTCAGAAATCTCAGTGTTGAAAAAATATATAAATAACAGAGTTGACTTAGATGCATTATTTTGAACTTGGAGGAAGGTTTTCTGTATGATTCAAAATCTATAAGCAATAGGGTGGCCGGGTGATGGACACCGGGGAAGGTTTGTGCTATAGTGAACGCTATGAAGTGTGTAAGTGATGACTCACAGGCCTGTACCCCCGAAACAGATAATACATTATATGTTAATTTAAAATAAATTTAAAAATCTAGAAGCAATAAAAGATTGAATTTACCAATGGTTTTTAAAAAAGATTTTGCAAGTCAAAAGACAAATGATAAAGAGGGGAAAATATTTGCCTTTTATATAATAAAGAAGGAGTTAATTTTTCTACTCTACAAATCGCTCTTAGAAGTTGAAAGAAAAAAGACCTGAAACCTCATGGAAAAATTGTCCAACCCCCTCGAATAGGCAAGTCTCTAAAAAAGTTGCACAGATGGTCTTTAAGCATATGAAAAAATGCTCAGATTCACTTAAAATGAAGGACATGCACATTGAAACCACACCGACCGAGATTTCTCACCTGCCGGAACAGCGAATGTTCAGAAACTGGACACGCAGCCGGTGAGGCTCGGGGAGAACAGGTGTGTGCAGCTTGGTGATGGGAGTCTGGAGTGGCGTAACCGGGGGCTTTTGGTAGTCTCCCAAATTCTCGTGCATTTACTCACGATCCAGCAGGCCCAGATGTGCGATTTGCCTTGCAGATCCAGGTTTACAAGTACAAAACAGCGAACACACAAAGCTAGCTATAAGCACGTGTAGCGAACAACTGCCAGATCTTGGTTGGAAAAGCATGAATTATCCGCACTGTATAGATACTGTTGTGCAGCTGTGGAAAGCGGTAAGGCGGGGGCCGTCCGGGTGGCTCAGTTGGTTACGCACTTGATTTCAGCTCAGGTCTTAGTCTCGGGGTCGTGAGCTTGAGCCCTGTGTTGAGCTCCGCACTGGGTATGGAGCCTACTTAAAAAAATTGATAAGGTGGATTCACGTGTATTAATGTGATTTTCATGTGGTGTTGGATTTGATTTGGGAGTTGACCTGAACATCCGATTTTTAAAAATAAGATGTGTTTATTGTCATGGCACATTTACACATTTGTAATTTGAGTGTGTGTGTGTAAATAGTATTTGTAGCTGTGTTTGCGGAAAGAACCTTTCATATTCTTTTTTTTTTTTTTTCCCTTAAAGATATATTTGTTTATTTGAGAAAGAGAGAGCATGAGCAGGAGGGGCAGAGAGACAGGGAGAGAATCTCAAGTAGACTCGGTGCTGGGTGTAGGGCCTGACACGGGGCTGCCGTGGCTCGCTCGATCTCATGATAGTGAGATCACGACTGAGCCAAAACCTAGAGTCGGACGCTTAATCACCTGCACCAGTCAGGTGCCCCGGAACCCTTCGTGCTCTGACCCCAGCTAACCCAGTTCAGTGCAGGTGACCTGCTGTGGGGTTTGACTCCGACACCACCTGGAGTCAGCCTCAGACTCTGCAGGTGTAGGTCATGGTCTTGCCCGAGACGGCCTCCACTTCCGTTGGCAGCTCTCAGTTGGGGGCCACCAGTACTTCGGATCAACTGGTTATAGATTTGGGGGTCTCGTGATCCCCCCTGTTTCGGGAACTTGCTGGAATGACCCAGAACTCACCGAAAGCACTCACAATGACAGTTTGAAAGAATGCAAATTAGAAACAACCACTGGAAAAGACACGTAGAGCAAGGTCTGAGAGCAGAGGGATGGGGAAGAGACTCAAGAGTTTCTGTAAATCCAGGCACATCGCCCCTTCCCGCCGCACCCCGAGTTCACTGACGGAGCTGTGCTGAGCTTCCATATCCGGAACTCTTACTGGGGTCTCATTGCATAGGCCCGGCCGAGTAGGTCATTGGCCACGGACTGAACTCGTTCTCCTTTCTCCAGCTGACCTCCCTTCCTGTTTCTTGCCCTGCAGATCCAGCTGGCCCAAGTTGCACCGAGCTGTTGGTCTTTCCGATGACCAGCCCCCATCCTGAAGCTATTTAGGGACACCCCCCCCAGTCCAGTCACCTCATTTGCATAACAGTGACCCTTCTGGCACTTAGAAAATGCCAAGGTTTTCTGAAGCTCCCTGCCAGGAACTGGGGACAGAGAACAGATGTGTGCTCTGTTATGCCGCAGGCCTGGAAACCAAGGTAGTGAGCGCTCGAATCTGGTTTTCTAAATGTCCTCCTTCACTTAAAGGAACCGGGACTTCTTGGAAAAATGACTTCTTCCAGGGTTGAGGAAAGGAGAGTCACATGGGCCTGGGACATCTCGTTGGGAAAGTAGATCCTCAGTGACTGACGGAGATACGTCCAAAGGACGTAAGAACTAGCTCAGAGAGTTTCCCACAGGCCAAACTGGGGACACTTTGGGCATCAAAGATGAGCGCAGTGATTATATAATGACCATGTGGATTCTAGTGTGTCAAATTAAAAGAAAATCAGTCGTTGTGCTACTGAACAAAGAGGAGGTACAGGAGAACGTCTTTGTAGAAGGTTTTCAGGTAATAAATATAGAAGCCATGATCGAATTAGAAAATCACTTGTTTTCAATCCCGTGTAATAATTGATTTAAGCAAGGATTGGGTGAAATGCCTTTGGGGAACAGATAGTCACATAGTTTCAAAATATCCCCCAAACTAACCCACTTAGATGCGCCAAAAATAAATAAATCAGTGGGGGGAACATACCCTTTCAGATATTTTGCTCTTTACAAAGGATAAAATGTACCTTTACAAATGGAGTGAAGGAAATCCCAGTAAATGTTTGGACGTGAAAGCTCAGTGTAGCTTCCCAGTTAGTGAACACATGGATGTGGCGGGAAGAGATGATGTGCCTGGATTCCACACACAGTCAAGTTCAGCTTCGTCATCTGTATTAAACCAGCCTTGTGTGCCTCCTGATAGGATGGGTATGGTAAGATGTATACAGTATCGTCTTTTACTTCTGTGTCGAAGATGTTGAGCCTGAATTTAATCGTGGGGAAACAGACAAACCCAGAACGCCAGATAGTCTTGGAGACAGCTGGCCGGACTCTAGAAAGAGTCGATGTCTGGGGTGGCTGTCTGGCTCAGTGTGTAGAGCATGTGACTCTTGATCCCAGGGTCGTGAGTTCAAGGCCCGTGTTGGATGTGGAGCCTACATTAAAAAAAAAAAAATAAAAAAAAAGATTTTATTTATTTATTTGACAGCGGGAGAACAAGCAGGGGGAGCAACAGAAGGAGAGGCAGAGAAGGCTCCCTGATCAGCGGGGAGCCTGATGCTCCCTGATCAGGGAGCCTGATGCAGGGCTTGATCCTAGAACCCCGGGATCTGACCTGAGCCAGAGGCAGACGTTTAACTGACTGAGCCACCGAGGTGCCCCCAGAAATAAATTAAAATAAAGAGTCAGCATCATAAACACAACAAAACGTGGAGTGGGGACAGTTCTTAAGGTTTACAAAGACAAATGAAACATAATCAGATGCATCGTACGATCTTTGATCTTGAAGAGAAAAAGCCGTTGTCTGGACACTTGAGAGTATTTGAAATGGAGTTTTTGAAGTAGATAATATCGGCTCTTCATTAATTCCCTTTGTTGTGATAATGATATTATAGTTCTACAGTTCTGTCTTGCCTTTTTTAGGAGATGCATTCACAGTATTTAAGGGTAAAGTATCACGGTGCCTACCACGTGCAAGTGGTTCATTCTGCACATGTGTGTGTCTTGTGGGCGTGTGTGCGCATGTGTTTGCGCATGCGCTCGCGTGCACGCACATGGATGGATAGCCAGGTAATGGTGGAGCGGAAGTGGTGGATCTGGGTGGGGGGCCTGGGGGGCTTCCTTGTACCCTTCACCTTTCCTGAGGATTTGAAATGGTAAGTATGAGGACCTACTTTCCCTCCATGCTCCCAAAACAAAACAAGAAAAATGTAATTATCAAATGAATCATAAACTATTTATGATATTGCCATATAAGACTGTCTCCCATTTTTTTAAGAAGATTTTATTTACTTATTTGCCAGAGATAGAGCGAGAGGAGAGCACACAAGCAAGGGGAGCAGCAGGCAGAGGGAGAAGCAGACTCCCTGCTGAGCAAGGAGCCGGATGTGGGACTGAATCCCAGACCCTGGGATCATGACCTGAGCCAAAGGCAGATGGTTAACCCACTGAGCCACCCAGGCATCCCCTATCTTTGCTAGTTTTTTTGCTAGTTTTTTTTTTTTTTTTTTGTTACTTTTGAATTATGTAAGGCTTAAGAACTTAATTCTTCTGTAAAACATGAGGACTCTAATTTTATGCAGGGTGGTCCCATACTATAACAAATGGTAATTGAAAAAAAAAACAAATTCAACGTTTATTTAATTTTGCCTATTAAACTTTTTCATTATAAAAGAACATACCTATAATAATAGAATTTAGGAAATAGAGAAAGGGCAAAATTCTATCAATAATTCTATTGCTCCAGAAAAATCACTGTCAGCTTTTGGAGTATTTATTTTAATTTTGTTTCATATGCACCTAAATCTCCATTATAAAAATATTTTTTTAAAAGATTTTATTAAAAAAATATATTTTTAAAAGATTTTATTTATTTGACAGACAGTTCACAAGTGGGCAGAGAGAGAGGAGGAAGCAGGCTCCCTGCTGAGCAGAGAGCCCGATGCGGGACTCGATTCCAGGACCCTGAGATCATGACCTGAGCCGAAGGCAGAGGCTTTAACCAAACCACGGAGCCACCCAGGCGCCCCTAAGACACAAAGTCTTAATTTGGCAGTACAGTGCCCAATTTGTGTAATATATACCTAGTCTTACTAACGAAACTCAGAGTTTCTCATTTAATTCAAAGGTGAAACTCCTTCCATCTGGTCTGCTCTCTGGTCTGTTTGCCAGCTGCTGTTTGGAATCTGCCTAGGGTCTGGGGAGTGGTTGGGGAGGCAGGAGACGGAGAAGTAGAAAGTTCTTCCGTGGCACTGACCTAAGATGCCTCTGTGCTCTCCCCCTCCTCGGGCACGAGGTGCCTCTGTGCTGTCCCCTTCCCCGGGTTTACAGTTGCCTCTTCTCCCAGCAGCAGTGTCATTGCTTTTCTGGGGACATTGTCCATGGCGGCCCCTGACCAGGTTCCTTGCACGGACCAAGCGTCCTCCGAGACGTGTGCTTCTGATGGTGGCTTACTCCCTCCTCCGCGCCCCGTGGCTCTGCCTTTGTCTCTCGGAGGTCCGTCTCTGTTCTCTGTAGTTCCCATTTGGTCTGCATGGAAGACCTTCGCCACCGCACCCCGTTCCGCTCCCGCGGGAGGCTCCTGAGTTCCTCATTCTAGGAGGACGGGCCGATTCCCCCCGCAGCCGTGCTCACTCACTGAGGAAGCTGGCCAGTCCCTTGGTGTCTGGACTTCGGGGCAGGAGCCCTGCACTGCTCAATGATGCCCTCCGAGTGCGGGGCATACGCGGCAGCTTCCTCGAGGGCCACGCGGGAGCGTCTCCTGGGGCTTGGGGCAGGAGGTAGGCACCAGCCCCCAGCCTCTCTCCGAATGGGGGGGGCTCAGAGCACCTTCCCAACACTCCCTGAAGAAGTTTTCAAAAGTCCTCTGTCCTTAACCCCCACGTGCTCTACCCTTTCACATTGATGACGTGAAGGAGGCATTTAAAAAATTTTTTTTTAAAAATTTAAATTCAGTCTAGTTAACATACAGCGTATCACCGGTTTCGGGGGTAGAGCTTCGTGATCCGTCCGTCGCAGACAACGGCCAGTGCTCGGCACGGGGAGTGTGAGGCTTAACGCCTGTCCCCGTCCCAAGTCGCTGCTTCTCAGATCGTCCCTTTGAAAACACGTAACTTGATCTGACCCTCCCTTTGGAGTTGCGTTTAACTTGATACCCTGTTTACATGTGTTTAAAAAATCCGAAGAGCGCGGCTCCCTGTCCCTGTTCTTCCTCAGTCTCGTTTTCAGAGGAGCCGCGGTTTACAGGTTGGCACTGTTTTTCCGGGTGTTTCACTGGCTTGACAAACACACCTGCGTGTGGTCTGACTGTGTGTTTCTGGCTACACAGCCGGGATCCTTCTGAACTTGCGGGTCTACAGCCCGCTTTTCCCTCTAACTCGACAGCTCTCCGGGGCCGGCATAGACACCTGCCCACCTCGTTTTCACGTTTGGGTCGTGGCCCAGGACCGTGTCCCGTCGTGTATTCGCCTCCTGGTTAACACGTAGGCGTTTGAATACTGTTGCTCTTACAGTTTTTGTAGCCAGTATAAAGTCTCGAGATAAGTTCATGAAGTTGAAATTTCTGGATCAGAGGGGATTTTATAGTTTTAACAGATACTTCCAAATTATCCTATAAATGATTGAAGTTATTTTTATTTATTCTTATAGGAGGGATGAGCTTTCTCCATATCTTTGCCAACCCACAGGGGTTATCTTGCCAGCCTGACAGGTGAAAAATAATAACCTGATTTTAATTTGTATTTCTTTCATTTTGAGTCGGATTGAACTGTTTTGTTTTCCTGTGAACGATTTCTTTCTGGGTCTGCCTGGTATTCGATGAGCCACAAGGTCTGAGGGCATCGTCCCCGTGACTGCTTTCACTTCTGTCACCAACTGCAAGTTTGCTGCGGGGGCGAGGGGTTCCTGAAAACCATCCTCAGGTGTGATAGTTTGCAGGAAGGACTCACAGAACTCCCCGAAAGCTGTTATCCTCGCGGTTGTGGTCTGTTGCTGGGAAGGGGAACAGGAAAATTGGCCAAAGGGAGAGATGCACAGAGCAGAGTCAGGGAAGAACTCACTCATTCTCCAGGACGTGCGGCACTCTCAGCACCGATAACGTGACGGTGCACCTGGGTGTTGCCAACCCGGGAGGCTTATCTGAGCTTCACTGTCCGGTTTCTGCTGGGGCTTCAGCACGTAGCCGTGACCGACTCCCTGCCCGTGGGGCTGATCTCTGTCTCCACTGCCTCCCCCGAGACCCCTGGCAGTCTGGTGTGGTCCGAGGGGCGCACCGTGAATAGCAGACATGCTCTCACACAGGAAGTTCCAGGAGTTTAGAAGTTACTTTCCAGGAACTGGGGGCAAAGGCCAGACTTCCTTTCGGCAGGGCCACAATTGTTAGTACAGGCCGTCCTGTATCCATTTTTATATTGGCTCATTCAGCTTTTTCTGTAAAAAAAAAGAATTCTTGTTGAGTGTACAACTCTAAGCTGTAATATCTAGAATTATTGTCCTGATTTAAGATTGCTGAGCGTTCTTGTTGCTCGTTTTTAAATACTTGCCTGTGTCGTGGTTGCTTCTGTCGATTTTGGAAGCTCTGTGTTTCGGAAGCCCTGGCAGAGGGGCTGTGGAGAATGACATGTGTGTGCAGTGTGGGTTCAGGCCTTGGCCCGGCGAGTGTCTAACTCAGTGATCCGAGAGCACAGCTTAACCCTCCCAGCCTTAATCCCCTTGTCTGCGGAGCAGGGCCCGCGCCCTCTGCCTCCCTCACACGTGTGAGTCAGATGAGAACACACGTGACTGTGCGTCCCACTCCCAGCCTGACACACATCAAAGTGAGAAGCGAGATTGCATAGACATTTTGTACGTTTTCCTACAGCTGTCCGGCCAGTCCCTTTCAGGCTTTCTGCTGTTATAATTAGCACTGGTCCGAGACCGTTTTTACTTTAAAAAATGTATTGATATTATCTTAGGTTATATTTTCCCCATACTGGTACACCGGGTCAAAGCAAATGTATAATTTTATGACTCTTAATGAAGAATCCGAGTAATTTCTAAGTGGCGAAATGGCCTTAAAACAGGGTAGATTTCTGTGCATGAGATACCTGATTAGATAGATTTCTGGATTTTTCCGTAAGGCTAAGAGGAGATATTTAAACTTTATTTGTAGTGAGTGAAGAGTTTGGAATGATTTTTTTCTCTAGCTTTATTGAGGTATGATTGATAAATAATTTTATATGTTCAGGTTGCACACTGATTTTTTCAAGGTATATTATGTGATGATATATGTGTACATTGTGAAATGGTTACCAAAGACAGTTAACAAGTCCTTCCTTTACAGTTACCTCGTGTGTGCGTGTGCGTGTGTGTGTATTGAGAACACTTAAGATCTAATTCAGCAAATTCCAAGTGTACCGTGAAGAGCGGAGTCATTCGTGGGTTCCTTTTTCCTGTACTTTTCATCTTCTGTCCGTTAGAGGGCACTGGAGAGAGCAAATGGACGTTTTGGACAGCTCTGTAAATTATTTTTTGAAATGACAAGATTTTGAATTTTATGAACTTTAGGCAATTAATTGATTTATGATATTTTAGATTTCTCATAAGAAGTTCCTCATGATGTCATTAGATTTGGGGCAAAAATAAATATAAATGTTTTTCCAACTTCCATGTGACGTGAAAATAAGCAGTTTCTGTTCTTCATTTCAGCGATGGCAGGGTTTCCACGTATGTCTTGTGTTTTCGTTTTATACTGGGCATAATGTAAACTCAGTGGTGGATGGTACTACTGCCTGGCTTTTCTTTTTCTGTACTTTTTGGCATTTTCTTCGGCGTCCGTTCATACGCACTCCCGAGGTGCTAGTTCCGCCTGATTCTTGTCGGGCGCGCACTGACTTGCCAGAGCTATTACTGTAGACGAGCGCGAGCACTGGTGAGTGTTGGGCCAGAGTACTCCTGTTGTAGGACCTTTTTTTGAGTAATGATCCCCGATTCCCACAGAGTCACACTGTCTCAGCCGGTGTGTCTGTTGGCATGTCATTTTACTCTATCATTTTGTTTTCCCATCTCTCAGGTGGGAGATAACAACTTCACAAGCAGTTGTTGTGAAGGCGGAGGTCACTCATGTGCACACTGGATTTTGCTGCCTGCCTTGTGGTGTGTACGTGGTAACCATGAACCATTTTCATATGAGAGGTCTTCGAACAGCATGAGTTTGGTTGACTGGTATACCGCCATGGCGCTCTGCCTCCCATCTTCTGGAGCAGGATCCAAGACGGTAGTTCCGGGGCTGAAGAGAGTTCGAGGGGTCGCAGCGATGTCCACGATCCAGAGCCAACGTGTGAAATGTTGGAAGGTCAGGAAGGTAGATGCAGAAGCAGAGGGGTGGCGTGCCGGGGAGCACGGCATGTTGGGGAACTCCTAAACAGTGTGATGTGTCTAGAGTTTCAAGTGGGGGGGTGGGCAGGTGTGGAGTGAAAGAGAGAAGGAGGGCGAGGCAGGGGCAAGACACGGGAGGCCTTTTCATTCTCTGTCGTGGGGCTGTGACCTTTAAACGACAGGCGTTGGGAAGCAGTGCGATTCGATTGAATAGG
The DNA here is from genome assembly GCF_002288905.1 of Enhydra lutris kenyoni. NCBI lineage: Eukaryota > Metazoa > Chordata > Mammalia > Carnivora > Mustelidae > Enhydra > Enhydra lutris. Next base: position 41,413,646 of record NW_019154097.1, read on the forward strand.
ATGGGGAGTTTAGGGCTGTGGGGACAGAGGGTAGGTCCAGTACACGTTCAGGATGTTAGGAGAGATCGAAGTACACATTGGATTGTCTCATTCAGTCCCCACATGGACTCTGATATCCATACTGTTACCGTCTCCGTTTTACCATTTTACAGGGCAGGAAGCAGGTGTAGAGAAGTACAGCAGTTTGTCCAAAGTGGGGTCAAGGCTAGACTCTGTCTCTCTGTTTCATCCTCCAGGGGAACAGTGGTTTTTAGAAGAGAATCTGAAGAGTTTGGGTAGGGCCCGAGGAGTTAGCCAGAGCCCGGCAGTTCTTAGGTTGTTTATTTTTTGTTTTTCTCTTGGTTGTGATTTATAAGTATAGAGCAGAATGTTCCTTTTTTTCTCTGCAGTAAATTAATGTTGTTAAATACTCCCCACAGCATGTTCCGGTTAAGCAGACAAACAGTGATATCAGTATCGTTCGTTTTGGAAATAAATGGTGAATGCTTGGTAATTACTTACCAGAGAAGCATTTCAATTTGCAGAGGTATCTCGGTGTGTCCAGTTCTGATTACAAAGCTGCATAGGACTGCAGCGGAATTACATGCAGCTGTTCTCCTTTCATTATTAATTTTAAGGATTTGGGTATTTAATTCACCCAGAAACACAGGTGACACAGCCCTTCAACCCCAAGACACCGCCTTTAAACCAGCCTGTCTTACCATGGCCTTTGTAGCCAGGAGCGCTATAACAGTGAGTTCTGGAATTCTTTTTCTTTCTTTCTTTCTTTCTTTTTTTTTAATAAAAGATTTATTTGTTAGGAAGAGAGAGAAATAGAGAGCACAAGCAGGGGAAGCAGCAGCGGCAGAGGGAGCAGCAGGCTCCCCGCTGAGCAGGGAGCCCAGCGCAAGCTTCATCCCAGGACAGAGCAGGACAGACGCATAAGGGCTGGCACACCCAGGCGCCCCACGGGGTTCCTTTCTTAAAGAAATAGGACCCCACAGAAGTGGGGTTAAATTGCAGCAGGAGGAGTTTTAGTTTCAGTACCCGAAGGAGAGTTTTTAGTATCGAAAGTTGCCAGGTTGGGGCGCCTGGGTGGCTCAGTGGGTTAAGCCGCTGCCTTCGGCTCGGGTCATGATCTCAGAGTCCTGGGATCGAGCCCCGCATCGGGCTCTCTGCTCTCTAGGGGAGCCTGCTTCCTCCTCTCTCTCTACCTGCCTCTCTGCCTGCTTGTGATCTCTCTGTCAAAAAAAAAAAAAAAAAAAAAAGAAAGTTGCCAGGTCTAGAATCCTTATGGAGAGAAGTGAGATGGGCATTTCTCGAGCTAGCAGTAGCTGTGCTCAAGTTTTGAGGCATTCATTTGTTCGGCCAGACATTGGCTGCGAGCCACCCTGGGCCGGCAAGACCCCAGGCTTGAGCCCGCTGACTATATAGGAGAACGACCTCTCTGGAGACCTGGTGACGGCTTCCTGCGTGGCTTGTTGAGGGAGGGAGTCACTGGATGATAAAGCAAGGATCAGTAAAATAAACAGATTTAAACAGATTCTTTTTCCCAGAAGAAATGTCTGTATACTTTGGTAATGAAAATCTTGTTTGTGGCAAAACATCTGTTTGGCACCTGGCTAGGTGGAATTTTACCTTCAAATCTTTAACGGGTGACTTTTTTTTTTTTTTTTTTTGGCTTGTTTATTTCCTAGTTGATAATTGGGATGGTACGCGGTTTCTGGGATGACAGTATGAAAATGAATTAGCTGATATTGTTAGTCTCTTCTTTTTTAAAAAGGAATTAGTACACTTTTGCTCCCAAGATTATGTAAGATAATATAGTCTTGTCTGTCTTTAAAGGACTTTTCACTTAGTTATAGTCATTTTCCTAAATGCCTAGGAAGTTAGCTTATAAGCAGCTTTCTTCTCTGCTTGTCGGGAAGCAGCAGCTTGGAGAGGACGTGCATTTTCTTTCAGGGCAGGTGTGGTGGGTGTGGGGGTTGGAAAGGGATGGAATTACAGGTTGAAACGGGGAGATAGGCTAGCTTTTACAGTTGCCCTGTCCTTCGGAGAGACCAGGGCCTTGTGGATGGACTGAGCCAATCTTTGGGAAGTGAAGCTTCAGAACTGGTCACTCATTGTCCAGTGGGGCGTCTGGGGGAGGGAGGAATCAAGGTTGGCCAGCCGTGGAATTTTCACTGCTTTGGCTTAGGCTGTGTAACCGCCGTACATACACACGTATGTTTGTTACACTATTGTATTCTGGGCGAACAGTGAACAGTGTCCACACCCAGGAGATTAGAATTAGAATTTGAATGGTGCTTTGCCCTTCCCGGGGACTGTTCTGAACCAGGGCCTTTCTTTTCAGAAATAAAGTGTGACTGCTGCGTACGGAAGGCAGGGGACTGAACTGCCACAGAGACAGAGAAGGGTGAATGTTTGTCCTGAATGCTCAAGACCTTTCATCGTGGCCTCTGATTGCTTTCCCATCTAAATTTTGTGTGTAAATGGTTGAAATGCAGTAGCTACACTCATATTTTCTCCTGGACGACTTCTCTAGTAGTGGGACGTGGATCGTCCTCCGTGATCACCGTTTTAGGAGTCTGCATTTCATAGGGTCAGAGTGTGTCTTTTTAACCACAAGTGGGTGTCTCTGGAGCTCTGAGTCCAGCTTTGTATTGATGTGGTCTGTGGGGTAAGCAGACAAGCTGGTGATGTTTTGTGGAGACAGAGGTTTTGGAGAGCAGATACTGCTACCTCCCGGTCCTTCTCGCGTGGTTAGTGGGGAGTTCTAGTAACTTGCCATGCAGTGACCCAGAGACACTGACTCGCTGTCAAGGTCAGCTCATCTTGCTGTACCAACACTTCCTTTTTAAGCTCACATCTTTGCTTTTGGATTGGAAATAGACTTAAAAAAAAAAAAAGCCAGAGGATTCTTTTATTTTTAAATATTGTATTTTTATTTTTATTTTTTTGAGAGAGAGAGAGAGCAAGGAAGAACATGAGAGTAGAGGGCGCAGGGCCAGAGGGAAAGGGACACAGAAGCCCAAGCAGTCTTCGTGCTCAGTGCTGAGCCCAGCGCAGGACTGGATCCCACAACCCTGAGACTGTGACCTGAGCCAAAATCAGGAGTCAGGTGTTGAACCAACTGAGCCACCCAGGTGCCCCTGATTTTAAATGTTTTAAAAGACTAACTGAAACTTCTAAATTTTTTAAATAAAATACCCAGCATTAAATGGATTTTATGATGGATGAGAAAATCATTGATGCTTATTTATAAATTTTTTTCAGCTCTATCTGAAAATGTGTAGTTGAGAACTGTATTAACAGAAGCAAAATTGTTCATTAGCTTTTCATTTGGATTATATTTTGTAACCGGGAATGCTGACTTTAGGACAGGTAGAGCTAACTTGGGTTCATTGTTTCTCATTTAATCCCTTTGAGTCTCCAAAGTACTTTTTCACTGACTTCCAGTTTTGGAGCAAGTCCTTGAAGTAACAAGGAAGGTAGAGAAATCAACTCCAAATTTCTTTGGCTTACAAGCCTTTCTGTTTCTTTCTAAAAAATTTATAATCCGTTTTACATTTTTTGCACAGAAAACTTTGCATGTTCGCAGAAGTAGACAATGATACAGCGAGTCCCCCCGTCAGCTTCAAACACGGACCATCCTCCTGTCTGTCTCAGTTGGCTGTGGATTTCAGTCGCCCTGTGGTCTCTGAGGTGCTTCCACTTTTAGGCAGAAAGGATATTACTCTTGCATTTGCTTACTGGTTGCTAGGGACTGGGCACTGGAAAAGGGTTTGGTGGTGGGGCCGCTGCCAGGGTGAATTATGTTGAATTTCTGCATCTCCTAGTAAGACCTGCTAAGGGTCTCCTCTGACGGGTAACACGGACGTTGTGTGTTTGCTCGGAATTACCGATTGGCATTCCACCATCTTGCGAAAAGACATCGAGAGAATTTAAAATTACGTGTATATGGTAAGATTTAAAAAGAGGAAGAAACGAGTTTAAAGGGTGAAGGTCATCGTGTACTGAGAAGCCACGTACAGAGAATCCACGACAAGCGTGATGTGAGGCTTTACGCGTCGTCAGTGTGCTGCTGAACTTTCTGGGGGCCACAGTCAGACACAGTCAGTCTCGGGTTATCCTTCAGATTTCTTTTTTTCGCTGAAGACACATTTTCCCCGCAGGATCTTCTAGAAGGAGCCATCAGGGCGACAGGTGGAGGAGTAATTTGGTCTCCGACAAATGGCTCAGAGCACTATTTTGACTTGTTTTGGGGCTTTGCAGATATAATAACCAGCATCTTACATCTTCCTGAAGTCTGTTAGCATCAGGCGTAGTGCCTGGTGATTTCTTTCTTTTAATCTTAGCACATCCCTGCTTCCCAGATGCTACCTTCCTCCCTTTTCAGGTGAGGAAATTGAAATTTGGAGAAATGACCGGGTGACTCTCAGCAGCCGTCTGCCCTCAGATCGCTGAGGATGATTAGCAGCCGGATGAGGGGCTGTTGATTTACAGTTGGTGGGTGTGTGTGTGACTTTTTTGGAAAGAAAAAGGAAAAATGAGGCAGGCAGTTCTTCGATCGCCGTCTGACTGGGAACACGGTCACTTTGGAGGAGCCCGGGTCTGGGGGCCGGGGTTTGCAAGGGCCCTGTCCTCGCCGCTGTGTGGTCGTGGGTGCCGTGCTGTTAACTCTCGTGCCCTTGCCCGTGCTGACTTGTTCTTTTAATTTTCATGCAGAGAGAGAAGGAGCAGCAAGAGGAGAAGAGCAGTTTGCTCAGGAGCTCGGGGAAGAACGGCCCCGGCGAACGAAGAGCTATGATAACCCCCGCTCTCCGGGAGGCCCTCACTAAACAAGGTGTGGCTCCTCGGGCGGTGCGGTCCCAGGACGACCCTCGCAGCCTTCTGATTTCATACCTAGAGGAGGAAGCCTAGATTGGGACTGCCACGGGGGAAGAGGGTTAGGAGGTCCTTCTGGGGTCAGCCCAGCAGCTGTGTCACCGCATAACTATCGAGGGACCCCCCTCTTGTTCCCACGGATCACTGGTGTGTGGCCTGCTGGGCCAGCACGTTTCCCCTCTGCCTGGTTTATTGGGTTGTTAGCGTCCGTGTGGCTCAGGTGTGCAGACGGAAGATGCCGTCGCGGGCTTCTTATGTATCGTCGTTTATTAAGTGGAAGTTATTAAATGCAGGAAAAAGCTCGTGTTGCTATGAGGCTGGATTGATTAGAAGTGTTTTCTGTAGCAAATATCTGGGGTTCTGTGGTCATCACTTACTGAGGAGGCTATAGCTTGAGATCAAATAATAGTTTTGATTTCCTGAGGAAGAAAGAGTGGTCAGTTGGGAGTCAGTAGACTGATTTCCTCCCCTCACTCGAGTCTTTCTGTATTTATGGAGAAGCTTTTGTGTAATAGCTGTGGCAATGCAGACAAACATACAGTATCCCCTTCAAGGAGCCATCAGCCTATTAGAGGAGACAGACAGGAATATTCAGGTCATGTGTAAATATCTTTGTATCATGTTTGTGCTTATATATATATTAGGTATGTGTAGTATGCTGTTTAATAAGGATGTTGAGATTATTTACTATTCAGAGTGATTTTATGATAGGTTCAAATCTTTCCTCTAGCTGTCTGTTTTCTACTTGTTTCATGTGTTCTTTGATTTCCTTCTTTCCTGTTTGCTGCCTTCCTTACATTACTTTTTTATGATTTGGTTTTACATCCTTGTTGGCTCATTAGTTACAGCACTGTCTTGTCGTTTGGTGGTGGTTGGCGGTTCTACGCTGTGTCTCTGTATCCTGTCCCAGTGTATCTTTGAGATGATACACCGCTTCCTGGGGGAGAAGCGGCTTCAGGAATAACGTCTCTTGCCCTTGGCCAGCCTCTAAGCAATTGCTACGCATTTTACTTTTACGTGTGTTATAAACCTACACTACACTGTTGTTATTTTGGTTTGAATAGTCAGTCATTGACTCAGTGAAATTAAAATAATTAGTAACAATCTCACATAAATATTTATGTAAGTTTATTAATTAAAATGATTAGGAGCAATCTTACATAACTGACTCAGGGAGGTACCACTCTTGGTGCTTCTCGTTCCCTCGCGTAGATCGGTGTTTGCCCAGCAGCCCTTTCTTCCTGCCTGACGGGCTTCGCTTGGCATTTTGTGTCACGTGGGCTTTTTGGTGATTGATTATTTCAGCTTTTGTGTCTCTGAAAGAGGCTTTATTTTGCCTTCATTTTTGAAGGCTGTTGTTTGATGGGTGTGGAATTGTCTGGACGCCTTTTTCTCTTTTGGCGCCTTCCAGGTGTCAACTTGCGCCCGTTGCCTCTGATGAAGCTTGTGTCCGTCTTTCATTTGTTCCTTTGGATGTGATGTTCTCACCCGTGGGCTGCCTTTAAGATCGTCTCTTAATTACTGATTCTGAGCAATTCAGTTACAATGTGTTTCAACATAGTTTTCTTCATGTTGCTTTTACTTGGGATTTGTTGAGCTTCCTGGTTCTGTGGATTTTATAGTTTTAATCAAATTTGGACAAATTTTGGCCATTATTTCTTCAGATATTTTCCTGTCACTGCCTCCCTCTCCTCTTCCTTGGGGACTTCAGTTTCATGAATCTGACCTATAGCTCACTGATACTCTTTTCATTTAAAATTCTTCTTTCTGTTCCAGCTTTCATTTTCGCATAGCTTCTGTTGCTGTGTCTTCGGGTCTGATGTAGTGATCTTTTTTCTCTGATGTCTGCTCTTCCATTAATGCTATCTAGTGCGTTTTTCAGCTTCCGGGTTTATAGTCTTCATCTGTGGAAGTTGAGTTTGGGTCTTTTTATAGTTTCCATGTCTCTACTTAACTTTTTGAGCCTACAAATTATCATTAACAACTGTTGTACTTCCAACCCCTGTGTCATTTCTGGATCAGTCCAGTTGCTGGGTTGTTTCTTCATTGGTCATTTGCATGCTTGGTAATCTTCGATGGCATCCCAGATCTAATTTTACCTTATTGGTGCTACATATTTTTGTATTCCCATAAACATTCTCAAGCTTAGTTCTAAGATGAAGAGCAGTTACTTGGAAACAGTTTGAACCTTTTCATCTGGCTTTTATGACTTGTCACGTGAGACCACAGCTCACCCACTATTATGGCTAATTACTTCTGATTATCGGGGCGTCAGTGCCTTGTGAATCTTAAGCTTCCGGCTGGTACGACCAGGGACAGTTCCCAGCCAGCTGAGTGCCAGGCGTACCTCTAGGCCTTCCAGGTGATTCTTTCCAATTCTCCATGAGTTTTTCTCTCACTATTGCACTAGGCAGTCCTCAGCTAGATATTTCTGGGAATCCTCTGCAGATTCTTGGGTTGAATCTCTGCATAGCTCTTGACTCTCTGGTACTCCATTCTGCAAACTCTAGCCATGCGGGCTCCCCGGACTCTGGCTTTCATGTCCTCACCTCAGAGAGTACTGAGCTGTTCTCGGATTGCCCCTTCCCGTGGCATGACCTGGAAACTTGCAAGGCGGTAAGCTCTGGGAACGGTAGGGCTCATCTTGTGTGTTTCCCGTCTCCCTATTACTGTCCCTTGTTGCCTGATGTTTCATGTCTTGGAAACTGTTGGTTTCCATTTTTGGAATTCCATTATTTTGTCCCATTTTTGGCATTTCAGGTGGGAGAGTAAATCCTCTGTCACTTGATCTTGGTTAGAACAGAATTGTGCACCATGATTTTTAGCGGCTGCAGACCCTTGGCTTATCTTGGCATGGTGGTCAGCCGCAGGTCTGTCCGTCCTGTACTCTGCGGTTTTCTTCATACCCGTCTAAATGAACATTTTGTGAAACCCTGTGTATCTTGGAAGAGGAGAATACGAAGAACTAACGTAATAGACCGTGATTTTTATGATGATGGTCTCAGGAACATATAATATAGAAATCCAAAAGAAGAACTAGAATTGTCTCCGGGAATCTTTTAAATGCTCGTTCTGAGTCTGAGCTTACTCACTCCGTTGGACTCAGTTCTGTCTTCAGATAGATATGGAGAGCCTTATTGATGTGTGGGATGTTTACGTGCAGGTGGAAGAGGGTAAAAGATAAAGCCATGTAATATTGCCGCTAGAGACTTGTAATCCACATTGACATTGTTCCGTGAATCACCACCCTGTGAACATGGGTGTTTAACCAGCCACGGAGCCACTTATGCCACCATCCAGACTAGATTTCTCCTTTTGCCTATTCGTCTGCAAGTCAAGAGTCTTTTGTGTAAGAGACTCCTAAGTGTGGCTTGTTGCTTGAAGCCTTGTGAGAAACTTTATTAAATGCTTCCTGAAATCAGAATGTTCTACTTGTTTGCTCTTCTGGTCCATTACACAAGGAAATGTGATCACTTTGGCATGGCTTTTCCACGCTTTTTATGTCTTCCGTGGCTCACGAATTCTAAATGCCGGGTTATGGAGTCGTGCTGAGCATTCATGTTAGGTTATGGGTCCTGGAATTTTATCTTCCACTTCTTGGGGCAGTGTTTCCTTATTTCGGTCTTCTTTTGGCTGTCTGATTCTTCATCTTTTTTCAAAGATTACGGTTGCAAGTTCCCCAGTCTGTTGTTCTTGCTTTTGCTTTACGGCCCAGCATGTGTTTTTTGTATTTTTTTTTTTTTTAAGATTTTATTTATTTGTTTGACAGAGAGAGACCACAAGTAGGCAGAGAGGCAGGCGGAGAGGGAGAGAGGGAAGCAGGCTCCCTGCTGAGCCGAGAGCCTGAAGTGGGACTCGATCCTAGGACCCTGGGATCATGACCTGAGCCGAAGGCAGAGGCTTAAGCCACTGAGCCACCCAGGCGCCCCTTGTATTTGTTTTTAAGAAAGTTTCCCTGAGTCCTCCAAAAGCACGTGCATTCTGTAGGTGTCGCGTGTAGCACTCTGTGTTCTTTGTCACCTTTACTGTGTTGTTTAGGTCTTAGAACTCAAGTGAGTTTTTGTCTGTGGGATCTCTTAGATACTGAAAGGTGTGAAAAGTTTCTGTGATTTTGGATTGGCCTCTTGTTTCCTTATGTATTTCTAGTTTGTGTTATTAGATGCACATACCTTTTAAGGTATTTGATCATCCTGGTGAAGTAAACCTTTAAGCCTGTGTTTTGCCACTGGATTGTTGCCTGCCGTCATTTAAGGAAAGAAAAATGATTTTGTTACAGTTTTTTAATCACCTTTTAATATGAGGCTTTGAACCAATTCAATGTTGTGTTCTTTGTTTTTCTGTTTAGGGTATCAGTTGATTGGGAGCCACTCCGGGGTGAAGCTTTGTAGGTGGACAAAGGTATTTATTTTTATTTAAATGTTATTTCTGTTTCATGCAACTTTTGTATGGATATGATGCGCAGCCAATGAATTTTACCATTTTAAAGAATGATTTACGTTTAATGTAATGATTTTGAACAAATTTGCTAAACGAGTTCAGCTCATATTGATGGATGTTAAAAAAAAACCCTTCTCCACCACCCAAATTAAGATACATACCGGCCATGTTCCTCACCCTGGTAAGTTCACCGTGTCCGTATCTAGCCAGCAGCGCCCCCCACAGCCAGGAACAGTTGTTCTAGTTGCTGTCGCTAGTTTAGTTTTGCCTGTTCTAGAATTTCATACGAATGGAATCATAATGTGCATTTTTTGGCAAGTGGATTCTTAAACTCAACATAAGGTTTCTGAGGGTCGTCCGTGTTGTAGTACATGTCAGTAATTTACCTGTTTTTATTGCTGAGTACCATTCAATAATGTGGAAGCACCACAGTGTCTAATCTGTTGAAAGGCAGTGGCTTGCTCTCAGTGTTCGGCTATTACGACTAAAACTGCCATGAACCTTCTTATACAACACTTTGTTATGAACATATATTTCGGTTTCCTTTGGGTCCACATCCCAAAGTGGGAACTGCTAGGCCGTAGGGTCGGTATATATTTTACCTTCATAAGAAACCCAGTCTATTTTCAGTGTGGCTCTACTGTTTCGTACTTGGATTGGCAATTTCTGAAAGTTCCAGTTGGAACATGGTCTCACCAGCCTGTGATATTGAAAGTCTTTTTACTTTTAGCCATTCTGGTGAGTGTAAAGTGCTGTCGTTGTGGCTTTAATTGGCATGTTGCAGATGACTGCTGGTGATGAAGTTTGCCTTTTTTCATGTGCACATGGGCTCTTCTATTTGTGAAGTGTCTGTTGTCCAAATTAGGTTGTTTAACATCATATTTTTGATTTGTAGGAGTCCTTCCTGTTGTGGAAATGAGTCATTTCCCCCAATATGCATTGTGAACATTTTCTCCTAATCTGCGGCTCCCTTTTTACATTTCCCAAATGGTATCTTTTGAAGTCTTAAATTTGAATAAAGTCCAATTTGTCTTTTTTTTAATGGTTAGTGCATTTTGTTTCTTTTAGTTTTTTGTTTGTTTAGTGTTTTTTATATATTAAGGAATCTTTGCCAACTTCAAAGTCATAAAGATATTGTGTCTTTTTTTTTGTGTGTGGAAGCTTCATATATAATTTAAACTATGGGGTGCCTGGGTGGCTCAGTGGGTTAAAGCCTCTGCCTTTGGCTCAGGTCATGATCCCAGGGTCCTGGGATCGAGCCCCGCATCGGGCTCTCTGCTCGGTGGGGAGCCTGCTTCCTCCTCTCTCTCTGCCTGCCTCTCTGCATACCTGTGAAATCTCTCTCTCTGTGTCAAATAAATAAATAAATAATCCTTTAAAAAAAATAATTTAAACTATGTTTTAGGTCTTTGATTTCACCTCGAATTGATTTTTATGAGTGGTGTGGGACAAAGGTCAAGACTTACTCCTTTACCTGCCCCCATGAGGATATTGAAAAGAATTTCCTTTAACCATTGCATTACTTTAGGCCTTTGTAAAATATTAGTCATTGTCTATGGGTAGTCCCATTTCTGGGCTCCTTATTCTGGTCATTGGTGTCTTTGTCTATCCTTTTGCCAACACCACATTGTCTTAATAACTGTGGCTTTGTAATAAGTCTGAAATTACACAGTGTAAGTTCTCTGTCCTTTTTTTTTTTTTTTTTTTAAATTTCCAATATAGTTTCCACCCCTCTGGTTCTTTTGCGTTTCCATATAAATTCTAGAATCACCCTGTGAATTTCTGTTGTATGCATTTATTCTGTCTCCTCAGATTCTGTATTTGTCGCTTTGGCATCCATTCATCACAGGGCCAGTTAGATTAACTATATTTTCTTATTTCGTGTATCCTCGATGCTCCGGCTTTTGGGGGCCTTACAGACCTGGGGAGAACTGTCCCTCCCAGGGCCAGCTAATTCCTAAAGATAACAACAGCCTGCCTGAAGTATGCCTTTCATGTGCAAATCACCCAATCCGGAATCTTCAGCCTTCGGGTACCTCCTTATCTAACCCACACACCAGGCCCTTATTCTCCCTGTGCTGCATTATCCCAGGGCCAGGTACAGGACTAGAGACAGCGCTACAGCCTGAATCACTCCAGTAAGCCAGTCCTGCATTGTTCACTCTGTCCTGGCTTGCCTTTCCTGCAGAAACCCCAATAAAAGTTCTGGCCGAGGCTTTCCCCTCGCTCCGCTCTCTGCCTCCTGGGCAAACCTGCTGCTTCTCTGTCACCCTGTGTGGTGTGGGTGCCCCCCTTGTCTTGAGAGCTGTAAGTAGTGTCTTCTTTCGTTGGCATTGGCTCTCCAGGTTGGCTGGCACTCAGTCACTTCCATAAATTCAACCCATGGGTCCAAGTAAGATGACATTTTTAAACAGCTTTATTAAAATATAATTTACCTATCATACAGCTCCCGCATTTAAAGTGCACAGCTGAATGGGTTTTAGTATATTCACGGGGCTGTGCAAATATTATCACGGTCTGACTTCAGAACATTTTTGTCCCCCTCTGAAAGAACTCATGCACCCAGTAACCGTCCGTCTTCATTCTCCCTTCTCCTCCCAGCCCTGAAGCCCCATTAATCTCCTTACTATCTTCATAAATTCCCCTCACCTGGACGTTCGCACATTATGTGGCCTTCTCTGTCCGGCTTCTCCCATTTAGCATCCTGTTTTCAAGGGGCATGCGTGTGATAATATATATCGGTATTCCGTTCCTTTTTATGGCCAGTAATAGTCTGTGTATAGCTATAGCCCATTTTGGTGTTGTCCGTCCTTGGTGGACATTTGGTTTGCTTCCACTTTTTGGATTTTATGAATGATGCTTCTGTGAACATCATTATATGTACAAGTTTTTATGTGGATGTGTTTTTTTGTGCTTTGGTTATATACCTATGAGTGGAATTTGTGGGTCATGGTTACTATGTTTAAATTGTTTGAGGGACTGCAAAACTGTTTTCCAAAGTGGCTGTACCATTATATTTTATATTCCCACCGGCATTGTACAAGAGTCCCAGTTTCTCCACAACCTGCTAACGTTTGTTCTTTTCCCTCTTTTTGATTATAGTCATCCTCGTGGGTGTGAAGTTGTTATCCCACAGTGATTTTGATTTGCATTTGCTTTTCCCTTAATGACAAAAGTTGTTGACTCTGTTTATGTGTACTTATTGGACATTTGGGAATCTTCTTTGGAGAAATGTCTATTTGGATCCCTGACCATTTTAACGTTAGGTTCTTTGCCTTTGTATTGTTGGGCTGTAAGAGTCGTTTATGTCTTCTGGATGCTAGTTCTTTTTTTTTTTTTTTTTCCCTAAGATTTTATTTTGTTTGAGAGAAAGCGAGAGAGAGTGTGAGAGTATGACCAGGGGAAGGGCAGAGGGGAGCCGACTCTCCACCGTGCAGGGAGCCTGATGCGTGCTGGGCTTCATCCCAGGACCCTGGAATCATGGACCTGATCTGAAGGTGGTCACCTAACCGACTGAGCCACCCAGGTGCCCCAGGATACTAGTTCTTCATCGCATGTATGGTTTAACTCTCCCACTGCTGTTGGCGGCCGCGTCGCCAGGGGTAGAGTTGCTGTAGGCCTCTGGTAGCTGGGCTTCCGGTGTCGTGGGACCGCCACTTCCGTCTTCCAGGCCTTCTCTCAACCTGGCTTGTCCCTATAAAGAGTATTGCCCACAAAGATCTATGCTTGCAGTTTTGGTTAGCCCACACCTGGCCGTTTTGAGTAAAACCAGACTTTCTTCTCCAGGCATGCTTGGCTTTTTATGTTCTCTATTCCTGTTCTTAAACATTTCTACCCTCAGTTCTCACTACTGCCTCCTGATGTCTGTCTTTTACTTTGCATTTTTGTGTGTCCCGTCCTTCGTGACTCCTGCCTCATCTTGTACCTGGCGAGGAAGCAACCTTTTGTCTTCACCTTTCTCCCAGAAGGGCCCTGCCCTCGATGTCATAGTCCGCATTTGACCTTTGCTTGGCGCCTCCGTGCGTTGATGGCCCTCCTTAATAAGGAGCCTGCTGCCCCAGCCCCCGTTGTTTTCGGGATATTGTATCTTCTCAGCATTCCTCCGTGCGGTTTTTAGTGCTGTCTGCTCCTTAGTCCTGTTGCTACTGCCAAGAATATTTGAGAAACTCTTCTACCTTTTTTCACTGCTGCTTTTCTGCCTTCACCCGTAGGGGCACGAACATTCTGGTGACGCTGCGACACTCTCTGTCATTCAGCGTATTCTTGTGCTCAACTGTCTTTTTTCCTTTTTTAAACCCTTTTAACATCCAGTCTTTGTCTCTTCCAATCCAGTGATTTTCAGCAATGTCAGACTCAGTGCCTTCTGCTTATAACCAGTGTTTTGTAATTCCCTTTTACTATTCTAGATTAAATTCACAGATTTACAAATATAATTTCACGTACATAATTGAAAAAGTCAGTGTTCTCTTCTAGCTGTGATGTAAGGACAGAGAAAAGGAAGTACTTTATATTAAAATAGTTTATATTTCTTACAAGATGCTTAGGCACTACTTTGTTAGAAGGCATAGTAAAATAGGAGCTACTTCTACCTGCTTATAATGGACAAATTTATAGTGAAGAGAGATAAACAGAAGTTATTCTGTATAAGAGGTAATAGCAGCCAGAATTATTTAGGTGTAATAACAGAAGGAGGAAAATAACCCTAATCGAGATAGGGCTACATACCCATCAATTGTAGACTATCAAATTAGAAAAATGAAAAATGTAGATGTACTTGTAAATGAGTGGTATCCCATTTGTGAGTGTTGAGAAAGAAAAATCTTCTATGTTGTCATTTGGGAGGAGTGGAGACAAATTGTCATAGAAGATTCCTGCCTTGAAATTCCACATCTTGTTGAGAGCCACAGTCTGTGTCCAATTTGTAACAAAATCCTTTAAGTGTCAGTAGGAACAGAGGATGAGTTGGGAGCAGAAAATGTAGTAAGAGTGGCCGAGGAAACTGTGCTGGACCTCTGGTGACAGGCTCAGAGTAAGATTTTAAAATGGCAGGCACCCCCCCCCCCCAATAAGTTTAATTTCAAATAATTATTGCAAGATAGATACCTGTCCCTGTGCCATAAAAACTAACAATGTGTAAGATGACTGTCATAATTTTAAAACAGCTTTGATTCGTGAGAATCCTGCATATGACGTGTCTGTTATTTAATATTTGGTGCTAAGTCTACCAAGATCATCTTGGTCTCTCCTGTAATGTATCTGTAGGTGACACCTACAGGTAACACAGATGCGGGTGTTTTGCTGGTGACTTAAATATTAGAAAACTGCATTATTTTCTATGCCACGGTTTTTCAAAATGGTGAAATTTCTTGGAGAAAGTTTTGCATAAAAGAGAGTGTTCTCTTTTTTCCTTTTTTCCGATTTTATTTACTTGTCAGAGAGAGAAGGTGCAAGTAGTGGGGGCAGCAGCAGAGGAGAGGCAGACCCCGCTGAGCAGGGCGCCCGATGCGGGGCTCGATCCCGGGACCCTGGGGTCACGACCTGAGCTGAAGGCAGCCGCTCAACTGAGCCACCCACGTGTTCCAAGAGTGGGTTTTTTTTTTTTTTAAATTTTTAAAAAATTTACATGGTAGCTGCGTTCCTGGAAAATTCAGTGTATGTTAAAATTGTACAGAAAATATTTTATTAGCAAAATGAAGTTGGAATCTAGGTTCAGATAATTATGATCAGATTTTTCACAGTTATGGAGTCTGGTGAGTCCTTTGAAAGGAAGTAGAACCCCCTTTTCTATGCGGTTTACCCTGAGCAGCGGCTCCGCTTGCCCGTTGCTAGTGCCTCCCAAACGCGTGGGTGACGGCGCTGTTTCCGCGTTTCCTCACCCCCATCAGGCGGCGCTGGCTCTGCTGAGAACCTCTGTCCCAGGGCATTTTCACGGCTACCCTCCCAGGTTCAGGTTTTCTCCAGCACTGACTGCATCTAGTTTTTTTCTCCTCTAGTAGCAGCTTCCAGGGGCCCTCCTGCTCTGCCTTGCCCGTCCGCTTACCTGACATTAACCAGGCTGGTGTCCGGAGCGGGCTTCTCTTCTAGCTGCCCCCTTCTCGGGGGTTATGGTTGCTCTCTTACCAATCCGGGTGTGTAACGGGCATCTTGAACTTAGCATATCAGATACTGAATTCTGATTCTCACCCCCGACTCAGTTTCCCTCAGTCTTTACTGTCAGTTAATGGCGGTTCTATCGTTTGCTCGGGTCGGAAACGGGGGGTCATTTTTCCTCCCCTGTTTTTCCCCCGTCCCACTTCTCATCCCCAAGCACATTTCCTTTTCGGATATATCCGGAATGTGAATGCTTTTCACCGCTCATACTGCTCTGCCTTGGTGCGAGCCGCTGTCCTGGGTTCCTTATACTATTTCAGGGATGTTAGTGCCCTTCCTGGTTTCACTCTCGTCTGTTCCCAGATAGATCAGATCCTGTCACTTTTTACTCAGAATTTCCAGGGGTTCCCATCTCCCTCACAATAAAAGCCCGAGTCCTTCCCGTGGCCTCCCACGCCCCGTGCGATCCGGTCTTCAGAGCTTCAGTCCCGCCACGCTCGCCTCCCCACAGTCCCCTGAACGCACGGAGCTGGGGCTCCTCCCGGCTCCTCCCAGCTCCTCCCGGCTCTGCTCTCGGGCTGCGCCCCTAGATCTCGGCTCGGAGAGCTTGTCAGAGAGGCCTGTGCTGCTTGCAGTTCCCCGGAGCGCTCCCTGCCATTTGCTAGGTTGAACCTTTGTTCACGAGCCTTCTCCCCGCTCGTCCTCGCAGCCCCCCCAACCTGCGAGTCTGTTTTTCTTTCCGATAGCGGGAGTGGAGCCTGGTGTGTGATAGTTGCGTGGTTGACGTTTGTTAGATCAGAGGGTGGTAGAGTAAAGCCCTGAAGCCGAGAAGGATCCTACTTCGTATCGTTTTGACCCACTTGCTCAACCTTTTCCTTCTCTTGTAACCTTGTGCACGGTGGGCCGATGCTCTCCCCGGTGCTCTCCACCCGCCGGATCTTGCCCGTCTGTGTTGGTCAGGAAAACGGACCCGCCCTGGGGATTGTAGTGAGAACAGATTTAATAAAGGAAATGAACTAAATGCTTACAGAACCATTCAGAGGCCTGTGAGGGTGAAGGTCAGAGAGAATTGCTTCTGGCTTTGAGGAAGTCGGAAGGCGCTGGCCTCAGAGGACACTGCTTGTGACCTGAGCGCCGCAGCACTGAAGCGAATGTTCCCGGGAGCCTGCTGGGGAGCCACTGCAGGCTTGATGTGTGCGGTCTGCCCTCGTGCCTGCCTGCCAGCGGCTGCCAGAGAGGAGGCATAGTCCCTCCTTCTTGTCTTCTGAATCTTGCGTAAGTGCGTCTCCTTGGTGGGTTCCTTCAGACCAGGGAGTCCGAGAAGTGTGGTGCGGGGCTGCTGGCCCCTGCCTGCTCTCTCCAACAGTAACACGAACAGAACATTGACTTCCGCCTGGTGTGTTGCGAAGCTGCTGCTCCTGCGAGGGAGGCTGCGTTCGTTCACCTGCTCCTCGAGAAGGGGGAGCACCGTTTCGAGATCTGGGACCTGAGGATGCAATTACAAGGCTACCTGTTGCCGCCCTGTCTTCTGGAAGTAGCTGGAGGAGTGGGGGAGGCTAGTCTGCCTAGATACAACCGTCCTTGTTGGCACCTGCTCACCCATTGTGGTTGGTAGTTATAATTTTCTCCTTCGACTGGGCTGGTCGCATTTCCCTTGTGCTCAGCGAATGCCCCAGAGGCTGCTTCCTGACCAAGTGGGGGTCCAGTGTGCCGGGGAAGCGTTTGGGCCGGCCGTTGCCCCTCCTGCTCTCTTCTCTTAACTTTTACCTGTTGTCCATGGCTCCCAAGAGATGCCCCAGAGATCCCCTTGGTTCCTGACAGAACTTGTTCATGTGGCGCGAGGACCTCAAAGGAGCTGGGTCGTTGTGTGAACTTTTAAAACCTGGGGCAAATGGGGCGCCTGGGTGGCTCAGTGGGTTAAAGCCTCTGCCTTTAGCCCAGGTCATGGTCCCAGGGTCCTGGGATCGAGCCCCGCATCGGGTTCTCTGCTCGGCGGGGAGCCTGCTTCCTCCAATCTCTCTCTCTGCCTACTTGTGATTTCTGTCTGTCAAATAAATAAATAAATCTAAAAAAAAAAACAAAAAACCAAACCTGGGGCGAGTGTGCTCTTCCGTCTTACCTGCAAGCTAACAATTGAGCCTGGCAGACGACCCTTGGGTCAAGGCAAAGCACAGCGGCAGCTCGAACGTCACGTTGGTGTTGGTTCCCTTGTTCCCCAGATGCCGTGAGGGTGACGTGGAAGTGGGCCCAGGTGAATGCGGGGTGCACAGTGGATTCGCTAGGACTGAGGAACCCCGAGTTAGGAAACCCCCAGCGCCCCGAGAGCGTTGTTTGCAAACCCGCCCACCCCTTAGCTGGGGGTAGACACTGATTTATTGCCCCGGACAGGAACCAACTCTGCCTTCCGCCCTGGGAGATGCCGGTCTTCCAAGGCTGTTTGCCCTACAGACGTCCTTGCAAACAGCCTGGAACGCGAGCCGGTGGGGGAGCTGCGGGACCGGCGGGCGGTGCCGGCCGGCGCTCCTCTGGGGTCCGGTGGCGGCGTTCTGCCCCGGGAACCGGTGAGCCGCCGTCCGCGTCCGCGGGGTGTGAGCGGTGGAGCGAGTGGGTCCTGGGGAGCAGGGAGAGGGGACACAGCTGCACCCACCTCAGTAGCTGTCCCGGCGACTGAGAGCCTTCAGGGCCTCCTCCGCGCCGCTGGTCCCGCTGGCTCCGTAT